>NC_143573.1:69457500-69797500 GCF_054136105.1 Typopeltis vanoorti | reverse complement strand
TCCCCAAACTTCAAGACTACATTTTCTTGCATTAAACCAAAACCCCCATTCATTTGTCCATCTGTCTAGTTTATTCATATCCGCTTGCAGGGCTGCCACATCTTCACTGTTACCAATAATCCTTCCCAGCTTCATATCATCTGCAAACAACTGAATATTCCTACAATCCATTGACAATGTCATTGATATAAAGGTTAAACAATACAGGTCCTAGTACTGAGCCCTGTGGAACCTCACTTGTAACCTTCTACCTCCTTGATATTGCCCCACATACACAACTCTCTGATACCTATTAGACAGCCAATCCTGAATCCAGTTGACTGACCAAACATCTAAATCCATGTGCTGCAACTTAAATATCAGCTTATCATGTGGCACCCTGTCAAATGCCTTTGCAAAATCCAAAAAAATGGCAGTGTGTGCCTTTCCCTCATCAACTGCTCTTGTCATATTATTATTATAATACTTTATTATATTATATTTTATTATAAAATATTATTAAAGCAAGAGTGCCCCTTAACAAATCCATGTTGACTCTCAGAGATAACATTACCTTTATCTGCCCAATGCTGTATATTGTCCCTCACTAAAATCTCCAAGATCGTAACTACTGATGAAACACCACCCTTATGCAATGGCACTATCTTACCTTCCTTCCATTCCTTGGGTACCTTTCCCATAGCTAGACTTTCATTGAAAAGCCAGTTCAGCAGAGCTGTCAGTTCTTTAGACATTGTCTAAAACCTGTGGTGAAACACCATACAGTCCACAGCTTTACTGACACCCAGAGTACTCAGTATTTGGAACACACTCTCCTCCTGCACCTCTAAATCTCGAACTTGCACTATCCTTCTAGTATTAAAACTTACTTCCCCAGGATGAAATACTCCAATAAAGTGTTCATGGAACAATTCCAGTATGTCCTCTGCATCAGTCGCTCTATTCCCATTTTTATCTCACCATGTCATTCTTCCACAATTATTTCTCCTCCTACTGGCCACATAGCTAAAAAATTCCCTAGGATTTTCTTTGGATCTTAGTGCCAATCTCTTCTCATATTCCAGTTTCGCCTTCCTTACCATACTAGTTACTCTCCTGACCTGAATCTTATATTCTTCATGCATTTGCTCTCCATCCCTCTCCTCCTTATATCTCTTCCCTAACCTCTCTTTCACCTGCGGTTCCTGTTTGATATTGTTTGTCATCCACTTTACACCAAATTGTGTCCTCTTCTTCACTCGTGGAATACAGCTTACTGTTGCTCTAACAAATACGAGAATTCCTTCGCAATTTCTCTTGCACTAATGATATCTCAGCCTTCCAATTCTGCCCTCCATGGAACTGCCCCAAGTTGATATCTAAGACTGTTATAATCACCCACCTTATAATTCCACATTTGTTCCCCTTTCTTTGATACTCCTGCATGTCTATTCATCTTCCAAGTCAAAACCACATGGTCACTCTCTCTCCAAATGGGGAGAAGAGATGTCATCTCAGTTATTATCAGCTCTTCTGATGCTATGACCAAATCCAAAACTTTTGAACCTTGTGTTTCTTTTACCACATGTTGCCTAAGACATTTGGCCCTCAAGAATTTCAGAAATTCCATTCGCTTATTACTACATGTGGTTTTCTCTTCCCAATTTATACTACTGTAGTTAAAATCTCTTATAACAATCATTCTTCTTGCACTTGCCAAGCTCAACTGCCTAAACATCACGTCAGCAACACTCCACTAAATATCCTGTCCTGCCCACCTCTTCCTCACCATATGCTTTCAAAACCATTAGTGTCACTGCCTACCAAAGCCGCCACTTTTAGAGGACATAAAGCATCACTTATCATAAGCAGTACTCCACCACTGCATTTTCCCATCCCATCCTGTCGAAAAATGCTGTACCTGCTACTTCTATTCCTGGTATTATATCATCTTCTGTCAACCACGTATAGAGATCCCAATAATCTTTGGCCATGCTGATGCTATCAGCGCCACCAATTCATCTCCTTTATTCTGGATACTCCTGGCATTATTATAAAGCATAAAAATGTCACTGTTTCTATATCTATAATTATCCCCTTCAGACTCCACTGGACTTAGCATTACCTGATGTCATCCCCCTTCCCCAAACACCCATTCCCACAAGAGGACATTCCTGAAAAAAATAGAGCCCATCTGGGATATTTGATACATATTTCATGCATTATTATTATGAGTCTTCCCATCGAGTCGGAAGACCATCACGGGCAAAAAGCATTTTGATATGCTTTTTATTATTATTATTTTGAGATACTTCCAAGCACTCACTGCAGGAGGGTATTCCATACTACACAACCCACTATTTATATTATTTTAGTTCTATATTTATAGAATTCCCTTTCCAGGAGGAAAAACTCTATTACCTCTATATGAAATCAGCTAACCTTACATTAGTTGAAAAAGTCCATATAAAGATCCCTCTGATGAGAATTGAATTCTCATCATGACCGACATTTGTTTCTAATCAAATGGTACAATATCCTTTCTTCATGGTGAAGAATTTATGGAGGCAAAAGCACACATGTTAGAGTAGTTACTTTACTTTTAATTATGAAAATAACTCTTGATATTTTGACCTCTGTGTTGAGGTCATCATCAGGAAAACATACATGTGTAGATCTTGACCACAAATTTACCAGTTTTCATAAATTTATTATTCAGTTGAGAACATAAATTTCTATTGTCAAATATTGGAAATATGGATGAAACTCCTATGAGCTTTGATATGATAAGCAATAAAACAGTGGAGTCTAAAGGTAGTAAGAGTGTGCTAGTTCGAAGTACAGGTCATGAAAAAACAAGGTTTACAGTTGTGTTGTCATGTTTGGCTGATGGAACCAAGTTAAAACCTAAGATAAAATTTCCTTCAGGTGTTTTTGTATATTTTCATGAAAAAGGATGGATGGACAAAAATGGTGTGAAATTATGGATAAATAATATGTGGAACATGCGATCAGATTGTATAATGAAGAAATGCAGTTTATTAGTATGGGATATGTTTCATAGTCATTTAACTGAGAGTAGTAAAAGTCTTCTGGAAAAAAAAACACAGAAATTGCTGTTATACCAAGTGGTTTAACTTCTATATTGCAACCACTAGACATCTGCTTGAACAAAATTTTACAGGATGATTTGGATAGTTTGGAGGACTGGGCTAGGAAAAATGGATGTCAATTCAATGTGGCAAAGTGTAAGGTTATGCACTTTGGGGTGAAAAGAATAGCAGCAGTATATCACATTGGTGGAACCGTACTCCAGGAGATTGATGAGGCCAGGGATTTGGGAATGTTGGTGGATAGGGAATTGAAGTTCAGGGGGCACATTGCAAAAGTGACTAAATCAGCTCATCAAATCACTTGGCTTCTGAAAAATACTTTAACATGCAGAGACAAACAAGTTGTTGTTCCTCTGTATCGAGCCTTGATAAGACCCCATCTGGACTACTGTGCCCAGTTATGGGCACCAGGGTTTCTTCGTGATGGGGAGGAAGTGGAGAGGATCCAGAGACGAGTGACCAAGATGATAGAAGGATCTGTGGAATGAACCTTATGAGAATAGGTTGAAGATTTGTGGGTTGCAGAGATTGGACGATAGGCGAAGGAGGGGTGATATGATTGAGACATTCAAATCACTGAAGGGTTTCTATAAGATTGATCCAGAAAATATTTTTGGGAATGGGACTGGTGGTGGGAGGACTAGGGGCCATGCATGGAAGCTGGGCAAGAGCGTGGTTGACAAGGGAGTTAGAGCTAGGTTTTTTACTTGGAGAGTGGTAAATGAGTGGAATAAGCTTCCAGAGTCTGTTATGGGTGCTACAACCGTGAATGAGTTCAAGGCAAAGTATGATAGATACTGTGTCAATGTCGAATAGTTGTTCTTGACATGATGATAGGGCCTCCCTCGATGAGTCTGTCGACTCCTTGGAGTTGCCCAGAACAATAATAATAATAACAAACCATTTAAAGATCACATGCGAGAAGAGTGGAATAATTAGATGTTGACTGGTTTATTTATTTATTCTTATGGCAAATGGAATACAGAACAGCTATAAATCATTGTCCAGTCTGGAAAGCCAATCCAAGGCTTCATACGTCACTTTGTTGATGTCCTTAGCCCACCACTGTGAAATTGGTGCCTTGGGCAGTCGTTCACAACATGAGTAATCGTCTGAGCCACGGGAGAACAATCACAATAAGGGTGGTCTAACGGCCTTCATTTATGTAGTAAGTAGCCACATTTGCCCTGGTTAGTTCTGATCTTTGTTGATTGATGACCAAATCTTCCTAGGAAGAGCAAAACCAGGCTGCAGAGCACAGGGATCTACTACCAGGAAGCCATTTGTTGGGAGATTGTTGGACCAGTATTCTCTCTGCATGTCAGGTGCTGATAGCAGGACGGCTGAAGAGAGTTTGTCCATGGACCAGAAAAATCATTTACAAATGGTGGATCTATGCACGCTGCGTCACTTGATATGTTGTGCAATTTTGTGATCAAAGCATTTTTCATTTGTCATTAATGTCATATTTTATATTGTGTCAAAGTAGAGACTGTAATAAAGTCATTTAAAAATTGTGGTATCTCTAATCTTATGGATGGTATAGAAGATGATCTATTGTGTGATCTTCACCAGATTTGAACTGGGATCCATATGACAATCATTTAAACAATGAATCTGAAGAACTATTTTCAACAGATGATGAAGAAAATTAACATGAAAATTGAGGTTAATGATTATTATTTGTTTTTTAAGACTTACATCTATTGTAATTTTTAAATAAATTTATGTAAAAAAAATTAATCTGATTTGTTTATGAAAACTGCCTATTTTCTTATATAACGATGTATTGTAACTGCCTAAATGTTCATCCAAGAAATTAAGTTTCCCTTTTTATACTCGCCGTATAAGATGACCCATGATTTCGAGGGATTTTTCTGTAGTATTTGAGAGTCGTCTTATACACCGACATATACGGTATTCAGACATTAAATACGGTTTTCAGACGTTAAAATATATATTTTAACGTCTGAAAATGGTATTGGTTCAACAGCTGATTTTCTTGAGTTTACGGGACAAAAAACCCGAGTTTCTGGGAGAAAAAACCCGCTTGCCCAAGTCAGAGATTGACTAACTTGGGAATCGGTTGAAAAAAGGGCATAGAAAATGTTCCTCTCGTCAGCGACTAGATTTGAACCCCAAGTCTTTCTTCGTGTGGTCAAGGGCTGTAGAATGCAAATGTCACTTCTACAGAGCTACACAGGCTATCGATACTACCATAATACAATGAAGAATTTAGCAGCAGTAGTAGTTATGAATTACACAATGCTACCATTTTTTTAAAATAGTAATGTGGCAAGAAAAGTTAAACTTTTTTCAGGGATAATTATGAAATTGTGCAACACAGAATATTGTGCCATTTGGGGGTAGCTGTGATCCTGATTTTGAAATCATGCAAGGTGGTGGTTTCATTTATATATATATATATATATATATATATATATATCTGGTCATCTGAAAAGTAATGTCATTTTTTATACTGTATTTGTTCAAACGTGTTTCAGCTTTTCTAAACATGAATTTTTAAAGCTTTATAAGTACAGGAATACCTTGTATAGCGTGGTTTTGAACAACGCGGGTTTTGGTCTAATGCGGTTTTTATTATTACACTTATCATTATTACACTAACATGGTTAACACTGAACGGCTACTCCCGGGCAACGCAAGTGACAGTCTAGAGCCAGGTTTATGCAGTAGTTATTCGATTGGTTCTCACGTAGACACGTTCTTTCCCCGAGGCATTTTATTATTTACGTTAATATTAGTATTTAATATTTTTTTATTAATTAAGTATGAGTGAAAAGAGACAAAACAAAGAAGACACTGTTGGAGTAACAAAAAACGCAAGTGGTTGACATTAGAGAAGAAACTTGAAATTATAAAATGTCATGAAAATGGCGCTTTGTTTGCTAAAATAGCATGTGAGAATTCAATGAATGATCATCTGTACGAATAATTATTCAGAGCAAACAAAAGATTAAACAACATGGAATGAGCACCGCTTCTTATATGTCAAAACTGATCAGAGAAATCGATCTTCTACAATGGAAAATATGGAATGCCTTCTAATGATCTTGATTGAAGATTGTAATCAGAAAAAGATTCCTTTGAGTCAAATGATAATCCAGGCAAAAGCAACAAGTCTATATGATGAAATAAAAGAAAATGAAAGCGAAAATGAAGGAGGTACAACCAGTGAAACATTTATAGCAAGTCGTGGGTGGTTCTACAATTTCAAAAAGTGTATGGGACTCCATAACTTAAGAATCCAAGGTGAAAGCACAAGTGCTGACACTAAAACTGCAGAATTATTTCCCAATGAATTGAAGGAGCTTATTGAGAAAGAAGGCTACACAGATGATCAAATTTTTAATGCTGACGAGACTGGCTTGTTCTGGAAAAGAATGCCATCGTGCACATTTCTAGCAGAGAAGGAAAAAACACAAGCTGGGTATAAAGTGTCAAAAGACCGGTGATTTAAAATTGAAGCCCCTGCTAGTGTACAGAGCGGAAAACCCAAGGGCTCTTAAGGGCATTACAAAGAACTATTTACCTGTTCATTGGCGTTCGAATAAAAAATGTGGGTGATTCGTTCAATTTTTGAAGACTGGTTTAAAACTTGTTTTTGCCCTGAGGTTAAAAGCTATTGTAAAAGGAATGATATTCCTTTCAAAATTTTGCTTTTATTAGACAATGCGCCAGGCCATCCAACTCTATTGACTGACTTAGATGAAAATGTCAAGTTTCATTTTTTCACTTCAAACACAGCATCAATTCTGCAACCGATGAATCAAGGCGTTATCTCCACTTTCAAGGCTTACTATTTAAGACGAACTTTTGCTCAAGCTATTAAAGCTGCAGCAGAAGAAGATTCTTGGACTTTGAGTGAATTTTGGAAGAAATTTAACATAAAAGATGCCATTCAAAATATTTATGAATCTTGGCAAGAGGTCACTCAAAGCAACATGAAAGCCGTATGGCATAATATCTTGTCGCATTGTTCAAAGGACCTTGTTGCCTTTGCAACAGAGAAAGATGAAATCTCAACAGAAATTCTGCAGAAGGGCAAAGATCTTGGTTTTACAAATTTAGATTGTAACAATGTGAACGAATGTATTGATTCTCATTCAAATGATCTGGATGATGAAACCCTTTTGGCGTTGGAACAACAACGGTTTTATGAAGCAGAAGAAGACGAAGATGACCCCACTGATGTCATGGTTCAAGAATTTTATTTTGCTGACCTTTCACCTTTTTGTGAGAAAAATCGACGAAGTTGCCGACTTTCTCATAAATGCCGACCCGAATTTGGTAAGAAGCATCAAAGTGAGACAAAGTCTTAATAATGTCATCAAATACTACAGAGATCTAGTACTTGAAGAGACAAGGAATGTTCAACGAACACTAATTGACTTTAGTTAAAAGTAAATTACTGTATGCTAAAATTGGAGCAACATTTGTTTTGTTTTCTACAACTTTTATATCAGTTTAAAAGGATTTTATTTGTTATTTAGTTAATAAAAATAACAATTTTTTTTCATTTTTAAACATTTTTATTATCCTAAATTTTTGTAATAAACAAATTAAATTGAAAACCTTCATAAATAGACCTTGAACAACGTGGTTTTGCATAGCGCAGACGTTTCTTGGAACCAATTAACCGTGCAATACAAGGTATTCCTGTACTGCTAAGGTGAGGCGGTTGCATTCTAAGAAATTCCAACTTGCAAGAACTCATACTTATTGTTTAAATAACCCTTTATTACTGTGAAGGTCAGTGAAGAGCACATCATGCTTTGAGTTCAAAAAAGACAACAGTGCTACCAACACTAAAAAAAAAAAAAAAAAAATGTGCAAGATGTGTATGGCAATAATGTTTTGAATGTGCGAAAGTGCCAGCGATGATTCCAAAAATTTCGACAAGGGGATGTTAGCTTGAAAGACTCCCCTCGCTCTGGCTGCCTATCTCTCTCTTGATAATGAAATGTTTGAAACCACTATTGCAAGAAATGGCAATGCATCTGTTGAAAATTTAGCAAAAGATCTTAATTTATTGTCATTGACCATCCATTGCCTTTTGCAAGAACTTGGAATAGCATCTAAGCTTGTCAAGTTGGTTCCTCATGAACTGACACACAACAGTCAAAGAGAACTCATTAACATCTGTATAGAAATGGCATTATGAAGATTTCACAATGTTGGAAGAGCATTATTGATTCAAATGTTTTTTTTTTTTTTCAGCCTGTAACTTTCAGAGAAGACTGACTAAGGTAATAACTGGTCTTTGGATTATGAGGACAGATTGAAAGAATGCAGTTTACAAAGTCTTGTGAATGGGAGGAAGATGGGGATATGATTAAGACATTTAAGTTGGTAAAGGGTTGTTACCAGGTTAATGTGGAAGAAATTTTTCTTAGAATGGGGTAGAAGAAGGGGGGGACATCCCTAGAAGCTGTATGAGGAGGGTGTGAGCAGCACAAGGAGAGGTTCTTTGTATGGAGAGTGGTTGGTAAGCGAAATGCATTGTGGCGAATACAGATACGTTGAATGAGTTTAAAGTACTATTTGATGGGCTTTGTGTGTAATAGTGTGCCTCCCATGCTGAGTCTTTTGACTCCATGCAGGTATGGTGTTAATAATAATTATAATAATGAATGGACAGGAAATAAATATTTTTTAATATATTTGATACCTAGGTGCCATCATCCTCCATCATGGGAATATCTGGCTACACTTGTGTTCGCCACACTCTTTGCTGTCTGAATCTACTTTTTTGGGTGAGTATACTTTTTCACCTTTGTATAGGTTGTATGCTAGTGTATGGTATGAATAAGCATGTGTGCACACTTGTATGTATGTATGTATGTACACATAAAAATGTTTTTTAGAGCTACATAAATGAGTTACCTTATTGACAAAATATTCTCTAAGTAAAAATATTTTTACTTTCTCACATTTTTTATATGCCATTTTTAAATCATAATAATTTACTTAAATTTTAAAATAACGTGTCTGACATGAATTATATTCATACAGTAAGTGCAGATAAATCAAACTCAAATTAGTAAGATACTTCATAAAGCTGGTTTAGTATTGACCATTGCATTACTTAAAGATTTCTGACAGAGATTTCAGCAAGAACTCGAATAGGATTTTTTGAAATTTAATAAGGACAATTTTTTTCTTTCATCCCAACTTGCAAGAAGTCTAGTTCACATCATTTAGTAGAATATGCATAATTTCTAATTGAAATCCCTAGCTTCATTATTATTAATAGTTCTCCATGGTGTGACTCATCATAGGAAGTACCAGTTTAAGGTACATTGTACCTTAAACTCATTCACAACACTTTCAACCATTGCAGCTCACTTACCCACTTCTTGCCATCTAAAAATCTACTTCACACTCTATTTAGTTAGGGACAGCCTCTTGTTCTTTCACGTCTCTCTTTCTCTCTGAATAATTACTTCCATATTAATCTTGTAAAATCATACCGCCAATTTGATTATCTCAATCATGTTTACTTCTCTTCTGTTCACAATAATTAATTCACACTTCCTCATCTCTTCTCGCAACCCATATTCCAGATGCTTGATATTGACATAGTTACTTACTGTTGGACCATCATCAGGATTTCCTGATTACAACAGAAACCAGATGACTAATTTTGTGCACAGTAGTCTAGGTGGACTCTAATCAAGGCCTTTTTAAGTAGAACAACAACAATGTCCCTGTTTCTGTTCATGTCCTCCTCCTCATTACATCATCAGCATATTTGTGGTCTTCATGATGTCGTGCATCATGCCTAACTGAACCTAAGATCTCTGCTATCAATACAGTATACTGTATTGATGGCAGAGATCTGTATACAGCATTACTTCTCCATTTCAGAGTGCAAAACTTTGAACTTAATGGCATTAAAACAGTAATTCATTTAATCTGTCTCTGCTAACCTGTTTAAATCTTCCTTAAGAGATGTGACATTGGCATCATTCTTAACTCTCCCCAAATTTGCATTATCAGAAACAACTGAATAACTCCTTTCAAATCAATAAATGTTATGTTACCAAAAAAAAGTTTAACAGCAGTGATCCAAGAAGAGATCCTTGTAGCTCCTGTTAGTTATGATCCTTTTCTGAGACTCTTCTCCCTATGCTCTGGTCTATCAGACAGTTCATTTCATCTATCTTTCTAATCCACACCCACTCCCCCTCCCTGCCCCTGCATTCACCTTGTACAACCATTTTCCATGAGTAGTGTTTCAATCAATTGAAACTCACATGCAGATATCACTGCATGTGAGTTTCCCTTATTCAGTACATTTACTACTTGATCATTACATGCAAATAAATTACTGAAGGAATACTTGAATTTTACAAACTTTTTACAAACAACTTTGATAGACAACTTGGACTTCATCCTCATCATGTGCTAACTTCTGCAATACTTCAGAGGTTCAGATATATACAAATTGGCATGTAATTTGAAACCTGTCCTTTATTGCATGATATTTTGTCTTCTTTTGCTTCTTTGGAATCGCTCCTATTGCATTAAATATCCAGGTCAAGGGCATGATCAACTCCTTTGCGTATTCACTATGACTGTTTAAATGAATTTCATGGGAATATATCAACAGGTGAGAGAGAGAGATTTTCTCTCTCTGCTTCTACATGCTATGTCTTCTTTCTTACACATATTCCTATAATTAAGATCTCCCATTAATATCACCTTCCTTGGCTATCTGCTTTGCTTAAATGTTTTGCACTTATTATCTTTTGCTCTTTCAGGCTCATAACAATATTCTGTTAGATATCATATACTATTAGCCTCACTGGCATTATATGTATTGCTTTCTTTTACATCCACCTTTAGCATGTATAATTATTTTGCAGTATTTTCCTTCCTCTTTTATCCTTTCTGTTCTTTAGAAAAATTCTATATCTTTACATTTCTGTTCTTAACTATATGTCATTCTCAAATTTCTATATTTTATTCAGCATGCAAAGTGATTAATGTTTCAGAGCTATTCAGACATCATGGAGAGACTTGTCATTTTTCTTTTTAAGTTACAGCATTAAAATAATTATTCTACAGACTTCTGTTTGATAGTATGCTGAAATGTATCCAACAATAAGGCTTTAGGATCATCCAGCAAATAATCTTGCTGTTATTGTTTTCTGCCAAGCATGCCTGGAGGAATTTTGAATAATAATATATGAAAGGAGGGAATATTGCCAAGGCCATAGTTCTCTATATGTATTATGGCTTGTCAAAGAATTGATCACAATATATGTGATTACTACAGTCTTGCTGTTGTCTGGTTAGCAAGTGAATTTGTTTTGAATGCACTGAGTAGGAATATTTGAAAAAGGAAAAGCAGAAGCAGCAATATTCCAAGAGGAGTAATCTTGGGAGGTACTATCAACCTGGCAAAGTTGTTCATACTACTTCCAAAAGGCTTCTAGGATGTCAGATATTGTGGTATTATTCTGACTGCCTTTGCTGATGCCAGTGATGGTTCTTTCCTCTTGGAATTTGGCAAAGTGCCTATTTAGAAGATGGTTTGTCTTCTGAGTGCAGGTGAAGTCTTATCTTGAAATTCCTTCTTTTTTTTTTTTTTTTTCCTGCTTATTTTTGCTTCTATATATCTATGTTGATATTGACATCACACTTTATTTTTTTTTTTAACATGGTATACCTTGGCATTGATTAACTGTGAACCAGCATCTTTCCTTGTAGAGATCTCTGAGTTGAGATCTGCATAGGATGTCAGGTTCTTGACCCCTTGTTTTCATTCTTTGTTTGGTGGTGAGTTTGAGTTGTTCCTACGTGTCTGAGTCCCAGCCAGCATTCTTCCTGCTGGAACAGAGATGGTAAAGCCTGTCTGAGAATGGGGACCAGAAGTCTGGTGGCAGCATTCATGGATGTGGATCACTTTCTGTAGACAGTGAAGTTAGAGTTGTGGTTGGAGATGCTATTATTGATATTAACATACTATCTTATCTTCTCCACTCAGGGAACAAGGGATGGTGTCATATAGAAACAAAGTGTAGTGTCAATACTTCTGTTTTCCGTGTAATCTCCACAGTACGGGGTTGTGAGTTCTCCATATATCTGGAAGTTCCTGAAGTGTACTTCCATAGTCTGTAGCCAACTGTTCCAGATGTTGTGTCCCCCCCCCACACTCCTACTTTATCCTAAGCTGGTTAGGACAGTTAGTTAGTTTCATTTATATTGTGGTGACTTGCTGGGTGCCATAGAAAGAGTTGTTAAGCCTTTGGAGGATAGCAGGCCTTTCAGTTGCTTGCACCAGAGTATAGATGCTGATGAACTTGGTGATGCAGACTCAGCACTTACAATTTCTGGCTAAGACTCTCTTCTGCATCCTGTTGGAT
The DNA here is from genome assembly GCF_054136105.1 of Typopeltis vanoorti. Classification (NCBI taxonomy): domain Eukaryota; kingdom Metazoa; phylum Arthropoda; class Arachnida; order Uropygi; family Thelyphonidae; genus Typopeltis; species Typopeltis vanoorti. The sequence goes on along the minus strand of NC_143573.1, from coordinate 69,785,013 downwards.
GTTATGGAAGGCTCCTTATTGGGGTGGGGGGCTAGCATAAATATCCTGCTCTACTCTGTAGAGCAGGATATTTATGCTAGCCCCCCACCCCAAAAGTTTTGGTATAGCTTCAAGGAAATCATAGAGCACGTTTGGCTTAGTTCTTGCATATTTCTGAGGTGGTAGAAGCGAGTTTCTTGCAAAAACATAAACCCGATGTTGAACACTACCATTAGCTTCTACACCCCTTATTTTGATAAACAGAGCCTTCTTACATTAAACTTCTTACATTAGGTAACATAGAAGTGGGTGAGTGTCATTTCAAAGTTATGTTTGGTTTATGTAATTGACTGTGATTTTTTTGATGCAATAAAGTAACGATTCTACACATGGGGATGGTGACAGCATATCCTACCTTCTTCAGATTAGTTTCCAGTTTGGAGCATGAGCATGCCAAGAGGTCAAACTCATGCTTATTATTTTTAATTCTAAAACTTATAATGCCATCTTTCAATGCTTTGAAACCATATTTAGAGAATTGGTGGCTAGTGATTTTTTTAAATTTTCTCTTTTATTGGGTCGTCTCTTGAAGGAGGATGGGTTGCCAGCTTCACCAACTTCTTTTATTTTTCTTTTTTCTTTTTTGGGAGAAATAATCACTAACATCTGATGATGTTAGTGATTATTTCTCCCTCCACCTCTGTTTTCATTTATTCTGTAGGGTGTTTCGCTGGCTGCTGCAGGAAGAGTTTTAGGCTCTTCAGTTGCTGTTAGAGCACATTTTGGTTCTGAAGCTTTATGTATTTCCAGAGTGGAAGTTGATGGAGTGGTGAATGAAGCAGTCTTCTTTAGTTAAAACAGTTTGTATGGTGGTAATCTATCCACTGCCTTTGGAAATCTCTGGAAATTCATTCTGATCAATGGTGGGCTGCAGTTTTATTGGTTCCACTGGTGTCCCTGTATACTCAGTAAACATATGCAATGGACTAGTGGTGATCTTGTGTTTTGTGCTATCACATTTTTGGCATGTGTTCAGACACTGGCTGAAGATGTGCCTGTTATTATATCAGTTGAAATACTTGGTTACACAGATGTTCCATCGAGCAGCAGAACAGCCATTGTTTCTGGACTTTGGTAATTCACCATCACTCTTGATGTTCTGATGGTAATGAGATTGGGCACTGCTGAATGCATGTCCATGTTAATGTTACTTTTCCAGAGAACCAGAATGGATTTTTCTTCGAGAGGCTCCTTTTAATGTTTCTCACTTTATTCTATTTAGAAAACTCTTGGATGAGTACTTTGTTGTTGCATCGGTATACTCTATGGGGAAACCTTTCAATTCTAATTGTTCATACTTGCCCCTCTACCATGATTGTAATAATGTGGTTCCCCTCAAGAGAGAAACCCTTGGTTTGTTTCTCAAATCGATGCTCCTCACTATAGCTGAATATTTTCCCCTTCTATAGGGCATGAAGGAGTAGATGTTTTGTGCTCCAGTATGCTCTTTTAAAACTTTTGTGAGGATTCTGGGTTTCCTAGCATCTTAGTTCTTCTTAAAAGTTCTAGTATGTAAGAGAACTGGAACCATTTTACTCACATTGAATCTGTGTATTATAAAAGAAAAAAAAGAAGTAAGGTTAAGTCTGAAGACTTAGCAGGTCATATAGATTTTATGCAAAAGAAGGAAATAACCAAATGTATCCTTACTACTATAATAAATCCCATACTGGCAAAAAATGACTGTTTCATCAGTGCCAGAAAAGTTAATGTACAAAGAAAAAAAAAAGAAACTTAAAAAAAAGACAATATTAACAAAACCAAACCATTGAGAAATGAATGAAATGCTTCAAAGGAAAAATGAATGAATGATAGCTAAGAAATTGGTTGAAAGATAGATGGCAGAGCTTGCTAAATCGACAACATCAAATTACGTCACTTTTTTATTGGTTGAGAACTTGGACATGATTTTGATATTACCTAGCTGCCAATTTTCAGAGAATATGCAGAGGCGATGGATATTTGTCACTTTTTTAAAAAATTTTGTTTCATTGTTTTGGAAATCTAAGGTAGTTGTTTTCTCCATGTGTGGTGTATGGTTTTGTTCTCGAGCATTGGTTTCAGTTTTTGTTATTGTGGAATTTTTTTGGGGGGACTTTTACTTATTTTTGTTAGTGTTACCACGGAGATCCAGAATCAGAAACTGCAATATCTGTATTCCAGATATCATAACAAAATTATGTTAAAAAAAAAAACTTGCTCTTTTACATCCATACTCTATTCATACATCCATCCATACACTCTTTTACCACCAACAACAACAATAACAACTGCTCCAAATTCACAACACCAAACCCATTTAAACACTGTCCATCTACCTGAAATTTCTGGCTTTTGAAATTTCCTCTATATATTTACAGACTGCACACCGTTCCTTCATCATAGACGAGCCATCATAAATGTTTATTATTTGTATTCTCCTTCACAACTCACTATTATTATACCTAGACAACATACTAAACCCAACCACTCTATTATCCTTCACCTGTTTAACAACATCCTCAAATTACTTTCAGCATTCTTCTTGGCTTCCAGTTCATTTGTGCTCATAGGCATTGCTAGCTCTGACAACTTTTCATCTCTTATCCACTTCCTCAGTTATTCATTTATCTACCTGGAAAACATGTCTTGTGCATCTTTTTATTCACAACACCTCTGATCCATGAATTTTCTCACTATTATTATATAGGAACTTCCATGGAATCTGAAGATTAATTGCAGTAAACCAACATTAACTATTATTCACACAATACTTTATTGTATTATATATATATATATATATATATATATATATATATATATATATATATATATATATCCTTAAATTCATTCACTTGGTTGCTTCTGGCATCCCATTCTATTCAGTATTCTCCAAGAAAACATCAAGCTCTTTATGTTCTAATACAAGCCTCCATAGCTCATTCGGTATAGACGAAGTTCTTTGGTCGGAAAGACCTGGGTTTGATTCCTGTCAGTGACGTGAGGAATGTTTATCTGGTCTTTTTTGACGAAAGGTGAGTTAGCCAGTCTCATATGGAGATAGGGTCTTTTTTCACCCGGAAACTCAGGTTTTTCATCCCCGAGAACAGGCAAACTGGCTGCATACACACACATCTACAGATAGGACACACAATGGGAGGCATTGGACTAACCACCTTATCCTTGGGACAGGTATGGTTTGGGAGGGTTAAGGACAGCTCCATAAGGCTACTAGATCTAATACATCAAAAGGAAGAAGTAGATGTTCTAACACAGCTTCTAGTGATTCTGACTCCTTGATTTCTTCTCTCCTATCCTGTCTTGACATATAGTGAAAATTTTCTTAAGAATCTGCTGTATAAAACCTTTTAACTAGCTTATATGTTTCTATCATATCTTCTCTTTTCCACCTGTCAACTAATTTGTTACTCACAAACCTTCAGCCTCATAAGGAGAACTTATTATACATTTTTGTCACATTTTTTTTTACTTGCCTCTGGATCCTCTTCAACGTATCTGAATCCTGAGCATCTCAGGAAACCAAACCATGCACATTCTTCCAGATATGCCCACATGAAAGCATTATGAAAAAGGATAATAATCCCTTCTCATCCCTACTTATCAGCCTTCTTAAAAATCCAAGAGTGATACCCCCCCCCTGCCCAAATTCCTAGCTTTATCAGTCTCTTGACATCCAGGTTCATTAGTATAATACACAGCTTATAATCTTTACTCTGCCACAGTGAACTTGCATCCATTATCCTAATGCCTTTGGCTGTATGCTATCTATCTGTTGAAACAGGTCTGCAAGAGCTCTGCATCACTTTTATTAATTATCCTCTCCAATTTTGCATCATCTGTAAACAATTGGATATTCCCCTTCAGATTTTTCTCTATGTCATTAATGTACAAATTAAATAGCAAGGGCCCATACAGAGCTTGTACACACCACTGACCACCTGCCATTTCTCATATTCTGGTTCACTGTATACTGCTACACTTAGATGTCTCAATCCACCCTCTTATTCGTGTCACCAACTTCACATCCACCCCTATTTGCTCGGTTTTATGTAATGGCATTCTGTGTGGTATCCAGTCAAATGCTTTGACAAAGTCCAGCTGCATCATGACCATTTCCTTTGTGCAGCTGAACTATCACTGTCACTTATCATAGAAAGTAAGTAAATGTTGGTCTCCAGAGCAGGGGTTCCTGTTTCTGTTCCCCCCTCAGTCTTTTAGCATGCAGTATGAGTGATATCCTTCGAGGATATGCTAAAAATATTGTAGAAATTCAGTACCTATGTATTTAGACCTAGGTGCTAGTTTACACTAATAATAAAATTTAATGGAATAACTACAGCACAAAGAGAAATAATTAAATTTGTTGTTTAATTGTTTCTTTTTGTGCTGTAGTTTTCCATTAATTTTATCATGAGAGACAGGGGTGTGCCAGTAGTGTCTAGTGCCTGTGTGCAAAACTTTAGTTGGCGCCCCTATTCCCAGTAGCATGCCAATAGTGTCCGGCACCTGTGTGCAAAACTTTAGTTGCTGCCCCTATCTCCCCCCCCCCAATAAAAAAATCGCTTTAAAAAAACGTTTTTTTTAAAGTATTTCCTCCTCTTTGGCACCTTTACTATCCTGGTGCCTGTGTGCATCACACACATTGCACATATTGCTGGTGCACCCCTGATGAGAGATTTATTATCTTTTAAGGTGCAGCAGTAAAGCAGTTTTATTGGTAATCCAACAGATGGTAGACAGGACCAAACCAGACAGTAATGTGTAGGTTTCTTGATCAGCTGGTGCATAATCTTGTTGCTTTCAACACTGCCAGGGTTGTGCCTGGATGAAGGCTATATAATTGTATGAGGGTTGCTGCCAATGCCATGCAGTGTGATATTCTCTGTATGGACAACATGTCTAAGAGTATCTCCTTTCACTATCGATTTTCCTGCTCTTTTCTCTTCACTGCACCATAGTAGCATGAAAGTAAACCTATATTATTGTAGCATTCTTGCAGTTAAATTAAATAATAACCCCCCCCCCAAATATTTAAAAAATGAAAATATTCCATAAAAAAATTTCTTCCACATTCACTTCATCAACTTTGTGGTATCAACACCAGTCTAAATGATGTACGTCATCACCGGCAGACATCCAAACCTGATGTCCTATTTTTGACTAAATCTCAAATCACTGCCACAACATCTCGCTTTAACTGTCCAAATTATACCTTGTGTGATTCCTTTTGTCGTTAGGGTGGTATTTGTGCTTTTGTGCAATCCGTCATTACTTGCCTAATCCTCAGTTCTCCTTTTTTTGACTTCCTGTGTCTTAAGATATCCTCATCTCATTATGTCTCATTCATCTGCTGTGTCTACCATTTTCCCAGTTCTGAAAATCATTTAGATCTCTTTAATTTCTTATCTGTGAAGCTCAATTTCATACGATCCAAATTCCCTAACACTGAAGTCGTCTTCCTTGGTGACTTTCCTATCCTCATTTCCAACCAAATTCCCAATATTTTGACTTGCTTCCATGCTGTAGGGTAGATGCCAGCTAAGTATGATACAGTGTAAAAATGAGAAAGAACAGGTGTTAGTTCAGGAACACATCTTTTGAGCACAAGAGATGTGCTCCTGAACTAACACCTGTTCTTTTAGAAGAACACCTGTTTCTTTAGAAGAATATTTAGAAGAATTTTGAACAATCAGAAGGTACACCTTTAACATCAGAAGAATCTGGAACAATCTGGTATTCAAATTGTTCAAACTTCTTGTGATGTCTTTCTAATGGAAGGCTGCAGGCGTTATCCACCGTAATGTTCCAGGTAAAGAAGGAGGTGATTTGCAGTTGTCATCTTTGTATGAGTTGATGAGAAGAATGATGGCAGGAGGTCAGCTTTATCTATAGGTGATGTTGCAATGCCCAAGCTGGAAGAGAAGCAGGGATATTTGCTGTAAGTAATGATCTAAAACAAAATCATCTTTCAATTAGAATTTCTGACAATTCTCTCCACACAAAATTTTCTAGATCTTTTCTTAACATTTGAAGTACTCTAAGTGACTGCTCCTGTTTGGTAACTCAAATCATAGTCTCATTCACGTTTCATCTCTTGTGGCACATCCTCCTCTCAGATTCACAAAATCATGTAGTTTGGCATTACTATTTGGATGAGAAAGAGATGGAAGTACAGATAAACAAATATTACATCCAATAGCTTTTGTGAAGGATTAGAAGACAGGCATGATTCCCACTGGCATGGGTGGTGAATTTTTACATTTAGATCTATCAAAGTCAGATTTAGATTTTTTTTTTAATGATGGTTTTGCAAATATTGCAGGCATCAATGTAGCTTGTGAATGATGCTGGATTTTTGTCTTAAGCCAATCCCAATAAGCAGGAATTTTTTTTTGGGGGGGGAGGGCGTGAAAAGTGAACCTATGTGTAAATAGTGCAACACAAAAATCAGTTTCAAAAACATCTAAATATGTGGCAGGACACGTTATATACCTGGTATAAAATTTTTTAAAAGATATTTATTGGATGCATACCAGATAATTTATAATTTTCATTTTCATCTTGGGGGGGGGAGTTGAGTAGATGATTTGAGAATACATACTATGCATATCATACGACCTATGATTGAGCATCGTTTTTTTTTTCTTTTTTTCTTTTTTTTTGGGGGAGCCCCCCCCCCCCCCCTCAGGTGCACCACTATCTGTAGATCAGTTTTGATGCATTTACACATGGGTTCACTTTTCTCTTCTGGTCCTTTTTCCAGTTGTGATTGTACTTTATCCCACTGCATGCACACACTAAAAATTCTTAAAGTGTAGGAATACAAATGCACCACATGTCCATGTTTAGTACTAAGGAAGGTGCATACATGCATGCACCAAATAGGCTGTCTGCCTTTTGAATGACCACTGTTAGGTGGCATGTGAGTAATAGCTGTCTTAGTATTATCTATGCATGTCTGAACTTATGTAAGTCAGTTATACGTAATATCTGAATTTATGTAAGTCAGTAAGTGCAAGATAGGGTAAATGAGATAGAGCAGGATTTACTGGTGTTGCTAGAGACAGTGAAATGCAAAGGTGTGTGAGAGAGAATTGTGAATGTGTTACTGAGTATGATAGTAAGTAGCTGAGAAGAAAAGCATTGATTATGAATAGCTAGAATCTGCAGGGATATAGGATATATATGGGATAAATTTGAAGGTAGGAGAGAGCTGCTTGCTGCATATTGTCTACATTTGAGTGGCAGTGTGAAGCTAGGTAGATTGTTGACGAGAGGAGGAGAGTGTGGGGTCAGTCAGGGAAACAAACTAAATGGTGGACTGTGAATGCCACTAAGATTGGTATGAGATGAATGTCTAAGGAATGCAAGATATGGATGGCCTCAATGGGAGCAACAAAGTGGAAGGAATTGTGGAAAGGAAAAAGAAGCTGCTGTTCTTATATACCAATGCAAGGATTTTAGGAATATGGGTGTAGAGTTTGGCTTTGATTCAATTTGTCAGTTTACAAATCACTTGTGTAGTTGAGACACAGTTAATAGAATATGATGGTTATAACATTTTTCCAATAGGCTGTGCAGAATAATGAGGAATTGGGGTATTACTAATGATCTCGGAAGAGTTGGCCCCTCCATGTGGAACTTGACTAAAGCAGTAGTGATAATGACTTTACAACCATTTGGTGTGAGATTGAGGTAAGCACAAATTAAAATTTAGCGGAGTGTTTTCTTACAGGCCAAAAATGTAGAGGGAGATGATTCTAAAATATTTAGACAGATGAGACTGGCAAGTGATAATGGATTACTAACTATGAAAACATTGACTTGCATCAGGAAATAATGTCTGAGGAAAGAGAATGAATTCTTGAGCTACTTTTGGGTACAACTGCCTTAATTAGCACATAGTTGAAGCAACACATGGGACATGAATGTTAGATTTATTATCTTATAATAATTCTTAAACAAATGTATCATGAAAACAGATGTTTTTGTGACACCACCAACTGAGGAGAGTGATCATGTGGTTTTGATGTTGAGAGGTGGCTTCACAGAAGCCCCTTCCCATCTTAAAATAAGCTTTTATGGAGCAAAATATATGTAGAATTACAGAACAGGGACTATGATCATTTCAGGAAACAAACTGGTGGCATGCTGTAGTTTGATCAGTTGAAGGAGAGAGAAATCAGTTTCTTATAGCAAATGTCAAATTGTATTTCTAAGGTTAGAAGGATGAATAAAGTTAGGATGAAATGGATGAATCATAGAATTATGCAAGAGCTTCTGAGAACAGGTATAAAGAGAAGAAGAAGAAGCAGTCTGTGAAGAGAACTCCGGTTTCAGATGTTATTTTGAAATAATTAATTGTATTATGAGTAAGAGTTGCTATAAAGGTTGTGCACTTGTAGTATTATTAGTGTGTGGGATATTTTGTCTAAATTTAATTACAAATTCATTAGTATTAGACCTTAGCGTAGTAACCGGCAAAAGAAAGATGGCGACGACTTTGTCATTGCAGGATTTTAAATTAGACTTTAGTCATTTCGTGAAGTGCGAGGTGTGCTACATGTACTCTTTTGATTACATTGATGAATTGTGGATATCTAGGGTGGATGAAAGGAGGGTTTATGCGAAGTGTGAGCTGAATGAAGATTTGATGAGTGCTAATATGTTGATGACAGAAAGTGTTAGTAGTGAGAATGCCACGAGGAAAATGAGTGCTCGTCTGAAAGAGAAGGATAATGTGAAAGAACAGTGAAAAATTGTTAAAAAATCATTGAAAAAGAAAATGAGTGATTTGAAAACCTTAATGGATGGTAGTCCATCCATTAAGTGAAGTGAATGGCAGAAGGCAATGAAATTGAGGGAATGAATGAAATCCGAAATAGTGTGACACAAGGTTCGAAAGCTGGAAAAATTGAAAGAAAGAATGAAACCGGAAATAGTGTTGCAAGGGTTGAAAGCTGGAAAAATCGAAAGAATGAATGACAGCGGAAGTTTGACAAAAGGACTGAAAGTACGAGTACGAAAACTCAGAAGGATGAATGAGAGAGAAAGTGTGAAGCATGGTTCGAGAGTTCGAAAATTAGAAAGATTAAATGACAGAGAGAATGTGACGCAAGATTTGAAAGTTGAGTTGGTTAGGATGAGGCAAGAGATGAAATGGATGCGGAATGAAGTTAAGAAAATTCGGGACATGTATGGGAGAGTGAAAATGATTAAAACAAATCAGGTTGGTATAAAAGAGGTAACAAAAGACTCGCGAGTGGTGTTGTATGGTGACTCAATTATTAAAGGTGTGCTGGATGAAAGGATGCACAAGGATGAGGCAAGAGATGAAATGGATGTGGAATGAAGTTAAGAAAATTCGGGAAATATATGGGAGAGTGAAAATGATTAAAACAAATCAGGTTGGTATAAAAGAGGTAACAAAAGACTCGCGAGTGGCATTGTATAGTGACTCAATTATTAAAGGTGTGCTGGATGAGCAGATGCACAAGGTATGTTTTCCAGGCGGTAAAATGAGTAGAGTGATTGAGGCATTGGGTATAAGAAGGAAGCGAGCAAGAGTTGATAGTTTTAATAGGTACGAATGACTTGATTGAGAACAAAGAGCACATCAGAATGGATATCAAGAGGTTGCTTAGATGGATAAATGAATAGTGTGATAGGAAAAATAGTAAGCATGTTGCCTAGGTAAAAGTGATGAGATGAGGTGGAGAGCAAGGATTATGAATGATATGTTAGCTGATATGTGAGAGGAGAAAGGAGTACAGTTTGTTAATGTGTGGAATGAATTTGAAGGACAAAGTGAACTATATAAGAATGATGGATTGCATTTGAATGGTTTTGGTGTGAGTCGCTTGGAGAGACTGCTGCTGGAAGGTAGAGAAGTGAGTACAGAGAATGAATCTGATCAAGTGGGAAGTGATGTGGAAGAGCAGAAGAGTAAGACATGAAAGATTGAAGAGGTGGTAGTGAATGAGGAAGTGACTAGCACGAGTATAGAGAACGAGAGAATGGGTGTGCAAGGGAAACAGGAAGGCTCAGGGTGAACAGGGGAACATAGGGTGAGAAAGGTAGATACTCCAAGAGGATGTGAATGCAAGTGTAGACAGGAAAGGAATGGAATGATCTGGGATCAAGAGAAAACAGTTGGACTTGAAGAGGGTTCTAAAATGAATAAGCAGAAAGGGAAATGGCTCCAGTTGAGTATGGAGAAATCGCATCGAATGAGTGGTATTAGTGGAACTAGCTGTAGATCCAGGAATGAGCTGTTTTGTTTGTATACAAATGCTAGAAGGCAGATGAGATGGTTACATTAATTGAGTCTGTTCATACAAAAATTGTTGGAATAAGTAAGACATGGTTAGATGAGGACAACATCCTGACAGGAATAGAGATGGAAGGGTATGATGTGTTTCGTGAGGATAGAAAGGGTAAAAAGGGAGGGGGGAAGGAGTGCTATTGATGATAGAGAGAGTTATGTCCATACAAAGTAGGGATGCAAGAGAGAAATAGTGCCAGTGGTTTTGAGGCAGTATGGCATCAGATAGAGGTGAATAGAATGAAATACTTGGTTGGATGTTGTTATAGACCTGGTAATGTGATAGTGACTATGAAATGTATAATCAAATTAGCCCAGCAAATAAGAAAAGGGTGATCATTATGGGAAATTTTAATTATGGCAATATAGACTTGGAAGGATGATATAACAACTGGAAGTAAAGAAAATGAGTTTCTTGAGTTTTTGAGGGACAACTTCCTCAGACAGTATGTAACAGAGGGCACACGAGGATTGGGGTCTTGGATTTAATCATCTCATCAGAGCAAGTAATTATAAATGAGGTGTCTAATCACTCACCAATTGGTGAGAGTGACCATGAGGTGATTACCTGGATGGTTGCCAGCAGTGTGAGGATCCCTGTGAGAAAGGGGGTATGATTATGAAGAGCTCAGGAGACAGCTTGCAGGTGTAGCATGGAATAAGGAGTTAGCTGGAAAAGAGATCAGTGCAGCTTGGGGGATTTTCAAGAACTATCTAGTAGAAGCAATGCTAAATGTATTCCAAGGGTCAGAAGGTTAAATAAGGTAGGTGTGAAATGGATGAATAGAGAGATTAAGCATGCGATACAGAGAAAAAGGGCATTATGGAGGCAGCATAAGAGAAGTGGTGATAACCAATTCCATGAGGATCACAAAGACCAGGCAAGGCCCAGTGACTTGGTTGGTAAGGGTAGCAAAAGTGAGGTATGAACAGCAGTTAGCTAATGAAGCCAAAAAGAATCCTAAGGAGTTCTTTCCATATGTAGCCAGCAAAAAAAAGAATAATTATTGAGGGATGACATTGATTGGAGAAATTGGTATGAAGATGTTGCGGAAGATGTAGTGGAGATAATTAATGAGCAGTTCATAAAGGTCTTTTAGTCTTGTGAATGGGAGAGATTGAGAGCAGTTGATGATGGGGAGGAGAGACTGACTGTAAGTGGGCAAGAGGTGTATGTGGAGTTGAGCAAACTAGATGAAAATAAGGCTATGGGACTTGATAATATATCACCACATATTCTGAAGGAATGTGCCAGGGAGTTGACACCTGCTTTGACATAATTTTTTAATATGAGTCTTACATTGGATCAAGTTCCTAAGGAGGGCAAGATTGTGCCACTTCATAAGGGAGATGATAGAACTCAAGCATCAAATTATAGGCTTATCTGTGTGTCAGGCGTTGTGGTTAAGTTGTTGGAGAAGCTTGTGAGAACTAGGATCCAGAATTGGGTTGACAGCAAAATATCTTCGATGGACAGCAATGATTTCCTAAGGGGAGGTAGGCCATGTTTTAGTAATCTACTTACTTATTACAATAAGGTTACTGCTTCCTTGAACAGAGGAGAGGGATACACAGTAATATACTTAGATTTTGCAAAGGCTTTTGATAAATTACCGCATGATAAGTTGATAGTCAAACTAGAGCATATGGGGTTGGATATTAGATTAGTGCATTGGATTGGAGACTGGCTATCTGATAGGTATCAGCAAGTTGTGTATGGGGCAGCAATATCTCAGAAAAGGAAAGTCACTAATGTTGTGCCTCAGTGGTCTGTTTTAGGGCAATTACTATTTATCTTGTATATTAATGATATTGGCAAAGATTTAGATTGAATAAATTTAGTGATTGGGAATGGCGATACGAGTTCAGTATTGCAAAATGTAAGGTTTTAAAATTTGGGAAACAAAGGTGGGAATGCAGAATTTATGCTTGGTGAGGATATACTGTTGGAAGTGGAGGAAATAAGAGATCTTGGGGTGATAGTGGATAAGTATTTGAAATTTAGTGGACACATTGCCAAAATTGTGAAGACAGCACAAAGACTTCTGGAATTATGTGGAGGACACTGACTTGTAGAAGTAGAAGTATAAGGCTTTGATTAAGCCAGACATGGACTACTGTGCCCAGATTTGGTCATCTGGTTTTCAGAAGGACGAAGAGATGTTGGAAAGGATCCAGAGGCGACTAACTAAGGTAGTTTCTGACCTCTGGAATGTTGAATATGAGGAAAGATTGAGAAGATGCAATTTACTGGGGTTGTTATAGGATCGATGTTGGAGAGGTTCTACAGAAAACTGGGAGATCAGGGGTCATCCCTAGAAGCTGTATAAGGAGAGTGTGAGCAGGGGAATGAGAAGCAAGTTTTTTTGCATATAGAGTTGTGAATGATTGGAATGCCTGGCCTGAGAATGGGGAATTTGAGTGTGTTTAAAGTGCTGTATGATGAACTGTGTGTATGAGAATAGGACTCCTAGATGAATCTTTGACTCCATGGGGGGGGGGGTCTTTGGTGATAATAATACTCAGCAGCACAAAGGTAATAAGGCACAGGCTAGGAGGGTGATGAGTGTAGTGAGGAAGGAGAAATTGATATTTGAAAGGGGATTGGCTGAGGCAGCAAAGCAAAACCCTAGAGTTCTACTGTTATCTTACAAGTGGAAGATAATATTAGATAAATGTAAGATAACATCTTACATTTAGTTGCTGGAGATGGAACACATCTGCAGAAGATATAGTGGAAATGTTTAGTGAGTATTTTGTTAGTGTATTTCATGTAGGGAGATGAAGAGTAGTTTTGATAACAATTGGAAGGAGGACAGAAGACTGAAAGTTCAAGAATGGGAACTGTTAGAATTTTATTTAAGTAACTTTGATGTTAATAGGGCTGTGGGACTGTATGGGATATCAACACATATATTAATGGAATGTGCGAGAGAGCTAGCATTGCTCTTGCCTTAGTTGTTCAACAAGAGTCTGACACTAAGAACAGTCCCAGAAAAGTGGAAAGAAAGAAAAATAGGACTCACTGCACAAAGGAGAATCCATGTCAGTGGTATCCAACTATAGGCCAGTGTGGATTGATGAGAATGAAATCTTTTGAGAGAGAGAGAGAGAGAGCAGAATAGTTTTGGAGTGAGGTTATTCTTCAGTTAACAGGAAATGCTCAGTGATTTTGCTAAAGCATTTGATAGTGCACAACTTTACGATAAACTACTGTTGAAATTAAGGAGGATGGATTGTCAATTGATAGCTTAGTTACATGGATGGTTGACAGATAGTAGCCAGCAAGTTGTATATGTGGGGGTATAGTGCCTGAAAAAAGGTGATAAGCAGGGTATCACAGGATTCATGATTTGAGAGGAGATATCCAGTTGTTTGCTGATGATACTAAATTATGAAAAACATTGTCAGAAAGTTCTCACAGAATGTTGTTGCAAGAGGATTTGAATAGGTTGATATTTTTGGACTGATGAAAGGGTGTTGAAAGTTTATTTTTCACTTGGTTAGACTATAATAAATTTAGTTTAATCTTTTATCCAAGTGTGAGCAAACAAAGTTTGCGCCTGAAAGTATCTTCAGGACTGGGGTAAGGTGGTACAACACCGGGCAACTCGTTGCAAAGGTGGAGCAAGATAACATCACTCCTATATCCCATAATGCAAAACACATCTCCTTGCAGATATGTATAATGTTATGCATTAAGGGAAGGGCCACTACCCAGACTAGTTTCGACCTTTATTGAGGTCTCTTCAGTGGGAGCCAGGCCCAAGTGGAGATACCAGGCAGAAGCATTAGCAGGTCATCTCTACCTATAGGAGTTGCCAAACAGTGTGCCACATTTTTATTAAATTACTCTGGATTTAGAGAAAGATGTTGAAAGTTTATTTTTCACTTGGTTAGACTATAATAAATTTAGTTTAATCCTTTATCCAAGTGTGAGCAAACAAAGTTTGCGCCTAAAAGTATCTTCAGGACTGGGGTAAGGTACAACACCTTACAAAAGAGGTAAGGTACAACACCTTACAAAAGATACAACACCGGGCAACGAGTTGCCCGGTGTTGTATCTTTTGGCAACTCCTATAGGTAGAGATGACCTTGCTAATGCTTCTGCCTGGTATCTCCACTTGGGCCTGGCTCCCACTGAAGAGACCTCAATAAAGGGCAAAACTAGTCTGGGTAGTGGCCCTTCCCTTAATGCATAACATTATACATATCCGCAAGGAGATGTGTTTTGCATTATGGGAGATAGGAGTGATATTAGCTTGCTCCACCTTTGCAATGAGTTGCTCGGTGTTGTACCACTTTACCCCAGTCCTGAAGATACTTTCAGGCGCAAACTTTGTTTGCTCACACTTGGATAAAGGATTAAACTAAATTTATTATTACTGATTAATGGGGGTTATCTCTAGAGATGTTGCAAAGTGGGATTTTGCCAAAGCACACTAAATTAAATTTTATAAACAAATGTTAAAAAAAATACTCATTAAAAATTGATAAACATTTTTTAACGAATGTATATTTTTTTTGCTCAAAAACTTTGTTTATAGAATTTAATTTGCAGTTTTAAAATTGAATTAAGTATGCTTTGAGCAAATATTCAGCACTTCAACCAAATTGCATAATGATTAAAAAAACATGTAATAATACTTCATGTAATGATATGACCTCATAAAAATAAATGAATATATATATATGGAAAAGCTTTAATGACTGTTACCGAGAGATAAAAAGATGACAAGATATATTTAAAAAGATTTAAATGTTGATCTATTCAACGAAACTAGTAAACTAGTAGTATCTTTTTAAATATATCTTGTCATCTTTTTATCTCTCGGTAACAGTCATTAAAGCTTTTCCATAATATTCCAACCGAGTAAAAATGAATTCTCATAATATATATATATATATATATATATATATATATATATATAGAATTATAATTATAAGCTCTGCAGCAGTTTCAAGAATTTGAATTCTCAGCATCAGAGTTGTCTTAGATTGCACTACTAAAAAGACATGCTGCTGGGGCATCCATATATTTCCCTTTTATTAGTTCATTTGATTAAGGTTTCATTGGCCTGACAGGTGTTTTGAACTGCTAGTTTTCATCAGCGATGAGGTAGAAACCTTAAAATAACAAGATTCCTCATTCAATACTAAAGCAATTCTTTTTCAGGGAATTGTATTTCTCATCAGTGAAACAGCAGTCAGTTCTTAAGACTAATTATAAAAGAGCCTAATTTTATTCATTCCGGTGTTGTAAAATAAACAGATCAATTCATATTTCATTCACTACTCAAGGAACTTAGAAAGTTTTTTAGGTAGTGCAATCTTAAGGCAACTCCAATGCCAGTATTTCATTCTCATAAGGTTATTTCTTTATTCGAAACTCTCCAAGTTTCTCTCTCTCTCTGTCTATATATAAGGAATAATTGTATAGGATAATGGGAGAACAAGAGGTCATTCCTGGAAACTGTGTAAAGATCTTGTGAGTAAGGAAGTGAAGAGGCACTTTGTGTTTGTGCATGGTAGGTGGTGATGAGTGGAATGCATTGATAGAGTGGGTGGTGAGTGTTCCAGTGCTGAATCTCTTCAATTCAAAGTATCAAAGCCATTATGGTCTCTTGAGTTTGATCTCTTGCAGAGTCTTTAGACTTACTGGAGGCTTGGAAGTAACAAAGGTTGAAACTGGTCTGGGTAGTGGCCCTTCCATAATATTCCATAATATTATATATGTCCGTAGGGATATGTGCATTGCATTATGGGATACTAAGGCAATTGATGTGAAGTTATTAGCCTCTATATACAAATAGCCCAGTCGTGACTTGACTGTATATGCAAACTAGATAACTAGATAGGAGGATGAGACCAAGATTATCATTTCTTGGCATCTTTAATTTATAGTAATATATAGTACTAATACTAATATCTTCTAAACAGCTGTTCTTTCCTTTCATATGCTTGGTTGCATTCTGCTTTATTCAGTTGTCACTCTTCTCACATACTCTTATAAGGGTGCCCCCACCCTTTCTCACTTTTTCTCATAATGTGAAATACTTTTATACCTTCATATATTTATTATTATTATTACGGGCAACTCAAGGAAGTCCTTGGACTCATCGAGGGAGGCCCCACATCATATTCATCACAACTATTCGACATTCATACAGTATCTATCATACCTCGCCTTAAACTCATTCACTGTCACAGCATCCATCACAGACTCTGGCAGCCTATTCCACTCGTTCACCACTCTAAAAGTAAAGAACCCAGCACTAACACCCTTACTAACCACACTTTTGCCCAGTTTCCATGGATGTCCCCTAGTCCTCCCACAACCAGCCCTGTTCTCAAAAATATCTTCTGAATTAATTTTATAGAAACCCTTCAGTAATTTGAACGTCTCAATCATATCTCCCCTCCTCTGCCTATCAACCAATTTTTGCAACCCACAAATCATCAACCTGTTCTCATAAGGTTCATTCCCCAGACCTGCTATCATCTTGGTCACTCGCCTCTGGATCCTCTCAACCTCCTCCCCATCAAGAAGAAACCTAGGTGACCAAATCTGGGCACAGTAGTCGAGATGGGAGCTTATCAAGGCTCGATACAGAGGAACAATAACCTGCTTGTCTCTGCTTGTCAACGTATTCTTCAGCAACCAAGTGATTTGATGAGCTGATTTGGCCACTTTTGCAATGTGCCCCCTAAACTTCAACTCCTTACCCACCAACACTCCTAAATCTTGTGCCTCGTCAATTTTCTGGAGTACAGTTCCACCAATGTAATAAACTGCTGCTAATCTCTTCACCCCAAAATGTATAACCTTACATTTTGCCACATTAAATTGACATCCATTCTCCTCAGCCCAGACCTCCAATCTATCCAAATCATCTTGCAAAATTTTTGACATCATCTGCATTCACTATTGCCCTACCCAACTTTGCATCATCCACAAACAAATGAACTGTTCCTCTCAGATCCTTTCCTATATCATTAATGAACAAATTAAACAGCAGTGGTCCAAGAACAGATCCTTGTTACACACCACTAGTCACAGGCTGTCTTGTGGACTCTACTCCTGAATAAATCACTCTCTGATATCTCTCAGTCAACCACCCTCCTATCCATTTCGCCAACCCTATATCCATCCCCATATACTGCAATTTACTGATTAGAATTCCATGTGGTATTCTGTCAAAGGCCTTAGCAAGGTCCAGTAGAATCATTGTAAACCCATTACCCTTATCCAGTTCAGCCGTCACTGTGTTATAATACACAGTGACAGTATCCCCGATACAGTATCCCATTTTCATCTATCCAATCTTGTATTTTCCTCTTGACTATTTTCTCCAAGATCTTGATAATGATTCCTGTTATGCTGATTGGCCGATAATTTTCAACAGCAGCCTTGGAACCACCTTTATGCAGCGGAACTATTTTCCCCTCTTTCCACCCCCTTGGGACTGAACCAGACCCAAGGCTCAAATTAAACAAAATGGTCAAGGGCACTGACAATTCTTTAGCCGCTTCACGTATGACACGAGCTGGTATACCATCCAATCCCACAGATGTATTGACATTGAGGTTCTGTAATATACTAGCTACCTCTACTTCGTTCATCACAATTCCAGTATAAGCTGTTGGTTCTTCCATTCCTGCAATGTCACCACCTGGATGATATACTCTTGCAAAGTGCTCGCTCAGTAATTCCACTTATCGACTGATACAGTTACCTCCCTACCCTCAGCATTTTTTAAAATCATTCTACCATGAACATTTTTCCTTTTACTTGCAACATACTGAAAAAACTGTTTGGGATTCTCTTTAGCCTGCATGGCCAATTTTCTTTTGTAATCCGCTTTTGCTTTTCTTACCACCCTTGTTACCATCCTGGCCTGAGCTTTATACTGTTCCTGCACCTGCTGGTCTCCTTTCCACTTAAATTCCCTCCAGAATTGTTTCTTTTTTTGCAGCTCAAGCTTAATAGTGTTATTCATCCATTTAACCCCTACTTGATTTATTATTCGAATTCTTGGTATACAGTCAACCATTGCCTCCTGCAAACACTTCTTAACCATCTCCTATGCACTATCAACATCCAGCCCTTGCAGTTTTACATGCCATGGCACTGAACCAAGCACACTCCTAAGCTTGTCATACTTACCAGCCCGGTAATTCCACATATACCCTATCTTACTTGTAAATTCCACTCCTTTAGCCACCTCCCAAGTCATGACCTTATGATCACTCTCACTAATTGGTGGCAACATGGTCATGTTCGTTACAGCCACATTCTTAGATGCAATTACTAAGTCAAGCACTCTCTGCCCCCTGGTATTTTCTACTACATGCTGTCGCAGATAGTTGTCCCTTAATAACCGCATAAAATCCAATTCCTTCCTCCCATGTGCCCTCTCCTCTTTCCAGTCAATGTTACCATAATTGAAATCACCCATAATAATTACCCTCCTTCCACTCATTTCTTCTATTTGCTTATGCATACTATCCCCACCATCTATTCCATCACCTGGTCTATAGCAGCACCCAGTATATTTTGTTCTGCTAGATTCTATCTCATACTAAACAGCCTCAGATATGCTCTTTTGTCTATCCTGCAGTTCAACTTCTATACTCCTTGGCTGCAACTCATCAGCTATCATCAATATATAGTAACTGTCACAACGTACCCAATGGATAAAATTCCGCCAGACTGTTGACTTCTGTGCAACAGGTAATGTGATATAAGTATCACTAAAGATGCAGCAGAACTATGGATAAAAGCGATTTTAATAATAACCAGCTATTAACTTATGCTATGAGACTATTTCTAAGAGAGTCATAAACCTGAAAAAGCACAAAATGTATAAAACTATAAAATAATGATTATTGTTATACATCCACTACCACTGTCTTGACAGCAGCAACCATGGTTGGTATTAATTCCATCCTATCTTGTGATACAGCACTTCTTTATCATAATCTTCAGGATATTTTGATATTTGTGAAGTATATGAGATTGGCCAGTCAGGCCAAAGATAAGAGAATTCTTCTGCTATATGTCAAGTGCAGGAGAATAATTATGGAAGGGTGACGCTGGTGAATAGTCAGGGCAGCAGAGTGACTGTTGCAAAGGATATAGTGGAATTATTGAATGAGCACTTTATTAGTTTATGTGATTACAGGCAGAGTTAATTACAATACTATCAACAAGATTTACTCAAAATAACCACCATTAGCATCGATCACAGCTTCAATTCTGCTTCGGAACCTCGAACAAGCTGATGCTACAGTCTCCCTGGGAAGGGCCGCAAAAACTGTTTTAATTTTATCCATTAACTGGGCTTTTGTATTACTGGAAGTGCGATTGGTGTCTTTTTCAACTGCGCCCCATACAAAATAATCCATGGGGTTAAGGTCTGGGGAGTTTGGAGGCCAAACATTTGGACTGGTGAAGTCGTAGAAATTTTCAGACAACCATTTTTGACTTTTCCCAGAGGTGTGGCAAGGGGCCGAATCCTGCTGCCATACATACGGCCTACCATTGGCTACCCTTGTTATCCAGGGCTTGACTACAGTTAGCAACTCCACGAACAAAGCCCGAATTCCAATGCCAGGGTTCTTCAACACCTGTTCCTGCAGATTTGCGAGGAATTCTGCTGTACGAACGCAATCAGATCGTCTGCTAGGGATCTTTCTTCTTGCTACATCCTCGTAGTCACCATTGCAAGTCTCTAGTTCATGCCTGATTGTTTTTACTGTATTCAGGGAGCATTGGGCAGCAGTCGTAATATCCTTATTTTGATGGCGGGCACGAATCATCATGATACAAGTTATTCTCTTCCATGATTCAGGTGGGTTCCAGCTATCCATCCTTTCTGACATCTTGTATATGAATGAAGAAGGGTCCAAACTTTTAAATGAAGAGAAGTGTGTGTTAATACATGTAACTTACGGAAAAATATAATTAATTATAAATATGTCAAATTTATCCCGAACACCCTGTATATAGTGATGTTCCTGGACTTTGCACAAGTATTTTATAGATTACCTCATAATAGGTTGATGAGAGAGGATGGGAATGGATAACAGATTGGTTAGATGGATTGACGATTGACTGAGCAATACCAACAAATAGTATATTATTATTATTTTTATGTGACACCTCCAGGGAGTCCAAGGAGTCATCGTGGGAGGGCACACTACTCTATTTTGCTAAATACATCTCATCCTCTTCACTACTACTTAATTCTCCAACTACGACACTACTACCATCAATGCCATTTATCTCCCATCATCACCAACAACAGTATTTTTTGTCTGTAAATTGCATGTGTTTCTGAAGGCCGATTTGTCTGTTGGAATGGATGGTATATCACCATGTATTTTTAAGGAATGTTGAAGAGTTAGCTATGCCCTTAATCCCGTTATTATGATGAAACAACAATGAAACATATATGATGGAACAGCATCTCAAAAAAGGTAACCAGTGGTGTGGCTTAGGGATCTGTTTTTGTTTCCTTCCTGTTTAATCTATTGTTAATGATGTTTCGTGTGGATTGACTGGATATCTTAAGTTGTTTGCTGATGATTCCAAAGTTGCAGAGAATTATTAGAGAATACTGCACTCCAACATCATGCCCTTATATTAATGAGGACAAGATGTTGGAGAGCAGAGCCATTAGCCAGTGTACTATATTGATGAGACTACACTTCAAGAAGTGGATGAAATTTGAGAGCTGGGAGTGATGTTCAACTGTGGACTGAAGTTTAGAGGGCACGTTACAATTTTATTAATACTGCATATCAATTGCTGCTGCGATAAGGTGTACAGTGGCAACTAGGGATAAGGTCATTGTGCTACTGTATGAAGCATTGGTCAGATCACTGTACTCAGATTTAATCACCTAGTTTTCATTGTGATGTGAAAACATTGGAGAAGGTTGAGAGATAAGTGATCATGGTAATATCAGGACTCTGGAATATTGGTTACAGACAGAGGTTACGGGAATGTAAATTGCAGAATTTAGTGAATAGATGGAAAAGAGGTAACATGCTAGAGACATTAAAGTTAGTGAGGGGATTTTAATGGATTAATACAGAGGGGATTATAAAAAGAGTAGAAGGTGAGAGAGGAAGAACGAGAGGCCATCCTTAGAAATTATGCAGAGCTGTGGTTAAGAAAAATGTGAATAGATTTTCACATGAAAAATTGTGGGCAAGTTGAATACTCTTTAGTAGAATGCATTGTGAATGACATGAGTGGTAAGAATCTTAATGTTCATATTGATAACTCTGTTGCTGATTGAGTGAACCCCCCATGATGAGTCTGTTGACTTCATGGTGGTTGATGTGAATAATAATAATTTTTCCTTTGGTTGGAACGATTTGAGTTCAAGTCATGTAGAACAGAAGAAGAATCTTTATAAGGGCTTTATCAGCTGGTCTCATATTCAGGTGCTTGGGTTTTTTTTTTTTTTTTTTTTTTTTTTTTAATCCCATAAAACAGGCATGCCAGCTTGAAGAAATGTACCAAGTTATCATATATTGGTCTCATTAAATTTTTTTTTTTTTTAGGGGGAGGGGGGCATAATTCAAAGCAAAATCAAATCTTCCTTTACATATTAGGCCCAATAGCCTGCTATGGCCAAGTAATTTGGCTTCTAATTACTGTATTTTTCGATAGATAACAGCACCTAATGTATAACGCCACCCCAACATTTTCATCGCTCCTTTTGTTGTATAGATAAATAACGCGCATGCGCCAACTAGCGGTTGAGTTAGGGAGTACAGACAGAGGATGGAGGAATTCTTTAAAAGCACGTGCATTGCTAGTAGCAGTGGTCGATTATTTCGTACATCCTGTTTTAAAATATTTCATAAAGTAAATCATTACTTGTTTATATTTTGTTATTAGATCCAAATTACCCATGGAAGATAGAAGTACTGCTTGGAGAAAATCCTACACAGCGCAGTTCAAGCTTGAAGTGGTAGAAGTAGCAAAGAAAAAAAAGGGAATCGTGAAGCTGGTAGATTGTTCAATGTTGGAAAAAGTTGTGTTTGTGAATGTTGAAAGGCTGAAACAGTCCTGAAATGTTTACATATGAGGAAACATGCTATGAGGTTTAGAAGGTGCTTGTGGCCAACCATAGGAAAAAAAACTTTGATTGGGTTGTTAGTGAAAGAGCTAAAGGTATGAGAATATCTACTGTCTGTGCATTGCAGGAATCGAAAAGAATTGTGCAGAACGATAATATAAAGGATTTCAAGGCCTACTCATCTTCGGGTTTTTCTTTATGAAAAACCCGAAGATGGGTTTCATTTCTTTATGAAAAGAAACAATTTAAGTGTGCACTCCTCCACTAGTGTTGAACAAAATTTGCCAATTCTACTGGGAAGCGAAAGTAGCTAAATTTTGTTTGTTTCTGAGAGAAAACTTCTGTGGGGTTGGGAATATGGATGAGGTTCCTGTAAGTTTTGACATGCCTAGTTCTAGGACTAGGAATGAAATAAATCTGAAGGGAGCAAAACAGGTTTCAGTTGCTACACCAAGGCACAAAAGGTCTAATTTTACTGTGGTTCTCTGCATAACTGCAGATGGTTCCAAACTGCCACCGATGGTGATTTCCAAAAGAAAGACTGTCCAAAAGGTTGTGATTCCAAAGATATTATTGTTACTGCTAATGATAGAGGTTGGCTAAATTCCGAGGTTATGAAATTTTTGTTGGAGAATGTGTGGCGAAAGAGAAAAATGGCATTTTTCAACCCGAAATCTTTGTTAGTGTTGGATTAAAACTGTGTTAGAAATGGTTTCGTTAAAGCACAAGGGGTGTATGGAATGATTATGAAGCTGAAGAAATACCAATTGAAATTTTTAACGCAATTGATTCTTTCAATATTGAGTCTGATGAAGAATTTTTGGATTTGAATAGTGTAATGTTCAATAAATATTATGTAATGCTTCTACCTTAGTTTTGTTATTACATTTGATTTACCTCTCATACTTTTCTAATGTATACTGTGCATGTTCATTTTTCATGAATTGAGACTTTTTTGTATAGATAATGTGCGTGTTATCTATCGAAAAATACGGTAGTTGACATAAAATGTAGATCATCCTGTATTGATGATTTACATCTTATGTCAAATTATTGTGTTTTCTGGTTGTTTTGCAGGAGCAAAATTACTGCCATCTTTTTATGTCGTCAACTTCCTTGAGTCGAAAAGTTATATTCAGCAAATCCAAGGTGTGATTCAAATCCAGGACCTTCTAGCCAAAGGCTATTCATGTTTTTTATTTTAATTCTCAAATCCTTCTCAATTTTTAATTTCTTCTTCTTATTATTTTTTGATATTTCCATTATCCTAATAATAATTATTAGGATGTTAGGACATTATCCTGATAATAATTATTAATAACAGTTGCTATTATTATCATGTGTTACCTCGTTATGTGAAATTTTCATTAATAATGAATATATAATTTAGAATTTTTAATATATGAAGAAATAAAAAAATATGTATTGAATTTATTCTGTTTTGTGAACACGTTGAATTATTATTACTATTTTGGGCAACTCCAAGGAGTCGACAGACTCATTGAGAGAGGCCCTAACATCATGTCAAGAACAACTATTCAACATTCACACAGTATCTATCATACCTCGCCTTGAACTCATTCACGGTCATAGCACCCACAACAGACTCTGGCAGCTTATTTCACTCATTCACCACTCTCCAAGTAAAAAACCTAGCTCTAACACCCCTGCTAACCACATTCTTATCCAGCTTCCATGTATGGCCCCTAGTCCTCCCATCACCAGTCCTATTCTCAAAAATATCTTCTGGATTAATCTTATAGATACTTTCAGTAATTTGAATGTCTCAATCATATCACCACTTTTTCGCCTATCAACCAATTTTTGCAACCCACAAATCTTCAACCTGTTCTCATAAGGTTCATTCCACAGACCTGCTATCATCTTGGTCACCCATCTCTGAATCCTCTCCACCTCCTCCCCATCAAGAAGAAACCCTGGCGCCCATATCTGGACACAGTAGTCTAGATGGGGTCTTATCAAGGCTCGATACAGAGGAGCAATAACTTGTTTGTGTCTGCTTGTTAAAGTATTTTTCAGAAGCCAAGTGACTTGATGAGCTGATTTAGCCACTTTTGCGATGTGCCCCCTAAACTTCAACTCCTTATCCACCAACACTCCCAAATCCCTGGCCTCATCAATCTCCTGGAGTACGGTTCCACCAATGTGATATACTGCTGCTAATCTTTTCACCCCAAAATGCATAACCTTACACTTTGCCACATTAAATTGACATCCATTTTCCTTAGCCCAGTCCTCCAATCTATCCAAATCATCTTGCAAAATTTTGACATCCTGTGCATTCACAATTGCTCTACCCAACTTTGCATCATCAGCAAACAAGTGAACACTTCCTCTCAGATCCTTTCATATATCGTTAATGGACAAATTGAAAAGTAGTGGTCCAAGAACAGAACCTTGCAGCACACCACTAGTCACAAGCCGTCTTTTGGCCTCAACTCCTGAGTAAACCATTCTCTGGTATCTCAATCAACCACCCTCCTATCCATCTCACCAACCCTATATCCATCCCCATATGCTCTAGTTTAGTGATTAAAGTTCCATGTAGTATCTTGTCAAAGGCCTTGGCAAGATCCAGTAGAATCACTGTAAACCCATTACCCTTATCCAGTTCAGCCATCACTGTGTTATAAAATGTGAGCAAATTACTGAGGCATGATCTACCCTTCACAAAACCATGCTGTCCCCCATACAGTATCCCATTTTCATCAATCCAATCCTGTATTCTTTTCTTGACTAATTTCTCTAAGACCTTGACAATGATTCCTGATATGCTAATCGGTCAGTAATTTACAACAGCAGTCTTGGAACCTCCTTTATGCAGTGGAACTATTTTCCCCTCTTTCCGCTCCCTCAGGACTAACCCAGACCCGAGACTCAAATTAAACAAAATGGTCAAGGGTACTGACAATTTTTTAGCCGCTTCACGTACGACATGAGCTGGTATACCATCCAATCCCACAGATGTATTGACATTGAGGTTTTGCAATAGACTACTCAGCTCCACTTCATTCACCACAATTCCCGTATAATCTATTGGTTCATTCATTTCTGCAATGTCACCACCTGAATGATATATTCTTGCAAAGTGCTCGCTCAGTAATTCAACTATATCAACCGATTCGGTTACCTCCCTACCATCGGCATTCTTTAAAATAATTCTGCCATATACATTTTTTCTTTTGCTTGCAACATATCGAAAAAACTGTTTGGGATTCTCTATAGCCTGCATGGCCAATGTTCTTTCATAATCTTTTTTTGCTTTTCTTACCACACTCGTTACCCTTTTGGCCTGCGCTTTATACTGTTCATGTGCCTGCCGGTCACCTTTCTCCTTAAATTACCTCCATAGTTGTTTCTTTTTTTGCAGTTCAAGCTTAATGGTGTTATTCATCCATTTAACCCCTACTTGATTTATTATTCGGACTCTAGGTATACAGTCAGCCATTGCTTCATGCAAACACTTCTTAACCGCCTCCCATGTACTATCAGCTTCTAGCCCTTGTAGTTGTACATGCCATGGCATTGAACCAATCAAACTCCTAAGCTTGTCATACTTACCAGCCCAATAATTCCACATGTACCTTTCTTAATTGTAAATTCCACACCTTTAGCCACCTCCCAAGTCAAGATCCTATGATCACTCTCACGAATTGGTGGCAACGTGGTCATATTCGTTACATCCAAATTCTCAGATGCAATTACTAGGTCAAGCACTCTCTGATCCCTAGTATTTTCCATTACATGCTGTTGCAGATAGTTATCCTTTAATAACCGCATAAAATCCAATTCCTTCCTCCCATGTATCCTATCCTCCTTCTAATCAGTGTTACCATAGTTGAAAACTCCTGTAATAATTACCCTCCTTCCACTCATTTCTTCTATTTGCTTATGCATACTATCTCCACCATCTATTCCATCACATGGTCTATAGTATATGTATATTTATGTATCATATGTATATTTTGTTCTGCTAGTTTCAATCTCACACCAAATCGCCTTAAATGTGCTCTTTTCACTATCCTGCAGTTCTACTTCTATTCTCCTTGGCTGTAGCTCATCAGCTATCATTAATAACACTCCTCCCCCCCATTTTATTCTCCCTGTCACTCCTGAACACACCATACCCTTCACATTTAATCCCATTAGCTGTGTCATCTTCTGTCAGCCATGTTTCACTAATACCAACAACCTGTGGCCTGGAAGTGCCAACCAAGGCCAAAAACTCTTCCTTCTTGTTCCTAATACTCCTGGCATTAGTGTACATGAATTGCAGAAGCCCATTTGTCCCATCCCTACTTTGATGCCTTATACTAACTATCCCATTCTGATTCGTGGTCTTTCCTACTCTCTTGGGCATATTACACACATTCACACACCCAACTGTCACCCTAAATTCTGCATATCTAATCCCCCCCCACCTTAATAACTCTAATTTCCCTGATTCTGCACATTCACTTTCACTACATTCGACAACACCTTTTCAAGTCTCCGTAGATGAAATCCATTTAAATGTAAACCATCCATTTTATATAAATCCTTTCGCCCATCGAACTCATTCCACACATCCACAAATTCCACACCACTCATTAAACATAATTCACACATTATTATTATTATTATTACGGGTATCTCCATGGAGTCAGTAGACTCATCGCGGGAGACCCAAACTAGCAAAACAATATCTGTCATATCTCTTCTTGAATTCATTTACAGATGAAGAGCTCACAACAAAGTCAGGCAATGAATTCCACTCATTCACCACCCTCCAGGCAAAAAACCTTGTTCTGACACCTTTGTTAACCACACTCTTCTTTAATTTCCAGAGATGACCTCTTGTTCTTCCATCACTATCACACAGCTGAAACATTTCCCCTGCATCAATCCTATAAAAACCTTTTAGTAATTTGAATGTTTCTATCATATCCCCTCTTCTTCGCCTATCAGCCAATCTCTGCAATCCACAAGCTCTCAATCTATCAATGTAGGGAGCATTTTTTATATCACTCACCAACTTGGTCACTCTTCTCTGAACCCTCTCCACAGCCTCCTCATCTCCAAGGAATCCAGGTGACCAGACCTGAGCACAGTAATCCAAATGTGGAAGTATCAATGCTTTATAAAGGTCGACATAAAGTCATTAGCAATTATGGCCCTCCTTCTATACTCTTCACTGTCATACCGCGGCAACAGACTTACCATCCTAACTCTCTCACTCTTCTCTTTTGCTACCTCAAGCAATTCCTTCACATCCTCACCCATAGCCTTTTTGTTTCCTTTCAAATCATTTGTACCTGCTACCACTATCAATTCTTTCACCCACTGCTTTTGCATTCTAATTGACTCGCTTACATTCTTAACGTTCGCACCAGGTTGGTACGATTTTGTTAAACTCTCAACTAACACAACTCTTACTAAGGAATCTCCATACAACACTCGCTCCTTCATTTTGTTTACACTCACTATCATACGCTTATTTTTTCCATCATACTTTTGCCGATTTTTAGTCAGTACACTTGGTAAACATTTTTGCCAACACTCCAGCTGCCGATTTGCCCTGTGTATCGCTCCGCATAATAGAGTGATCTCACTCATTGTGTCAGTGTCATCATTTTTATTCTCCAGTGATTCATTCAATCGTTCTGTATGTTTACCTTCATTCTCACTTTCAACGCCACTCTCACAGCTATCAGGTACTACCTTGCAAATATCACCATTCATACCGTGCATATTACTGTTATCTAGATTCTCACTTTCAACAACAATCTCACTCACACGACCTGAAACACTCTTTAAATCCTCACATTCTTTACAATTTTTGCACACATTCACTCCACTATCGTTGTTTAACCAGACTCCAGCCACTCTCCTCAATGCATACATTTCGCAAACAGTACACTGAATCAAATCCTTTAAGTTAAAATTTTTAGACAATATGGCAACCTGGATGCCATCTTTGTATTCCTCTTTATGGGAGCCATGTGCACAGATAATCGTATCTATCAATTTACTATTAAAATACTCAAAAAAACACAGAAATCACCCAGACACACTAAAATACTAAAAGTAAACAATACTATGTAAATACTATGCAAATTCACCAATTAATACTCCAAATATCACTTATCTATTCAGGAGCTATCCACAAACACTACACACCATGTAGCCCTCTAGTGGCTAAAAAGCATTATCAAAAGCAATTAAAGTTTCATGTTTTGCCACATCAATGGTTAAATTGTTACAAAATATAATGTTTATCCTGTGAAACAAATGGGATAGTCATGAAACAAATGGGATAGTTATTTAAAATGTTTGTTGAAAATGTAATGATAGCATTTTTTTTTTAAATGCTCATTCCATATGTTATCTAATGCAGCTGTTTTTAGATATAGTCTTATTTTTAGGTTATAGGATGTGGAATATTAGGGATTGGCATCTGGATGCATCTAGTATATAAAGGCTATTCAAACCTTCTCCATTCCTATCAGGTACTCAGTGCAGATAGTTTAGCTATTATTGCAGGATCAATCACATTTTTAACTGCTTTTTGTGGTTGTTGTGGATCCTGGTTCCAGAATAAATGCCTGCTACGTACTGTAAGTAATATTTATACATATATAAGATAATAATTAATCTCACAAAACTAATTTTTATTATCACAATTTTCAGTAAGGGAAAATACCCCTAAAAAAACTTTTTTTTTTTTTTTCAGTTTTAAAATGTTATGATTTCAGTTCAAATCAGTTGATGAATCAATTAATTTTTAATGTAAATTCTATTCATGAAAGGTTGTAAACCTTTTACTACGTTAGTACAGTGGTTGATTTAATAATTAGGTAAACAGAATTAGAGGAAACTGTTCTAGAAATCAAATATAGAATTTTTTTTAAGCACCGAAATGATTATGGTGGGATGATATTAATGAATTAAAGTGGAAGATTGGTAACATCTGCAGATGAGGTATTCAGTGAGTATTCAGAGTAATGAATACTCACCGAATGTTGAGTGAGTAAGAGGTATATGAGAAGTTAAATAAGCTAGATGTCAATAAGGCAACAGGACTCAATGACATATCATCCCTTGGCCTACCTGTTTAACAAGAGTCTTGCAACAGCACAAGTGCCAAAGGAGTGGAAAGAAGGTAAAATTGTTTCACTTCACAAAGGTAGTGATAAAGCTAAGGCTACAAATTATAGGATTTACCTGTATATCTGGGATTGTGGGTTGATAACAGTAGTATTCTTTGTGCTTGTCAGTATAGGATTGTTAAAGGGAGGTAATGTTTTGCCACCTTGCTTATGTACTATAACAAGGTGGTGAATGCATTGCACAAGGGCGATATGTATACAGTGGTATAGTTAGATTTTTATAGATTGCCATTCCACAAGTTGATCACTAAACTGAAGCAGATGGGATTGGTTAATAGACTAGTGAGTTGGATAGTGACTGGCTATCAGATAGATATCAGCACGTTGTGTATGGGGGGGAGGGGCACTACTATCTTGAAAGTGGAAAGTCACTAGTGGTGTGCCCCAGGTGTCTGTTTTGGGACCATTGTTATTTAATTTGTATATTAATTATATTGGGGCGGGGCTTGGGAGGAGACCTCCACATAGCCTTTAAAGGAATGCAAAGAACCAACCAGAGCTTCTGACCTAATGTCCAATGTTCACCTTTTCGTGGTGCACCCTGTTAGGTATCTACCTGGATACTGAACGAACAAGGATGGGCTGGCAATTTGGGATTTACCGACCAAATTGTATTCGATCGGCAATTGTATTCTTATTGGCTTAAATCAGAATTAGGCAATTGTGGTTTAAGCCAATTGTGGTAAAAAGGCAATTGCATTCTTATTGACTTAAACCACAATATTAAATGATGGTACAACATGACAGAATTTCATGCTGGCTGGGTCATCGCCTAGTTAAACAAGACCCCTGTTGTTTTTGCCAAGTAACCAGGGCAAACAGTGAAAAGTCAGCTACTGGAAAAAATCTGAAAACACATCCCAACTGAACATCACCAGAGTTAAAGATTGGTACTATCAACATAAGAAGCCCAAATGCTAAAGAAATGGAGCTAGCTGAGGAATTGGATAAGTACCAGATCGACATAATAGGGGTGACTGAAACAAAAAAGGCAAAAACTGGTGAGATCTTTCTGAGCAATAAATACAAAATGTTATATTCAGGAAATAACAATCAAGGAAAAGGAGTAGCCATAGTATTCAACACAAAATATGAGGCTAATCTTCTTGAATGGCAGGCAATTTCAAGTAAAGTGATGTGTGCAAATATCAGAATGGGGCACTGGACAATGAGACTTATTTCTGCCTATGGTCCCACAGAAGGTTCTTCTGCTAAGTTAGAAGTAGAATTTTTTGAGGCTTTAGTGAAAGCAACTGACACAATGAAAAAGGAAAAGTTGGTCCTTGTTGGGGATCTAAATAGCAGAGTAGAAATAATTGTCGGACATACAGAAATATTTTGGGAAAATTTGGATAAAAGAGCAAAGCTAATAATAATGGCAAATACCTGTGGGATTTCTGCTCAGGACATGGACTGGTTATTACTAACACCATGTTCCAACATAAAAATGTGCACAAATTCACATGGAGAGAAGAGGCAAGGAATAGGAAAAGTCTCATTGACTATGTTATTGTTGATAGTGATGTTTTTTCCCTGGTGCATGCCACCAGAGTGTACAGAGGATTTGAAATTGGAAGTGATCACTATTTAGTCTTCAGCAGGATAAAATTGAATTTCATATTGAAAAGAATAACATGTAAGAAAGCTTTAAAGCAAATAAAACTTGAGCAGCTCTCAGATGTGAACTGTAGACTGAAATATACAAACATTATTCAAAAAAAAAATGAAAGGGTTTGAGAACAGGAATCAAACCTTGGAGATTCATCGGCAAGGCCGCTACCCAGAGCCAGAGAGGCATGTGGTGAGGTTGTCTGCAAGGATAGAAAAATCTGAACTCCGTGGTGGACACAGGAAGTTAAACAGGCAGTGAAGGAAAAGAAGAAAGCATATCACAATTTCCTGGCAAATAAGTCAGCTTGTGCTCTTAGAGAATACAGAGACAAATGTAAGAAAGCTGAACACTGTGTAAAACTAGCTAAAAAAGTCATGGGAAGACTTTGGTAAGAACATAGAAAATATATAGAAAGTTTTTTACCTTGGGTATGTACTATGTTAAAGATATCAAGCAATTTTATAAGCTAGGTTTTTATCCTTTTTCCCAAGTAAGCAAACAGACATGTAAGTCAAGTTTGCGCCTGCACATAGTGCAAGTCTGAGGCAACTCGTGGTAAAGGTGGAGTAAGATCCGATCACTTTCCGTAGTATTTTTCATTAATGCAAAGCACATCTCCTTGCGGAGATGTATGATGCTATGCATTAAAAGCAAGGGCCACTACCCAGACCGGTTTCGACCTTTATTGAGGTCTCATCAGTGGGAGCCAGACCTAAAAATGCAGAGCTTATAAATTTTACATAAACAAGTTGCCACAAGGTGCTTTGACCTCATTAAGAAATTTTTACTTTGGGTATATACTATGTTAAAAATACCAAGCAATTTTATAAGCTAGGTTTTAATCCTTTTTCCCAAGTAAGCAAACAGACATGTAAGTCAAGTTTGCACCTGCATGTAGTGCAAGTCTGAGGTAACTCATGGTAAAGGGGAAAATACTAAGGAAAGTGATCAGAGCTTACTCCACGTTTACCACGAGTTGCCTCAGACTTGCACTACATGCAGGCTCAAACTTGACTTACATGTTTGTTTGCTTACTTGGGAAAAAGGATTAAAACCTAGCTTATAAAATTGCTTGGTATTTTTAACATAATATATACCCAAGGTAAAAAACTTTCTACATCTTACTCTCATGCTGAGATTTTTATTTAATGAGGTCAAAGCACCTTGTGGCAACTTGTTTAGGTAAAATTTATAAGCTCTGCATTACTTCAACCTTGGCATTTTTAGGTCTGGCTCCCACTGATGAGACCTCAATAAAGGTCAAAACTGGTCTGGGTAGTGGCCCTTGCCTTTAATGTATAGCATCATACATCTCCGCAAGGGGATGTGCTTTGCATTTGTGGAAAATACTAAGGAAAGTGATCGGAGCTTACTCTGCCTTTACCACGAGTTGCCTAAGACTTCACTACGTGGAGGCTCAAACTTGACTTACATGTCTGTTTGCTTGCTTGGGAAAAAGGATTAAAACCTAGCTTATAAAATTGCTTGGTATCTTTAACATAACATAGAAAATAAATATCAAGAAGGTTTCAAGATATTCTGGAGGTTGTTGAAGAAGCTCAGAAATGGAGGAAACAGTGCTGTAAAAGGAATTAGAGATGATAAAGGTGATATGAAAACTGGAGAAAAAGATATCTTTGAAGTATGGAGTAATTACTTTGAAAAATTGCTAAATGAAACTAGTAGTGACAACAGCACAGTGATAAAAAAAAGACTGACCAGGCATGCAATCAGGAATACATATCCATACTTGAAGTAGAAAAAGCCATCAAAAGTCTGAAATGTGTAAAGGCAGCTGGATTAGATGATATTTGATCAGAAATGCTCAAGTATGGAGGTATAAAAATCTTACAGTGGCTGCACTGCATAGTTCAGAAGGCCTGGACAGAGTGATGAATTTCAAATGGTTGGAGTTTAGCTCTCATAGTACTCGTATATAAAAAGAGAAAAAACTGAACGTGAGATTTACAGAGGTATTTCTCTACTGAGTGTTCCTGGTAAGATTTATGCCAGTATACTTGAGAAATGGTTGAGAAGGATTGTGGAAGGGAAGTGTGGTGAAGAAGAAGCTGGATTCGGGCCAAATAGAGGCTGTCAGGATCAGATTTTCACTTTACGACAAATAGTTGAGAAATCATGGGAATATAACAAAGATTTGTATTTAAGTTTTGTAGATCTGAAAAAAGCATATGACAAGGTACCAAGAGAGAAGCTATTCAAAATGCTACAGTTGTATGGTGTCAGTGGGGCATTATATCAAGCAGTAGTTAGTCTTTATTTGAGCTGTAAGTCAGCAGTTAGAATTGGAGGAAGTACTGGAAGATGGTTTATTGTAAATGTGTCAGACAAGGATGTACATTATCCTCCTCTTTTATTCATTATATATATATGGATCACATTATGAAGGAAAGTGGTATTAAACGTGATATCAAAATTGGAGATGTTGATGCTTTATGTAGATGATGTCATACTTCTAAATAAATCCAGTACAAGTTTGCAAGACTCCCTGACTAAATTGAATAACTGTTTTAATAGACTTGGTATGCAGGTCAGCAATAACAAGATGAAGACAATGAAAATAGGCAGAGGCATTGAAAATATCAACTGCATTGGGAATGGAGAGCCTACAGAACAAGTGAAGCATTTCAGCTATTTAGGCACGATTTTTAGTGAAGACGGTAAATTAAATATGGAAATAGACAACAGGATCAACAAAGCTGGTATGGTAGGAAGTCAACTGAATAAATTTATATGGAATAAGAGAAAAATTAGTCAAAACACTAAATTAACTGTATGCAAGACAGTGTTCAAACCAGTTTTAACTTATGGATTTGAGAGCTGAGTTAGACGTAAAACACTTGACTAAAGACTAGAGACCGCAGATATGAGAGTCCTGAAAAAGATCAGGGCATGAACAGATGGCATCAATGGCAATATGATATTAAAAAAGGATATTAGGAAAGAACTTGACATTGTCAGCATCCAGGAATGTGTTAGCAGAGCTAATCTCACATGGTATGGTCACTTAAACAGAATGGAGAGGAAAGATTAGCAAAACAAGTATTCTTTGCCAGGTTGGCAGGAAAAAGACCCAGAGGAAGACCAAGATATAGGTGGATTGATATGGTAAAAAGTGCCTTAAAAGATAGAAATATAAGATCTGACAATGTTGGAGCCTTGTCAGGTAATAGATTGATTTGGAGGAAAATTGTAGATAGGAAGTTAGTAATGATGTAAATTTTTCATGTAGTACTATCATATCCTGTACACCCCTTGAGGGTAAATGTCTGGAATTTAATGATGATGATATTGGGGTAGGTTTAACTGGATGTACAACTGTTTGCTAATGATGCAAAACTGGAAAGCGTAATGAGGAATCATGCCGATATTGTAGTCTTACAGGAGGACTTGAATAGATTTTATGAGTGGGCAACAGTATAGAACTGTCAATTCAGTGTTGCAAAGTGTAAGGTTCTGAAATCTGGTAGGCAACAATTGGATGTACACTTTGGAAGGAAATTTTGGAGACAGTTGAGGAGACTTTGGGATAGTGGTGGTGGACAAGATCTGAAGTTCAGAAGTCAGATTGCACAAGTTGCGAAGACACATCGGATTAGATTATGGCAATGACACAGAGTTTCTGGTTCCATTGTATAAGGCATTGGTTAGGCCTTGTATGGATTATGTGCACAGATTTGTTACCCCCTGGTTTTTATGATGATGATGATATATTGGAAAGTGTCCAGAAAAGACTAAGGTGGTAACTGGTCACGGGAATGTGCGATATATGAGGCCAGGTTGAGGGAATGCAGTTTGCAAAGCTTTGTGAATATGAGGAAAAGAGGGGGATATGATCGAGGCATTTAAATTGGTAAAGGTTGTTACCAGATTAATTTGGAAGAAATTTTTCATAGAATGGGAGAAGTGGGTATCCCTGGAAACTGTATAAGGAGGGTATGAGCATTGGCATATGGAGTAGGTTCTTTGGAGAGTGGTTGGTGAGTGGAATGAATTGCACAGCATCATGGTAAATGCAGATACATATTCAGAGTTTAAAGCAGTGTTTGATGGGATTTGTGTGTGCCTCCCACAAAGAGTTCTTTGACTCCATTGAGTATGGTGTTAATAATAACTTCTCATCCCTAGTAAGTAGGGTGATGATTTTTGTTGCCTAAAGAGACATTCACAGGCATCATATTAGTGTTCATTGACATTGACTCCCTTCCTACTAGATCTTGATGGGACTGTAAGTGCATAAGTCTCATTGTTCAATTTCCCATTTTGAAATTTGTCTATATCACTCCACTTGAAACTGCTTGCTATTTAAGAAATTTATTTTCATGTTTAGTGTTGAATACTATAGCTGCTCATTACTTTTCTTGATCACTGGCTGAATATAACAACTTATAATTATTTAGAGGTATCTCGTGTATTTCACATGGTATTTCTGTGATTCTTCTAGCTCTACCTCTTTTTCAACGATGGTTTTTATAGTGTCTGTCTTCAATGTTATTGAGTTTGAATTGGTATGAGGCCAGGGCTGTTTTGATGAAAACAGCAGGAGCTTGAATAATATCTTGATGTTGACCATCTTGTATAAAGTGATACAAAATAAAGTTTAGGCAGCTAAGTTACAAATTGCCAGTCCATCTTCGTTCACTGTGCAGGTGGATACCTAGCCACAGAGCACAACACTTGAAGGTTAAGATTGGCCATTCAGTCAGAGACTCCATGTTATATAAGATACGAGATCAAATGAAGTAGAAGGAACGTGAAGGACATGAAGGAACATCCATTCAGCAGTGGACTGAAGAAAGCAGTTGATGATATATAGTGTCTTTGTAGCTATCTCAGCAACATCACTATCCTTTGGTCGAAATGACATTCAGTTGACACTTATACTTATAGCAGACTATGTGGATGGGTTTGCTGTGCTATCAGTCTTAATGAGGTTTCTGGCCATGATGGGCCAATTATACTTGCCAAGAAATTATCTTGTTAAATCCTCTACCCAAGTGCAAGCAAACAAGGTTTGCACTTGAATTATTTTCACAACTAGTTAACTTGACTTGACTAATTAGGTACCTAGAGGCTGTTGACTTCACATCAAAAATATAATTTCTTGTCCTATATATGGAGTCTATATTATATAATATATTGTGCTATACTATTATATTATACTGTATTGTACGATATTGTACTTATAAAGAGATTTTTCATAGAATGGGAGAGAAGGAGGGGAGATAGAACAAGAGGCCATCACTGGAAATGTATAATGGTTGGTGAGTGGAATGCATTGCCTGAGTGTGTTGTGAGTGTAGACACATTGAATCAGTTTAAAGCACAGTTGGATGAGCATTGTGTGCAATAGTGTGTACCTCCCACAATGAGTCTCTGACTCCATGGAGATCAAATGTTAATAATACTATAATTTGTAATAACCTATTCACTTTGTAACCAAGTGAAAAAGCTTTCTACAGCCATTGACAAGTCATTGAGGCAAGCACATACAGGAAAGAAGTTTTCAGCTTGAATGAAGGACAGTCAGAGAGATTAATTACTACTTTTTCATTTGTAAGGAAATTTCCTCTTTTGTCTTCCTATTGTGAAATGCCTGGAATTTTTTTTCTTTGATTGTTCTGTAAGAGTGAAAAGTAAGGTTGTATGAGCAGTTTAGCATATTGTCAATATTGTCCCATGGATCAGCACTTAAGTTGGCTAGATAGCAGTGCGAATCAAAGCATAAAGAATCTAACTTGTTAGTAGCATCACTTGTAGAATAAATTATTTCCTGTTATAAATGCTTTGTTACAAATGTGTTTGGCCTTTCTTGATTGACCATGTTGTTTAATTTCCAAAAATGTGAATAAGACTCAAGATTTGGGAGTGACGGTTGACAACAGAATTAAGTTTAGAGCCACGTTCTTCAACCTTTTTTCACCTGCAGACTGGGGAAAATAGGAGAAATATTTCGCGGACCGGCTGACGGCTAAGATAGAAACATAAACCAATGTAGATAGTATTTTATTTATTAAATCTAATGTTATAAAATTACGATTTTTATCTAGTGCAACATTTGCTGCTGCTTAGAGGTTAGAAAATTTGATATATGTGGCTGGAGCATTGTTTCTGAGAGACGAAGAAATTTTTGGCAGACTGCCAGGAAATTTCCACGGACCGGTGCCAGTCTGCTGGCCACAGGTTGAAGAACAAGGGTTTAGAGGGCATACTGCAAGTGTTACAAACACTGCACATCATAGCGCTGCTGTGATATGAAGTACTCCAACATGTAGAGATAAAGTGGTGGTTGTGCCACTGTATAAAGCACTGATTGGACCACATTTGGACCATTATGCTCAGATTTGGTCACATGGTTTTCATTGTGATGTGGAAACATTGGAGAGGGTCCAGAGAAGAGTAACTAAGACAATATCAGGATTCTGGAATGTTGGCTATGGAGAGAGATTGAAGAAATGTGTATTCCAGAGTTTGGTGGATAGGAGTAAAAGAGGTGATATAATAGAGATGCTTAAGTTAGTTAGGAGATTTTATCAGATTAATCCAGAGGGAGATTATAAAAGGAGTAGAAGTTGAAAGGGGAAGAACCAGAGGCTATCCCTGAAAGTTGTATAAGAGTGTTATGAAGAGGGGTGAAGGTAGATTTTTTTTATATGGAGAATTGTCAGTGAATGGAATTCATTACTGGAATATGTTGTTAATGCAAGGAGTGTTAAGGATTTTAAGATTCAATATGTCGTCAGTTGAATGAACCTCCCACGATGAGTTTGACAACTCCATGGAGGGTGTAATAGTAAAGTAAAAAATTAATTCTAAATAAATAATAATATAAATATAATAAATAATAAATCTGAAATAATAATAAATTTCAGAATAATTTGATCATCTTTACATCATTTCAGATACAAAAGATGGTTTAAAAGAGAAGCTTTTTCTTTTCTTATATATTTTCAGGATATGCACTGTATGTTTCATTTCCACATTGAGGTTGTTCATATAGAAGTTCAGTGATAGAAAAACTGTGTTATTAGTTATGAACTCTAATAACAATGCAATATGTACTGGTTACTTTCGTGTACTAAGGACTAGTGGCTTCTTCAAGTAGTAAATTAAGTAAGATTACAAGTTAAATGGAAAAAAACACTTAGGTAAATTGTGTGAGTATTAACAATCAAAAAATGAGGAGCCAGTGATGTGTGGCATGCTACCTGTTTTCTAGGGTTGTTTGGAGGTGATTGTTTATACAGTTGAACTGCTATATGTTATGAAATATGATGGACTTCCAGACATCACATAAGATGAGTTCTTGGTTATGGTTCAGTGAGCCATGAGAGTGAATGATGGTATTGGATTCTTTGATTTGATGTGAAAGGAAGTTTCCTTCTAGGTAGCTGTATCCCAATTGAAGATATGATTTGTATTGGAAGAAAAATGAACTAGTCTAGATTTTTTTTTTTTGTATTATGCTACATTGTAGTAATGCTCCTTTACTATTTCAAAACTTCTGCAAGTCTTATGTAAGGTAGACTACAAGAACATGGAATTCTGTACACATTTGGGTGTTTATAGATTGGGTGCAGGTCACTGTCTTTTGGAGGTCAAAGGAGGCTATGTATAGTTTGAATGGGTTTATAGGCAACAAAGATCAAAGCAACAAAGTCACAATATCAGAGTTGTTGTGACTTCAGCAGGGCAGCAATTCTGCTACCATTATTCACTCATATGGCTCTCACAACAAAAACCAAGGAGTTGTCTTAAGTGATGTCTGCAAGTCATTAACACCAAACAATATCCTGGAGGACAGGTGATGTGTGGCAAATCAAACAGTTTATCTGAATTTTTGAAATTTGTTTTAACTTGTAATCCTTATTTCATGTGCAGAGCTAGTTGATACACATTGTATCGTTATTACAGTTGATGACTAATAAACCCAGTCCTTGTATTATTGAACTCTTACTTGTAAAATTTCATTGTTAAATATGCATTTCTTAAATAAGATATGAATCTACATAAAATACAGATTTAGACTGTATGATCTGTTTTGAAAATAGCCTCTTTTGAGATGTGACTGGCCTTCTCATACCATTTGGTTTATATTTTATTGTTCAGGTATTGAGTGTTTATGGCATGTTGGTTTACTTGTTCTTTCCAGTTTTGTTTAATTTTTGTTTTGTTTTTCTTCTGTTGATTTTATTTTTAGTACTTTTAAAATATCATTATGAGAACTGTTATTAGAACAAAAAAATGTTCTAATAACAGTTCTCGTGAACCTCATTTCACTCATTTTTGTTCTTTATTTATTTATTGCTCAAATTTCACTACTATAAAGTAATGTAGTACTGCTAAAGTTTGTATATTTTTAATTGTTTCTCTTTGTAAAAAATTATGGTTAAGAGTTCTGTTTATCAAACTTATAACTTGAATATTTTGGAGTATTTAATTTGATGCCCTAAGAAGGAAGTGGGATGCAGGATAGAAGATGAGTGGAGGAAATGGAGAGAGATGGCCAGGGTGCTATTTGATAAGAGGGTGCCGGTCAGTCTTAA
The DNA here is from genome assembly GCF_054136105.1 of Typopeltis vanoorti. Lineage (NCBI taxonomy): Eukaryota > Metazoa > Arthropoda > Arachnida > Uropygi > Thelyphonidae > Typopeltis > Typopeltis vanoorti. Next base: position 69,745,206 of record NC_143573.1, on the reverse strand, counting down.
GGGAAAAATATACAGAACAGTGGTGAGATCAGCTCTGATGTATGCTGTGGAAACTGTGGCCCTGAGGAAAAATAACTTCAGTAGGATGGAGGTAGCAGAGATGAGAATGCTTAGGTGAATGTGTGGTGTGACCAGAAAGGATCATCTAGAAATGACTATTTAAGGGAAATGGTGAAAGTCACAAACTTAGGAGTGAAGATACATGAGGCAAGGTTGAGATGGTTTGGTCGTGTGATGATTAGGGAGGATGAGTATGTGGGAAGAAAGGTCATGCAGATTGATGTGCAGGCGAGGAGGAACCAGGGGCAGCCAAAGAAGAGATGGGGGGGGAGCTAGTGGTGGAGGACCTAAGGATGAAGAATTTGGATGTGGTTTCAGCCCAAGACAGGAGGATGTGGAGGAGACTTATTAGAAACAGTGACCCTACTTAAGTGGGATAAGCTGCAGAAGAAGTTATTTTATTATTAATAACTATTTTACTTATAACTGGAACATGTTCACAAAATTCCATTGTTTTAGTTTTATTAATAGATATTTTCATTCCAAACAATTGAAAGTTTTCCCACTTGGTTATATTATAAATTAAACTCATATATGGAGACTAAAGACTTCACATTACTTGCCTTAGTATCCCATAATGCAAAGCACATATCCTTACAGACATGTATAATGCTATGCATTATGGGCAGGATCACTACCCAGACTGAGTTGTCCAGTTATGAAGTTACTTCACCTGCAAACTTTATTTGCTTTGTTTGGAAAGAAGTCAATGGACACCATAGTGTGAGGAACAAACAGCCATGGCTCTCACTGCAATAAAATGTAGGACCTCCTTTCACTGTGATGACTGCACCAAACCAACAGGGGGGGCATATTTTCCACAAGCATATAACAACAATCAATGGGAATTTTGAACCATTCTTCCTGTAAGCATATAATGAGTTCCTGGACTGTTGTGGGGCAGACATCCCTTGACCTCACCTGATGCTCTAATTCATCCTGCAGATGTTTATAGGGTGCTGGGATCAGGGTTCTATGGAGGCCAGTCAAGTGTGGTGACATCCATTTCCACAAACTACACATTTACAGCAGCAGCTTTATGACACAGTGTTATTGCATTGTCTTGCTGAAAGAGACAATGGTCGTTTCCATAGAAATGCTACATGGTAGGAATCATTGCATTGTCCAGAATGTTCAGATACCTCCTAAAACAGGACTAAATCCAGCAGAATCATCATGTAGCCATTTCCCTTATCCACCTCACCTGTCACCCTCTATTATAAAAGGTTTGAAAATTTCTAAAGCATGACTGATACTTTACAAAGTCATTTTGCTCTTCATAGAGTATCATATTCTTATCTAACCATTATTGAATTCTCTTTTTGACCAATTTTTCCACTACTTTTATCACCACTCCTGAGATACTGATTTGTTGAAATTTACTACTGCAGGCTTAGAACCTCCCTTATGCTAAGGAATTATTTTGCCCTCTTTCCACTCACTTCAGAACTTTGCCAGATCTATGACTTAAATTAAACTTCCTAGTCAAAAGCATTGTCCATTCTCATAAAACATGAGCTGATATCCCACAGCCATATTTATATTGAGATTCTGCAGTATCCTAAGAACCTCCTAGTTATCTACCTCTGTTGCCACACCTGTCTGTGTGACATATATCACAAAAGTAACTTCGCTTGGATCATATACTCTTGCAAAGAGGTCACTTAGTAACTAGACTGTTTTATCTGCTTTTGCCACCTTGTCAACATCAGTACTCATTAAGGTTACCTATCCATAGTCATTTTTCCTCTTACTTGCATTGTGTAATGAAAGAACTCTTTGGGATTTCCTTTGGCCTGCTCTGTTAATTTCTTCCTGTAATCTGATTTTGCCTTCCTTATCATGCTGGTCACCTTTTTCCCCTTATATACCTCCACAACATTTCTTTTTCTGTAGCTCATGATATTACTCATCTATCTAACTCCTATCTGATTGACCCTCCTGAAAATATGTGTACAATTTAATATTACTTTCTCTAGATGCCCCTTATCTATTCCCCACAGACTACTAACTTTCCTTGCAGGGTTTTATGCATTGACACAACTTCAAGCTTCCTCCTAAGCTTGTTATAATTACATGCCTTGTAGTTCCACATACCCCCCCCCCCTTCTTGATAGAATATTCCTTATGTTTTACAATCTCCTAAGTCAGGACCACATGGCCATTTCCCTCAGTTACAGGCAGTGTGGTCATCTGAGTTATATCCTATGACCAGGTCCAGTACTGGCACACTCCTGAGTCCTCTCCATCATGTGCTGTCTCAAGTAGTCATCTGTCAATAGGTGTATGCATTCCATTTCCTTCCTATCATGTGATTTTTCTTCCTTTCAATCTCTATCTCCATAGATGAAATACCCTCATAATCACTCTACTTGCATTCATTGTACTAATTTACTGATACATGTCTTCCAGATCATCCCTGGAACTCCCCCTCCCTCTTGGCCTATAGCAGCATCCAACTGTATATTTTTTCTTGTTAGCATCAATCTCACACTTGACTGCTTCATATGAGCAGCTATCCTCTCCCTTATCTCCTGTTATTTATGACTGCAATTCATCTGCTATCATCAGCAGTACCCCCATCCCCTATCTTGGCTTTTCTATCCTCCTTGAAAATCTAAATCCAACACATTCTATCCCCATAACTGTTTCATCTGCTGTTAGCCAAGTCTTACTAATGCCTATAAATTTTGACCAAATTGCATTAAACAGTTCCAAATACTCCTCTCTCTTGTTCCTGATACTTCTGACATTAGTATATAGAAACAGTAGACAGCTGTGCTCTCCTCTTTGACTACTTATCTCTAAAAGTTGATTTAACACAGTCTGATTATCCAACCTATGAGATTATTTGTATAAATTTATAATGCCAGGAAATTATGTTCTTGGTTTAATCATTTATCCAAGTGTGAGAAACAAATTTTGTGCATGAAGTATCTTCACAACTTTGCTGCTTTTATATAAAGGCTAATAACTTCATATCACTTGCCTTAATATCCTATCATGCAAAGAACATGCCCTTTTGGGTGTGTATAAAGCTATGCATTATGAGAAGGGATATTATCCAGACTGTTTTTCATCTTTATTGAGGTATGTTTAAGTGTGGGGATACTGCTCCAAAAACTCTGAGTGATTGACAAGATCACTCGAAATATCACTGAGTGACCTTAAAGGATTATTACGAAACTCTTTACTCCTTACCTGAATTGAATTGCTCCAGGACAGGAAACTCAGCAGTGGTTCCACCCAGAGACAGGCAGAAAACCTGCCACTGAGTACAACCAACCTACTTCCCAGGAAGTAAGAAAATCCAGTGATGAACATTAATAAATGTCGACGTATATGAGCCAAATTTTGGGCTAGAGTCATGCTGACTCTAGAGCTCTTTGCTCAAAGACTTCCATATAAAAGTTAGCATTTGGGGGGGAAAGTGGTGAGCTCATGGCTGTACCCTCTTTTTGAAGGTAAAAATTGTTTTGCCACACGAAATATCCAGAGCGGAGTACATGGGCAAAGAGGACTGTGATCGTGTGGAAATATGTTCTGTAGGAGTAAGATAGTATCATTGGTGAAAAGGGAAGTTATGTCAAAGCTGACTAATAAATCTTGGTCGTTGAGTGTAATGTTTTTAATTTTGTTTATGAAATGTTGTGTATTTTTTATGTAGGAAGGGGACTGACCTACCAATTCCTTGAGTGTGGCCGCTAATTTTTTGGCTTAGTGGTAATTTGGGCTGTCGATTCCTTCAACAATCGGACATAGTGGTGTGTTTGTTTTGTGTATTTTTAGCAGGCCATAAATTCTGGGTGCACGGGCATAATGAGGTATTATTTTTTTTGTTGTTTCTTCTGGCTATGTGTTAACGGATTTAATTAATTCAGATATTTTCTTTTTGATACGTTTCGCAGGGTTGTAGTTTACCATTTGGTAGGTGTTGTGGTACCAAATGGTTCATTTTCTCTACGTAGGTAGTCCGGTCTAAAACGACACTGGCATTCCCTTTATTTTCTTTTGTGATAATAATGTCCTGGTTATTTTTTAAAAGATTAATTAAATTAATTAATTGATTAATTAAAAAGATTAATTTACCAGTACAGAGTGCAAGAGCATGTAGCTTGGTTCCCTGTACACACGTATCCTTCTGATGATGACCTCAATACAGGGGTCGAAACGTCAAATAGTTATTTTATTAATAATAAGTAAAATAATCATTTCAACATGTGTGTTTTGTGTCCCTAAATTTGGAAATATGAATGCTGATCACCGTGTAACCTTAAAAGAAAGAGTCATCATAATCTATGGAGATGTGACCCACAAGCAGTGCAGTCCCTATGGTAAGCTAAATATAGGTGATTTCCTTGTTAATCAATCGACTAGCCTTTTTGAAACGATGTAGAGACAGCAACTTAATACCCAACTACATTAAACTAAAGAAGAAGTTTCAATCAGCTAAAGCGCTCCGTATCTATGCCTGATTGGAAAAAAGCTTTAAGAGATCAGATCCACGAGGCATGAAAAATCCTAGCATCTACCAAAGCCAGAGTTCTACAACTTAAATTAGAACTATCTGACTACGTTAATCCAGAAATTTGAGATATTTTAGACAGGATCATAGACGACTCGGCCAAACACCTATTACTGAAAAACAAGAAAAAACTAATAAAGAAGTTTTAAGTGCTACAACAACATGAATGCACAAGACAATCAGGACGATGCCATAACGAAAGGAACAGCCAATCACTCACAAGCGAAGCTATGAGCAACCAACCACCATCGGACCACGGCTTGGTTATCAACCAATCAAACTACAATCTCATCCAAGGTGAACTCTCACTGCTGGAGAAAGGTCTAAACTACGCCATTGCGACCAGGTCAGTAAACAAACTTGATATCATTATTATTATTATTATTATTATTGTTCCGGGAAACTCCAAGGAGTCGACAGACTCATCGAGGGAGGCCCCTAACATCATGTCTGGAACAACTATTCAACATTCACACAGTATCTATCATATCTTGCCTTGAACTCATTCACGGTTGTAGCACCCACAACAGACTCTGGAAGCTTATTCCACTAATTCACCACTCTCCAAGTAAAAAACCTAGCTCTAACACCCTTGTCAACCACGCTCTTGCCAGCTTCCATGCATGGCCCCTAGTCCTCCCACCACCAGTCATATTTTCAAAAATATCTTCTGGATCAATCTTATAAAAACCCTTCAGTAATTTGAATGTCTCAATCATATCACCACTCCTTCGCCTATCGTCCAATTTCTGCAACCCACAAATCCTCAACTTATTCTCATAAGGTTCATTCCACAGACCTGCTATCATCTTGGTCACTCGCCTCTGGACCCTCTCCACCTCCTCCCCATCACGAAGAAACCCTGGTGCCCATAACTGGGCACAGAAGTCCAGATGGGGTCTTATCAAGGCTCGATACAGAGGAACAACAACTTGCTTCTCTCTGCATGTTAAAGTATTTTTCATAAGCCAAGTGATTTGGTGAGCTGTTTTAGTTACTTTTGCAATGTTCCCCCTAAACTTCAACTCCCTGTCCACCAGCACTCCCAAATCCTTGGCCTTCATCAATCTCCTGGAGTACGGTTCCACCTATGCGATATACTGCTGCTATTCTTTTCACCCCAAAGTGCATAACCTTACACTTTGCCACATTAAACTGACATCCATTTTTCCTAGCCCAGTCCTCCAAACTATCCAAATCATCCTGTAAAATTTTGACATCCTGTGCACTCACAATTGCTCTACCCAACTTTGCATCATCAGCAAACAAGTGAACACTTCCTCTCAAATCCTTTCCAATATCATTGATGAACAAATTGAAAAGCAGTGGTCCAAGAACAGAGCCCTGCGGCACTCCACTAGTCACAAGACGTCTTTTTGACTGCACTTCTGAATAAACCACTCTCTGGTATCTCTCCTTAAACCACCCTCCTATGCATCTTACCAACCCTATATCTATCCCCATCTGCTCCAGTTTACTGATTAGGGTTCCATGTGGTATCCTGTCAAAGGCCTTGGCAAGGTCCAGTAGTATCACTGTAAACCCATTACCCCTATCCAGTTCAGCTGTCACTGTGTTATAAAACGTGAGCAAGTTACTGAGGCATGATCTACCCTTCACAAAACCATGTTGTCCCCCATACAATATCCCATTTTCATCTATCCAATCCTGTATTCTTTTCTTGACTAATTTCTCTAAGACCTTGACAATGATTCCTGATATGCTAATCGGTCGGTAATTTACAACAGCGGTCTTGGAACCACCTTTATGCAGTGGAACTATTTTCCCCTCCTTCCACCTGCTCGGGACTAACCCAGACCCGAGACTCAAATTAAACAAAATGGTCAAGGGTACTGACAATTCATTAGCTGCTTCTCGTACTACACGAGCTGGTATACCATCCAACCCCACAGATGTATTGACATTGAGGTTATGCAATAGACTACTCACCTCCATTTCATTCACCACAATTCCCGTATAATCTACTGGTTTATTCGTTTCTGCAATGTCACCACCTGGATGATATATTCTTGCAAAGTGCTCACTCGGTAACTCAGCTATCTCAACTGATTCAGTTACCTCCCTACCTTCGGCATTCTTTAAAATCATTCTGCCATGTACATTTTTCCTTTTACTTGCTACATATCTAAAAAAACTGTTTAGGATTCTCTTTAGCCCGCATGGCCAATGTTCTTTCGTAATCCTTTTTTGCTTTTCTTACCACACTCGTCACCCTTCTGGCCTGTGCTTTATACCGTTCATGTGCCTGCCGGTCACCTTTCTCCTTAAATTCCCTCCATAGTTGTTTCTTTTTTTGCAGCTCAAGCTTAATGGTGTTATTCATCCATTTAACCCCTATTTGATTTATTATTCGGACTCTAGGTATACAGTCAGCCATTGCTTCATGCAAGCACTTCTTAACCACCTCCCATGCACTATCAACTTTTAGTACTTGCAGTTGTACATGCCATGGCACTGAGCCAATCAAACTCCTAAGCTTGTCATACTTTCCAGCCCGATAATTCCACATGTACTTTGTCTTAATTGAAAATTCTACACCTTTAGCCACCTCCCAAGTCAAGACCCTATGATCACTCTCACCGATTGGTGGCAATGTGGTCATATTTGTTACAGCCAAATCCTCAGATGTAATTACTAGGTGAAGCACTCTCTGACCCCTAGTATTTTCCATTACATGCTGTCACAGATAGTTATCCCTTAATAACCGCATAAAATCCAATTCCTTCCTCCCGTGTGTCCTCTCATCATTCCAATCAATGCGACCATAGTTGAAATCTCCCATAATAATCACCCTCCTTCCACTCATTTCTTCTATTTGCTTGTGCATACTGTCACCACCATCTTTTCCATCACCTGGTCTATAGCAGCACCCAATTGTATATTTAGTTCTGCTAGCCACAATCTCACACCAAATGGCCTCAAATGTGCTCTTTTCTCTATCCTGCAATTCAACTTCTATTTTCCTTGGCTGGAGCTCATCAGCTATCATCAACAATACTCCTCCCCCCATTTTATTCTCTCTGTCATTCCTGAACACACTATACCCATCACATTCAATCCCACTAGCTATATCATCTACAGTCAGCCATGTTTCACTAATACCAATAACCTGTGGTCTGGAAGTGCCAACCATGCCCAAAAACTCTTCCTTCTTGTTCCTAATACTCCTAGTATTAGTGTACATGAATTTAAGACCCCCATTAGCCCCAACCCTACCTTGATGCCTTATATTAACTATCCCACTCTGGTTTGTTGTCATTATTTGCTCTAGCATATTATATTCATTCTTACATTCAAATGCCTCCCTAAGGACTGTATATCTGCTCCCCCCCCCTTAACGAATCTAGTTTCCCTGAATTTGCACATCCACTACATTCAGCAACACTTTCTCAAGTCTTCTTACACCATAACCATTCAAATGCGAGCCATCCATCTTATATAGATCCTTTCGCCCATCAAACTCACTCCACACGTCCACAAATTCCACACCACTCGTCATACATAACCCACGCATGAAGTCATTCGCAATTATGGCCCTCCTTTTAAACATTTCACTGTCATACCATGGCAAAAGACTAATCATTCTAACTCTCTCACTCTTTTCTTTTGCTACCTCAAACAATTCATTCAGGTCTTCTATCATTTCCATTTTATCTCCTTTCAAATCATTCGTACCTGCCACAACAATCATTTCTTTCACCCTTTCCTTTTGCTCTCTAATAGACTCAGTTACATCCTTTATGGTCGCACCAGGTTGGTACGATTTTGTCAAATCCTCTACTAACACACTTCGTACTAACAAGTCTCCATACAGCACTCTATCCTTCATTTTGTTCATGTTCACATTCATACACCTATTTTTCCTGTTATACCTTTTATTATTGGTTGGTTCATTCAGTCGACTTTTGTTCATGCACTCTAGCTTCTGTTTTGCCCTTTCTATCGCACCATTCAACAACGCGATCTCATTCAATGCATCTACCTCATCTTTTTTATTCTCTGAGAAACCATTAATACTATCATTCACACTTTCTGCATTCACACTCTCATAATTCTCATGTACAACCTTGCCGTTTCTTGTCATATCGCTATTTTCTTCATTCTGAAGGTTGACAAAAATATCACACTCGCCATCCGAAATACACTTCAATTCCTCATTCTCCCTACATTTTCTACACACATTCAGTCCTTTATTATCATCTATCCACACTCCGACTGCACTCCGTAAAGCGTACATTTCACAGCTAGTACACTGACTCATTTCTTTTATACTACTGTTCTTTGATAACGATGGCGAACCATCATTACTGGCCGCCATTTTCCTTCGTACAGGTGCCATAATTATTGCAACGTGTTTTATCAAATAATAAGTTATACACACCAAAAACACACAAACAGACGCACTAAAATACGCAAGGCAAACAAAACTATGCAATATTAACTAATTTTATCAACGATAACTGAAAATAATACTTATCTTATCAGGAGCTTGCACGAACACTACACACTACAATATAACCTTGAACTCAACCCCCAAAATCATTTATCATATTGAAAGACATTTAAGATCCGTCCCCACCAATTTAGCTGATAAAATATGCATGGAAACATCCTGTATTCTAAATTCAAACAAAAAACTAAGCAGTAACATAAACAAAACGGAAAAACAGGCCCTTAAATCTTTAAAAAAATAACCAGGACATTATTATCACAAAAGCAGATAAAGGGAATGCCACTGTCGTTTTAGACTGGACTACCTACATAGAGAAAATGAACCATTTGGTATCGGACCACAACACCTACCAAATGGTAAACTACAACCCCACGAAACGTATCAAAAAGAAAACAACTGAATTAATTAAATCCATTAACACATGTCTGGAAGAAACAACAAAAAAACTAATACCTCATTATGCCCGTGCACCCAGAATTTATGGCCTGCCAAAAATGCACAAAAGAAACACACCACTACGTCTGATTGTTGAAGGAATTGACAGCCCAAATTACAACTTAGCCAAAAAATTAGCAGCCATATTCAAGGAATTGGTACGTCAGTCCCCTTTCTACATAAAAAAAATACACAACATTTCATAAACAAAATTAAAAACATTACACTCAACGACCAAGATTTATTAGTCAGCTTTGACATAACTTCCCTTTTTGCCAATGTCCCGATCAATGATACTATCTCACTCCTACAGAACATATTTCCACACGACATCACGGCCCTCTTTGCCCACGTACTCTACTCCGGATATTTCGTGTGGCAAAACAATTTTTACCTTCAAAAAAAAAGAGGTTACAGCCATAAGCTCACCACTCTTTCCCCCCCCCCCCCCCAATTGCTAACTTTTATATGGAAGACTTTGAACAACAAGCTCTAGAGTCAGCTTGCCTAAAGCCCAAAATTTGGCTCAGATATGTCGACGATATTTTCACCATTTAGCCCCACAGCCACAAAGCACTAAATACACTCCCTAGCCACCTGAACAAACAACAGAAACATATCCAATTCACCATTGAAATAAGAAAAAAACAACTCTCTTCCGTTCCTAGACACACTCATCACACATCTTCCATCTGGCTGTCTCTCCTTCTCAGTCTACTGCAAACCTACACACACACACACACAGGCCAGTACATACACAAAAATTCTTATCACCACTCAACGCAAAAACTAGGTGTCAGTGTCATAAGCATCCTTAAATACAGAGCTCAAACTATCTGTTCAAATGAACAAGCTCTAATCCTGTAATATACAAGATCATCAACCATACATTTATAAAAAATGGATACAGTAAAAAAACTATTCACAAGATCCTCCACAGAGATACTAGTAAAAACAAAAAAGATTTCAAGAATGCTATTGCCATACCTTATGTTACAGGCATCTCCAAAAAAATAGACAGAACACCACACAAATACAATCTCAAAACCACCTTTAAATTCCCAACAAAATTAAGACATCTACTTAGTTCTTCCAAAGATCCTCTTCCACATCTAGCCCACCCAGGGGTATACAAAATACAATGCACATGTAACTTACCATACATAGGGGAAACAGTGCAAACCATCCCCATTAGGAAGGACGAACACAAACGACACGTTAAATACCTCCATTTTGGAAAACCGGCCATTCTGACCAAGCACTCCAAACATACCACAGAATTGATTGGAAAAATACCAAGTCCCTATACCGCACCGAAATCTGGTTCGAGAGGAAATTCAAAGAAGCATATGAAATGCTCAAACATAACCCAAATCTGAACAAAAATGATGGCCTAACCATTCCAAGAATGTGGAGGACCTATCTGGAACTTTTATAGCAACCAGTACAAGCCAAAGAAAAATCCCAATACAAGAAGACTTGGTGAAGTGTTTTTTTTTTTTTTTCCCTTAACATTCCATAGCAACTTGAACTGTACAACGCCTGAAGAAAATCATAGTATAATAATCGGAACTGTACAAATCCAGACATATCTTAGTACATGAGGGCTTTAGCAGAGTTTATTGTAGTTTATTTATTTTATTTATTAATTATAATCTTTTTTATTATTTATTTATTTTTTTTCTTCTCAACCTTTATTTTATTTTATTTAATTATCGCTAGAGGTCAGGCTAAGAAAAATATTAATTAACAGCTTAGATTTAATTTACCAGTACAGAGTGCAAGAGCATGTAGCTTGGTTCCCTATACACATGTATCCTTCTGATGATGACCTTAATACAGGGGTCGAAACATCAAATTGTTATTTTTATTAATAATTAGTAAAATAATCATTTCGACACGTGTGTTTTGTGTCCCTAAATTCGGATATATGAATTTCATGGTTGTTACTCCACTGAACTAGTACCACTGCCAAATCTTCACTTTTCTCTGATTCCATAAGAACACAAACAGCCACTGATCAGCATCTTAACATGGTTCAACTTCAAACATATTCAACAGAATTCTCTCTCTCGTCTTTCTCCTTCATTTTTTGTTCTTTGGAACAGTCTTTCCTATACTGTTTTCCAATAAATACAACCCCAGGTTTTCATAGGACTTAATAGATCCATTCTTTCTCCTTAAACCACTTGTCCACAGATAGAACAGTGATGCTGTAGGTCTTCTGATCTCTAGTGTGTGTGTGTGTGTGTGTGTGTGTGTGTTTATAAAAATTGGTCACCTGGTTTCTGTTATGATTATGCAGAAACTGTGGAGAGCTTTCAGAGATGAACAACTAAAGCAAGACTTTGGAATGTTTATTATTATTATCACCCAAGACACCCCATTGAGTCAAAGACTTAGGAGGTCCTTTTATCATACACACAACTCATCATACCACACCTTAAACACATTCAAATTCTCTGCTGACACCACACTCTCAGGCAAGACATTCCAATTATTCACAACTCTGCATGCAAAAAACCTACTTCTCACTCCCCTGCTCACACCCTCTTTATACAGTTTCCAGGAATGACCTCTGGTTCTTCTCTGATCTCCCACTGTTTTCTGTAGAACCTCTCCAACATTGATCTTATAACAACCCATTACTAACTTGTAGGTCTCTATCATATCTCCCCTCTACCTCCTATCACTAGACTCTGTAAATTGCATCTTCTCAATCTTTCCCCATATTCGACATTCCAGAGGTCAGAAACTACCTTAGTCAGTCACCTCTGGACCCTTTCCAAAATCTGGCCACAGTAGTCCATGTGTGGCCTAATCAAAGCCTTATACAATGGAACAAGAATCTCCCTACTTCTACAAGTTAGTAACCTCTGCATCATTCCCAGAAGTCTTTGTGTTGTCTTCACAATTTTGGCAATGTGTCCCCTAAATTTCAGATCCTTATCCACTATCACCCCAAGATCTCTTATTTCCTCAAACCTCTGATAATATATCCCCATGAAGCATAAATTCTACATTCCATCTTTGATTCTCAAATTTAAAAACCGTACGTTTTGCAACATTGAACTCATATCCACATTCCCATGCCCAATCACTCAATTTATTCAAGTCTTCTTGTAGGGCCACAACATCTTCTCCACTCTTCATAGTTCTTCCCAACTTTGTATCATCTGCAAACAACGGAATATCTCCATCCAAATCTTCGCCAGTATTATTAATATACAATAATAAATTTTGTTTAATCCTTTATCCAAGTCTGAGCAAACAAAGTATCTTCAGGACTGGGGTAAGGTAGTACAACACCAGGCAACTCGTTGCAAAGGTGCAGCAAGCTTACATCACTCCTATCTAAGTATCTCTCATAATGCAAAATACATCTCCTTGCAGATATGTATAATGTTATGCATTAAGGGAAGGGCCACTATCCAGACTAGTTTCGACCTTTATTGAGGTCTCTTCAGTGGGAGCCAGACCCAGATGTGGAGATACCAAGCAGAAGCAATAGCAAGGTCATCTCTACAGTACAATACCAAACAACGAGTTGCCTGGTGTTGTACTACCTTACCCCAGTCTTGAAGATACTTTCAGATGAAAACTTTGTTTGCTCACACTTGGATAAAGGATTAAACTAAATTTATTATAGTCTAACCAAGTGAAAAATAAACTTTCAACATCTTTCTCTAAATCCAGAGTAATTTAATAAAAAAAGGTGGCACACCTTTTGGCAACTCCTATAGGTAGAGATGACCTTGCTATTGCTTCTGCTTGGTATCTCCACATCTGGGCCTGGCTCCCACTGAAGAGACCTCAATAAAGGTTGAAACTAGTCTGGGTAGTGGCCCTTCCCTTAATGCATAATATTATACATATCCACAAGGAGATGTATTTTGCATTATGGGAGATACTTAGATAGGAGTGATGTAAGCTTGCTCCACCTTTGCAATGAGTTTCCTGGTGTTGTACTACCTTACCCCAGTCCTGAAGATATTTTCAGGTGCAAACTTTGTTTGCTCACACTTGGATAAATAGTCTAACCAAGTGAAAAATAAACTTTCATCATTAATATACAAGTTAAACTGTAATGTCCCTAAAACTGACCCCTGAGGCACACCACTAGTGACCTTCATTTTCTGAGATATTGCTCCCCCATTCAGAACTTGCTGATACCTATCAGCAAGTTGTGAATGGGGGAGCAATTCCAACTCAGTTTCAACACCTGACACACAGACAGGCCTATAATTTGATGCTTGAGTTCTATCATCACCTCCCTTATGAAGCTGTGTTAAATTTTTATATGTCATTATATATGTTGTTACGTCTCTGTATTTTAGCCAGTCTCTGATCCAATGCACTAATCTAATATCCAACCCCATCCCCTCTAGTTTGACCATCAAAATCAAAAGGATATTGCTGTGTATCCCTCTCCTCTGTCCAAAGAAGCAGTCATCTTATTGTAATAAGTTAGAGATTACTAAAACATGACCTCGCTGTAGTAAATCCATGCTCTCCATCAAAGATAATACAATTGTTGTCAACCCAATTCTGGATCCTGGTTCTGACAAGTTTCTCCAACAACTTAAGCACAACACCTGACACACAGATAGGCCTATAATTTGATGCTTGAGTTCTATCACCTCCCCTTATGAAGCTGTGTTAAATTTTTATATGTCATTATATATGTTGTTACGTCTCTGTATTTTCGTTTCCTTATTAGAGTATGTATTTAAGTATGATTCAAATTGATCCAGTCTTCTCTATATCCTTCTACCTAAATTTTATATCTTTCTCCTTAGTATATAACCTGGGTTGACCCCTAGGGATATTTCCTCTTCAGAAACTGGCAAATTTATATTTTAACTGTGCCAGCCAGCTTCCTATAACAAGAATATAATTCAGGCTCAGGGAAATATTCCTAGGTTTTAGGCATATACGTCAATCCAAATTCACACGCGAGTATATAGATCTCGGTTCCTTGTAGTTGTGACCTAAGATCTAATCTCTATTATGTAATTTTCTAAACTCTTTCCCGCTATTTGTTTCGAATTTTATAAGTGGTAAGTTGACACCTCGAATTCAGGTAAGACTCAGTTTCAAGTAACAAAACATGTTTATTAATGCTAAAGGACAGGTACATTAAATCTTGTATCAAGTTATCAAAACTTCTCAATTTCTAGCTAAGTTAATGTCTTATGCTTATCAATACAAACTGTTCAATATTAATCTGACTTCCTCACATAAACTGACATACAAAATCATGTAATACAAATGGATAATTTAAACAATGTTACACTCAAGTCAAGTTCCTTCATTCACATTTACTTTAAATAGATACTTCTCAAATCATTTCTCTCTTAGTTAAGTTTACTCGATTAACAAAGGGTTTTCACTATTTCAATCATATACACATTAGAGATTTATGATATACAATTCTTTGTCTAATAGAATTGGCTGTATTAATTACTCTATCCTATCAAAGTTCTCTAAAATGTCCTCAGTCTTGCTTTATCAAGACACAAATTCTACCTTCAAACAATCTCAAGATATAAAACAAAAGAATCTTTACTTTACCAAGTCCCTCCGAAGGTCTATTAGCTGCCACGTGTTGCTCGGGTCATCCTTTGTCTTGTGACTGAGTTGTTCCATTCTCTGCTACTGAACACAAATCAAGAAATGGCTGTTGCTACGTGCTCGCTCGGATGGGTTGTTCAGCGTTTGGCACCATTCTGCATGAGCTGTTGGTTCTTGTATGGATCTACGTGGAATACCTCTCAGCGCAGGTCATGAATACGGCCGGCTGTTGTCAACATAGCACCCTTGGCTTGTCCTATCTCTGATCACTTGTTGAGAGTCCTCGATCTCCAAAATCCCTGAAGAAAACAGGAAAAAAGCCTTGAGCTTGGTGCATATTGCCTTAAATACTTTTTCTCTGCACCCTCTTTTCTGTATTGTTTTTCGCACAATCCATAGCTTACATTACCCTTAGGTTGATCCCTTTGCTTTCCCTCCTTGCTATTAGGTGTTGTTTTCGAGGAAAAGTGCTTACGTCAGCCTTCCCCGTAAGCTACAGCCTTTGGCGTTACGACAGATACTTGCGGCTTAGACGTGACCGTTGATCCTATTAGTCATTTCTTACCTAGCGACTTACGATTTTATGATAGTTTGATAATACATAAATTAAGCCATTATTCCTTTACATGAAATGCTAATATGACATTATTCTTGATTTTTAGCTTTCCGTTTTACAATAAATAAATTCCAATATATTACTCATACTGATACATACTTGCATATACAACAACTTAGGTGTTTCTCACCTTCTGCTGGTAAGCAGGTATTATGCAGATTTCTTTGTAATTTTGTAAAGCTTACATGTTAGATCCTGAATGAATAACTTGTCAAGAAGTTCTCATTCAGTATCTAACAATATATAGTAGCTATTGTAAATTGTACTAGTTAAGTGATTATACTCAACATTTTATACTCTAGAGCTTGTTTCTACCTTTGCTATCTCTATCAATTCCAATTAACTTCTAACTACTTTGTGGCCACTACTATAATTGCTCGTGTGTGCAAAACCCGGTGGACAAAGAAATTAGTTCAGGCTAGAGCCAAATTTCTTTATTATAATTCTGGAATTAACTCCATATCAGAGTTTGGAAAAATTTATTTGCTGAAGCTGCACCATCCAAATTCTTAGGCAAGAGAAGCTTCTTTGCCAGGGAGTTAATTCTCAGAATGACACGCTTATCGACAATCAAGCATTAATATTTCAAATTACAAAACTTATATGTCTAATTTTTTTCCCTTACTGCAGTCGTAGCTATCCCCGACTATTGATTCGCTCAGGTTCTGTTTTAATGAGTGGTGCATTGCGATTTCAGATCAGGCAATTTTGTTAGGTAAAAAAAAAAAAGGTTTATTCATCACACTAATACAATATACAATTATTAAAGGTTATTCAATTAAGCTAAATCTCTCCTACAAGTTAAATGGGTTAAATAGACATAACCTTAATATTCCTAATCTTTCTCAACATTAGATAATATCCACAACTAATTTAAATTACTGACTCCTTCCTACAATATACTGGGCTATGACATACATTAGTACATTAACTTTACACTATACAATATCTCATTCTCAGACATGACACAATTTACAGATTGGTTAGATTCTAAAGTCCTATTTCAATTCACGTAAGTCCAATCACTGAGCATATCCAAATATTATTGCTTTCTAACTCTTTCTAGTATGCAAAGGAGTTAAAAAGTTCCTACATTACCGAGTAACTGGATCTCTCTGGTCCTCTCTCTCAATCTTTCATTAAATTCACATGGCTTGTTACCTTTTCCTACGGCTTGTTGTCTTCAGAACAAACTGGTGAATACGATCACGAATCGCCTTCTCCGATGTGGGCGAAGCTGCTCTGCCGGGATCGGTCCACGTGGTTCTGCATGTTGTTTCGGTCTGCGCTGACTTTCCCGCTGTACTGATGATTATGCTTGCACTGGATCTCTATCTGGCCGCATCGCTGCCACTGGACATCGTTCTTCTCGACCGTGCTCACATACCCCTCCTCCGGGAATGACTGGAATAGGAATCCAAGAGAGAAAAAAGCAAAAAGCCCCGAGTTCACGTCGCCAAGCTCTGCATTTCCTTCTTGAGCTGTTCTCCCTACTACGTCACCTTTTCCACCCGGCACCTAAATCTCTTGCACTTTGGTACCGTTCTCTCCTTGCTGAGTTCTCCACGGGGACTTCCTGCATGCAAGTAGTCTTTGAGTACCGACTGCCTCGGGTCATATTTATAAGCGGATTATCTCGTTGTATATGTCGATCTAACTTTCTCATGCTAACATGTTTTTCATTAAATTTCAACCCTTGTTGGTTTTACAAGGGCACATAAAAGTATCCTACAAAATTAAAAGACTATTTCGTTTGTTCATTAACAATTTCACTTATACCCATTATATATACACAAGTATTCTTCCGGAAATTTTGTTACCTGTTAAATCTAAATGAAATATTTTTACAATAAATTAAACCTTTCATTCAAGATTTAACAGCAGCACAATCTTGCCCTCCTTAGGAACTTGACCCAGTGCAAGACTCATATTTAAAAAAATATATTAACAGGCTAAAGAAATGTAAATTGCAGAATTTAGTTGATAGAGATAGTGGAATACTGATGCATATGTTGAATCCACAGAGTTTTGGTAGTCACTGCTCTATGACTGAAAAAAAAAAATAAAATATGAATGAAACAAAATGTCTGTAAAAGATAATAGGAAATAATAAAATTGATTTTTAGTTATCAATGTTGTAATAAATTAAACCATGATGGTTTCTAAAAAGGCATTATGTTTGATTTTCTGTGTTGTAGCTGTTCTGAAACTGTCATACTGGTATCTTTTAAGGAGTTTTGTTAGGGGCTCAGTAAATTCAAAAACTTTTTAACTAGCTTTTAAACCTTCATATAATTTTCATCATCATCATTTGTACTGTTGCTTTATCAATTGCTGATATTAGTTATATGTTTATCAGTGAGATACACATTTTTTTGTTTTTGTTTTTTTAGTATTTTACGTTGGTTGTGATTATTTTGCTGTTGGAATTTACTGCTGGAACTTTAGGATTCATATACAGGAAAAATGTGAGTTCCATGTGTGTGTTTATATATATACACTTTTTTTTTAAATTCTTTGGTAAATAATTTTAATTAAAGATATGTTTGAATGTTGTTTCAGTATTACAAGGCATGATATTAATTCTCCTATAATATTTTTTTAAAAAAACAATGACTTGTATGATGCTTGTAATGTACTGCTGGAAAGATACATGTTGAATTGTCTCTCTTCAGACTGTTATGCTATAACAGATTATGACATACCTGAAGAAAGCTTTCCTCAACTAAAATTATGAAAGAAAATTACTGTATTATAGTTAAAATGAAAGAAATAAAGAAGACTTTTTTGATACTTTAATTTTGAACATTATGAAATAAATTAAAATTAATATTTCACTATTTAGAATGTTAAACATGCATTTGATTTATGTTTGCACTCTTTATAAATCGGCTAGGCAAAAATCTCGGCAATTAATTTACCATATTTATCTTCAAGTGTTCCAAAAATGTCTCACTCATGCAGAGTTAGAAAATAATTAGTTATTTCTTTTTGTATAATCTTCATGCTATGGCAACTAACTTTTGTGTATATAAATCATTAGCATATAGAAATGCTAGTTGAAATATCTTTCATCATTTCAGTATAAAATCAGGTAATTTCACTGAAATTACCTGCAACAATGTGTTATAGAGGGAACTAGGAGTTTGAGATTGCAGGATATGGTAATAGCATCAGATATCCATAACCAAGCTAGGCATTCTGACTTCAATTGGGAAGAGTGACCATGCAGTCTTGTTCTGGGAAGTTGCTAAACGTGTGGAATTCTTTGTCAAGAATGGGTTTATGTTGAACTATAAAGCCGGTATTTATGATGAATTTAGGCGGCATCTTAGAACAGTGCCATAGCTTGAGAAGCTATAAAGAAAGAATGTCAGTCATGAATGTGAAGTCATCATAGATTGTTTGAGAGAAGCAGTATAAGACAACATATCACAGTGAGGAGGATAAACCAAGTTGGGGTTAAGTGAATCAGCAGGGATGTAAAGCAAGAGTTGCAAAAAAAAAAAAATAGGGAATGTAAAGAGAAAGGTGATCAGTATATTCTCGAGCAGTACAAAATGTAAGTAAGATGGGTGACTAGCATGGTAGGAAGGCCAAATCGGGCTATGAGAGAAAATTAGCTAAGCAGGCCAAAGTAAATCCAAAAGAATTTTTTTGTTGTAACAAAAAAAATTACTATAGAATGGCAACTTTTAATCAGTGATGATGGTAGAAAGATGATAGAAAGAAAAAAAAAAGTTGCTGACTGATCACTTTGCAAAGATGTATCATCCAGGTGGATATTTTGCAATTGCTGTGACAGTCTGACTTCAGAATTGAGGTAGATGAACAGGAGATGCTCAGCATATTGAAAAATATTAGTGTGAATACATCAGTGGGTCTGGATGGCATGTTGGCCCATATGCTCATAAGTGTAGCAATATCACTGAGTAGCCATTTTCCTTATCCTACTATGTGGTCACTTGATTATAAAAAGTAAGCAAATTATTAAAGCAAGACCTACCCTTCATTAAACTATGTTGTCCCTTATAAAGCATCATATATATTCCTATCTACCCACACCTGAATTCTGTCTTTCACCAATTTCTCCAATACCTTAACCACCACTTCTGAGATGCTGATTGGCCTATAATTTGCTACTACAATACTTCTGTCTTAGAGCATCCTTTATGCAATTTTGGACTATTTCACTCTCTTTCCACTCCATTGGTTGGCATCTTACCACTACTGAGGCTTAAATTAATCAGATTGGTTAGAGGAGCTGATAACCGCGCGGTTAGCCTAGTGGCTTTGCGCTTCGCAACCATATGCCTGGGGAAGGAGTGTCCCAGGTTCAATTCCCGTTGTAGACGTGAGGAATTTGAGGATCTTCCTCGGGCATAGCCAAGTTAGCCGGTCTTGGGCGCGGTCAGTAGGGTTTTTTCCGCCAGTTTATCTGGCGTTTTTCATCCCACAAACAGGCAAACCGGCCCCGTGAACATACGCCTCTACAGTCAAAAATATATCCCCCCCAGCGGCAGACCAGGCGACGGGTCGGTTGGGAGTAGTACTGACAAGAAGTCGCATCTAAGTAACACGCGGACCCTGCATAGGAAGCGGGAATAACGCGTAGAAGAAGAAGAAAAAGAAGAAGAAGAGTTAGAGGAGCTGATAATTCTCTTGCACATTCTCTTAATACATGGTCTGATGTGCCTTCATATCATCTGGCTTTGTTCGTTTGCCTTTAGGGGTAGTGAGTGTATCTAGTGTGAATGAATTTAAGGGAAGGTATGACAGCTGGTTTGGGTGATTTATAGCTTCCCTTGATGAGTCCTTGACTCCCTGGAGGTCTCAGATAATAATAATAATTCTTATTTCAAGTCTGTTACACATAGATCTCTCATCTTTTCCACCTCCTTTCAAAATTTTCCCATTAGTTATATGCTGCATTCAAGCCTTGTGTATCATATTTCAGAATCTTACACTGTGCGATTAGATGCGTAAATTAAATAATTTACAAGAGTCTCACTTATCCTGTCTTAAATTTGCTTCAACTTAATTTTCCACTGAAAAATAGTAAGGTTATGTTATTCCAACTACAGTTTTGTACTTTGGAGCAGTATATGAAGGCTCATCTTTGTGGTAAAATATGACCTATTCACATTCATGAGTTGTCTCCTATCTAGGAGATTGACTACCATGATGTGACCTGTAGTTAACCATGAGTCACATCATTGACTACCATGATGTGACTCATGGTTAACTACGGACGTAACGACATGTGGTGAGGACCCTATCTCTTCCACATATTGCCATAAGTATTCATGGCTGTAATCCGTGTGTGTTCATAGGGCTAGTTTGCCTTTATGAGGAACGAAAAACCCAAGTTTCTGTGTGAAAAAAACCTCTACCTCTGTATGAGATTGGCTAACTCACCTTTAATCGAAAGAGACCAGATAAATGTTCCTCACGTCATAGACAGAAATTGAATCCAGGTCTTTCCGACCAAAGGGCTTCGTCTATGCTGACTGAGCTAAGGAGGCTCAAAATATGACCTGTATGGTCATATTTTACCACCAGATAATGCATATAACTCAGTGGGTCACTGAGTTATATGTATTGTCCAAGTGGTCTTTGGCTAGAATTTGAAGAATATGAATATAACTATATAGCCTATATATAACTTCTTAGTCTTATCCAATCCCATCTGTGTTTCAATTTAGTTATCAGCTTGTTATGTATCATCCTGTCAAAGGCCTTTGAAAAATCCTAGTCTACCACAATATGTAAATTTTTTTTATCAACCCATTCTGAATTCTAGTCCTCATCAGCCTCTATAATAACTTAACCGCAACAATAGAAATACATTTTCCTATAATTTGTAGTCTTATTCCCCCCCCCTCCTTTGGGACTTGCTCTGTTGCTAATTCCTAAGTGCTGTGATGTCCTCTATTGCACTTAAGCCTTCAACACACGGATTCTGTTGCAAGACAGAATAGAGGTGTATTGAGATAGCAGTAATTCCCAGAAGCACTCTAAAACACATGATTATATATTGTCAAGTCCTATAAACTTGATGTTAATAAGGCATTGGTATGCTCACTCACCGATAGTGAGTGAGCATATCTCCTGCTAACTCACTATCGGTCTCTCCTTAGCCATATGCTCCATCTTCTCCGTGATGTCCCATTCATGAGGATGAAACACTCTGATAAACTGCTCGTTGATTCTTCAACTGTATTCTCTGTATCAGTTACCAATCTACTGTTTTTCTTGGTTTCTGGGCCTAATTTCTGCTCATAGTGTACTTTTTGCTGTGTTTACCAACTATTATCCTTCCAGCCTGTTATTTGTATTCTTCATGCAACTGTTTGTTACTAACATGTTTTGATACCTCCACAGTACCTTCTTCCAGATTTAGTGCTTAATCCCTTCATTCATCCATTTTACTCCTACCTTATTCAGCCTTTTTACCTTTTGGAATTCAGTCAGACATTGCTCCTGCTAAATAGCCCTTGATCAATGTTCAAGCACAATCTGTTTAATTTCCATGCTACAGCTTCTAGTTGTCTGTTAGGCTTTTAATAATCACAGCCCTGTAGTTCCACATATATTCCTTCTTCACAAAAGTTCTCATATGACTGGCTACATCTCATGGGTACTCCTACCAACAAGGGGAAGATTAGACACTCCATTCACAATCACATTATCTGATGATATAATCAGATCAAAGATTTTTTGATCCTTTACATATTACTTAATATGTTTGTTCCTTAACAACTGAAGAAATTTATTTATGTTATTCCCTGATGCCATCTCTTCATTTTGGTCATTGTTGCCATAATTAAAATCACCCATAATGATCACCCTTCTGTTGCTCAGTAAGCCAAGTTGCCTATATGTTTTGGTCCCCACCTTCACGATCCCTGACCTATAGCAACACCCAGCTAAATATCTCATCCTGTCAACCTCCATTTTGCATCATACCACTTCAGAACCATTATCACTAATTTCCTCTTCTATCTCAACCTTGTGCAGATACGCTTCTTCTGCTATCATGAGTAGCACTCCTGTCCCCTTTGCCTTTCCTGTCCTCACAAAAAACATCCTTCTATTTCTATTCCCATCAGTTTATCAGTCTCATCTAACCACATTTCACTTATTCCAACCATTTCTGGGTGAATAAACTCAGTCAACAGAACAGTTTGCATAGTAGTTCATTTTTTGGTTAATAACCAGTCCAACCCCTGCCATTACTCTTCACTGACTTCTCCACACCTGCTCCTTGCTAACCCTTTGCACTATATATCTTCCCAGACTTAACTAGTCTTCATGCATCCCATTCCTATTCTGCCTATCCCCAATCCTCATACATGCAATCATTAGTATTTCCAGAATTTCTCTTCTTATACTGTCTCTCTCGCTGGCTCTCCCTATTTTCTTACTGGAATATTCACAGTCAGTTAATTCTCAGTTCAATTTTATTTTGCTTTTCATAGATGAATTCTATGAGTACTCTAATCCAATAATTCAGAAATTAACCCTCTTGTCATGCCTTCTGAATTATGCAGTATGGCCACTGTCATTTAACATTTCTAGTTGAATATCATTAACTCCAACTGTCTATCCACATTCTAGGTTTTTTAATGGCTTTTTCTAATGATACATTTCTGATTGTGCTATTTTTATTGAATAAAAAAAGCATTTACACCAATGTCTTATTAACCTAAGTTATTATTTTTATGATTATTACATTTAACTCGCACTATAGTAGACTTGTAGGGAAGCATTGCTGTTGGTCAGGACTTTCCAGTAATTTGTTACAATGAATATTGACTGTATTATCATCATTACTATGATCATCCTCAGGAGACCCCTGTGGAATTGCAGCACTTCCTTTACCATTGCAATGTATCCCATACTATACCATAAACTGATTCGTTTCTGATAAACGTATATGATGCTAGCCTTCTTCCTAATAGCAAAGATGTAATCAAAACCACATGACCCAGTGGAAGGTGCACTGGTGATGTCACCTGAAGTTATGTTACTCTGATGATCGATGTGCTGCTACATGGAAGAGTAGAAACTGACATTCCACCACACAGAAGACTAGTAACTACTGCATGGCAAATTTCAAAAACAGAAACAAACCAAGTAAAAAAATAACAAAAAAATGCCACATATTGCACGTTTAAACCAAAAATTAAAATAACCCAACATCATTAAAAAATACACATAACACAAATAAACTTGACAAAAATAGCAAAAAAAAAAAAAAATACGACATTCACTTATAAAAGCAAGCCAGTAGATAATAAACAACAACATGTTAAAGTTAAGGGATATTACATCCCATATATAGTTTCTTAGCCGAATAGGAAACTCAAAGAGTTTCATGCCGAGTATAGTAGAAACTATATAAAGTTCGGCGATTCCAAGCGTAAGCAAATAACTGGATACTGCAGCAACTGACCCTAAAGGTAGTGCAAGCTGAGGCAACTCGTGTCAAAGGTGGAGCAAGCTCCGATCACTATTCTTGATATTTACCCATAATGTGAACTTAGCTCCTAAGAGCTGTATTATTGTTCGACATTATGATACATTTCTGATTTAAACTGATTTAACTTAAACAAGTTATATGTCGCCGAATTGAAGCCTTTGGCTCTTCATATATCTAACAACATGTTATTATTATTATTATTACTACTGGCAACTCCAAGGAGACCTTAGACTCATAGAGGGAGGCCCTAAACATCATGTCCACACAACTATTCAACATTTTCACAGTATCTATCATACCTTGCCTTGAATGCATTCACTGTCATAGCACCCACAGCAGACTCTGGCAGCTTATTCCACTCATTTACCACTCTAAAAGTAAAGAACCCAGCTCTAACACCCTTACTAACCACACTCTTGTCCAGCTTCCATAGATGTCCCCTAGTCCTCCCACCACCAGTCCTGATCTCAAAATTATCCTCTGAGATCAGGACTGGTGGTGGTGGTGGTGTCTTTCCACATTCTAGGTTTTTTAATGGCTTTTTCTAATGATACATTTCTGATTGTGCTCTTTTTTTTAAATAAAAAAAAAGCATTTACACCAATGTCTTATTAACCTAAGTTATTATTTTTATGATTGTTACATTTAACTCGCACTATAGTAGACTTACTCACCTTCAGCAATTTGAATGTCTCAATCATATCTCCTCTTTTCCACCTATCAACCAATTTCTGCAACCCACAAATCTTCAACCTGTTGTCATAAGGTTCATTCCATAGACCTGCTATCATCTTGGTCACTCGCCTCTGGATCCTCTCAACCTCCTCCCCATTAAGAAGAAACCTAGGTGACCAAATCTGGGCACAGTAGTCGAGATGGGGTCTTATCAAGGCTCGATACAGAGGAACAATAACTTGCTTGTCTCTGCTCGTCAAAGTATTCTTCAGCAGCCAAGTGATTTGATAAGCTGATTTAGCCACATTTGCAATGTGCCCCCTAAACTTCATCTCCCTATCCACCAACATTCCCAAGTCCCTGCCGTCATCAATCTCCTGGAGTAGAGTTCCACCAATGTGGTATACTGCTGCTAACCTTTTCACCCCAAAATGCATTTAGGGTGAAATGCATTTTGGGGTGAAATTTTGTCATTTAATTGACTTACATTTTGTCACATTAAATTGACATCCATTCTCCTTAGCCCAGACCTCCAATCTATCCAAATCATCCTGCAAGATTTTGACATCTTCTGCATTCACTATTGCCCTACCCAACTTTGCATCATCAGCGAACAAATGAACTGTTCCTCTTAGATCCTTCCATATATCATTAATGAACAAATTAAACAGCAGTAGTCCAAGAACAGAACCCTGCAGCACACCACTAGTCACAGGCCATCTTTTGGACTCTACTCCTGAATAAACTACTCTCTGATATCTCTCTATCAACCACCCAGCCATCCATCTCACCAACCCTTTATCCATTCCCATATGTTGCAGTTTACGGATTAGAATTCCATGTGGTATCCTGTCAAAGGCCTTAGCCAGGTCCAGCAGTATCATTGTAAACCCATTACCCTTATCCAGTTCAGCTGTCACTGTGTTATAAAACTTGAGCAAGTTACTGATGCATGATCTACCCTTCACAAAGCCGTGCTGTCAACCATGCAGTACCTCATTTTCATCAGTCCATTCCTGTATTTTTCCGTTGACTACTTTCTCCAAGACCTTGACAACGACTTCTGATATGCTGATCGTTCGGTAATTTGCAACAGTAGTCTTGGATCCTCCTTTATGAAGTGGAACTATTTTCCCCTCTTTCCACACCTTCAGGACTAAACCAGACCCGAGACTCAGATTAAACAACATGGTCAAGGGCACTGGTAATTCTTTAGCCACCTCACGTAAGACCTGTGCCAGTATACCATCCAATCCCACAGATGTATTCACATTGGGATTCTGTAATAGATATTCACCTCCACTTCATTCACCACAATTCCCATATAAACTAATGGTTCCTTCATTCTTTCAATGTCACCACTTGGATGATATACTCTTGCAAAGTGCTCACTCAGTAATTCCACTATATCGACTGATTCAGTGACCTAGTTGCCATCGGCATTCCTTAAAATCATTCTGCCATGTACAGTTTTTCTTTTACTTGCAGCATATTGAAAGAACTGTTTGGATTCTCTTTAGCTTGCATAGCTAATTTCCTTTCATAATCCGCTTTTGCGTTTTTTACCACACTCGTTACCCTTCTGGCCTGCACTTTATACCGTTCGTGTGCCTGCAGGTCACCCCTTTCTTTAAATTCCCTCCACAGTTGTTTCTTTTTTTTTTTTTTTTTGCAGCTCAAGCTTAATGGTGTTATTCATCCATTAACCCCTACTTGTTTTACTATTCGGATTGTATACCTAGGGTCCGAATAGCCATAACCTCCTGTAAATGCTCCTTGACCACTTCCCATGCTCTATCAACATCCAGACCTTGCAGTTGTACATGCCATAGCACTGATCCAAGCAATCTCCTAAGCTTGTCATACTTGCCAGCATGGTAATTCCACATATACCCTGTCTTAATCGAAAATTCCACACCTTTAGCCAACTCCCAGGTCAAGACCTTATGATCACTCTCACCACTAGGCGGCAACATGGTCATATTCATTCCAGTCAAATTCTGAGATGCTATTACCAGGTCATGCACTCTCACACCCCTAATATTTTCAATTACATGCTGTCTCAGATAGTTATCTCTTAATGACTGAATAAAATCCAGTTCCTTCCTCACATGTGTCCTCTCCTCCTTCCAGTCAATATTACCATAGTTGAAATCCCCCATAATAATTACCCTCCTTCCACTGATTTCATCAATTTGTTTATGCATGCTATCTCCACCATCTATTCCATCACCTGGTCTGTAGCAGCACCCAACTGTATATTTTGTTCTGCTAGTCTCAATCTCACACCAAATAGCCTCAAATGAGCTCTTTTCACTGTCCTGCAATACAACTTCTATTCTCCTTGGCTGCAGTTCATCAGCTATCATCAATAACACTCCTCCGCCCATTTTATTCTCTCTGTCCCTCCTAAACACACTATAACCTGCACATTCTATCCCACTAACTGTATCATCTTCCGTCAGCCATGTTTCACTAATGCCAATAACCTGTGGCCAGGAAGAAGAGCCAACCAAGGCCAAAAATTCTTCTTTCTTGTTCCTATTACTCCTGGCATTAGTATACATAAAATGCAGTGATCCCTTTGTCCCATTCCTATCTTGATGCGTTATTCTAAATGTCCCATTCCCATTTTTTGTCCTTAGTACTGGCTCGGGTACATTATATACATTCTTACACTCAACTGTCTCACTAATGTTTGCATATCCACTCCCCCCTCCCTCCTTGATAGTTCTAGTTTCCCTGGTTCTGCACATCCATTTTCACTTCATTCAGCGACACTTTTTCCAGTCTCCGTACACCAAATCCATTCAAATGCAGGCCATCCATCTTGTATAAATCCTTTCGCCCATCAAACTCATTCCACACATCCACAAATTCCACACACACACTGTCTGCATAACTTGCGCATTAAGTCATTTGTGATTATGGCCCTCCTTCTAAACTCCTCTCTGTCATACTGCGGCAACTGACTCGCCATCCTAACTTTGTCACTCTTTTCTTTCGCTACCTTTAACAATACTTTCAAGTCCTCTCTCATAAAAAATTTATCTCCTTTCAATTCATTCGTACCTGCCACAACTATCAATTCTTTCACCCTCTGTTTTTGCACTCTAATACTCACTTTCATCCTTAAATTTTGCACCCAGTAAGTACGATTTATTTAAACTCTCGTCTATCACACCTCTTACTAACGAGTCACCACACAACACTCTTTCCTTCATTTCTGAAACTCTCCCACTCTTATGCTTATTTTTCCTTTCAAACACTTGTTTATTTCCGTTAGCCGAGGCACTCTGGAAAGAGTTTAACAGGCACTCCAACTGCCGCTTCGCACTGTGTATTACTCTGCATAACCATGCGATCTCACTCCTTACAACTAATTCCTCAATTTTTTCATCATTTAAACCATTTTCTCTCTTTGTATGGTTACTTTCACTCTCTCTTTGATCACCGCATATCTTGCACATCTTGCACATATATCAAGATATATATGCAAGAAGAATAATTGTTATGGGAGATTTTAACTACAGCAGTATAAATTAGGGAGAGGAAGATGCATGTAGCAATAAGGGAATGGAATTTTTAGAATTCTTGAGGGATAAATATCTTAGGCAACATGTAATAGAGGGAACAAGAGGTTCAAGAGTTTTGGATTTGGTCATAGCATCAGAAGAGCTGATAATAAGTGAGATGACATCTCTCCCACAAGTTGGAGAGAGTGACCATGTGGTTTTGACTTGGAAGATGAATAGATATGCAGGAGTATCAAAGAGACAGGAATATATGTGGAATTATAAGGCAGGTGATTACAATAGTCTTACATCAACTTGGGGAAGTTTCATGGAGGGAGGAATTAGAAGGCTGGGATATCATTAGTGCTTGGGAAATTGTGAAGTAATAATTGATGGCAGCAATAGTAAGCTGTATTCCACAAGTGAAGAAGAGGACACAATTTGGTGTAAAGTGGATGACAAACAATATTAAACAGGAGCTGCATATGAAAAAGAGGCTATGGAAGACATATAAGGAGACAGGTGAAGAGCAGATGCATGAAGAATATAAGACACAGGCCAGGAGAGTGACTAGTATGGTAAGGAAGGCAAAACTGGAATATGAAAAGAGATTGGCCCTAAGATCCAAAGAAAATCCTAGGGAATTTAGCTATGTGGCCAGTAGGAGGAGAAATGATTGTGGAAGAATGACATTGTGGGATAAAAATGGGAATAGAGTGACTGATGCAGAGGACATAGTGGAATTGTTCAATGAACACTTTATTGGTGTATTTCATCCTGGAGGAGTAAATTTTAATACTAGAGGGATAGGGCAGGTTCAAGGTTTAGAGGTGCAGGAGGAGAACGTGTTCCAAATACTGAGTACACTGGATGTCAGTAAAGCTGTGGGACTGGATGGTATTTCACCAAGAGTTTTGAGAGAATGTGCTAAGGAACTGACAGTTCCTTTGACCTGGCTTTTCAGTGAAAGTCTGGCTACAGGAAAGGTGCCTAGGGAATGGAAAGAAGGTAAGATAATGCCATTGCATAAGAGTGGTAGCAGACTGGAAGTGTCTAATTATAGGCCAGTTTGTGTGTCATCAGTAGTTAAGATCTTGGAGAAATTAGTTAGAGATTGTATACAACATTGGGCAGATGAGGGTAATGTTATCTGTGAGAGTCAACATGGATTTGTGAAGGGGTGCTCTTGTTTTAGTAATATGCTAGTCTTTTATAATAAAGTTACAAGAGCAGTAGATGAGGGAAAGGCATATACTGCCATTTTCTTGGATTTAGCGAAGGCATTTGACAGGGTGCCACATGATAAGCTGATATTTAAGTTGCAGCACATAGGTTTGGATGTCAGGTTGGACAACTGGATTTAGGTTTGGCTGTCTGATAGGTATCAGAGAGTTGTGTATGGTGGGGCAGTTTCAAGGAGGCAGAGGGCTACAAGTGGGGGTCCCACAGGGCTCAGTGCTGGGACCTATATTGTTTAATCCTTATATCAATGGCATTGTCAGTGGATTACAGGGGGATGTTCAGTTACAGGTGGGGGTCCCACCGGGCTCAGTACTGGGACCTATATTGTTTAACCTTTATATCAATGACATTGTCAGTGGGTTGCAGGGGGATGTTCAGTTGTTTGCAGATGATATGAAGCTGGGAAGGATTATTAGTAATAGTGCAGATGTTGTAGTCATGCAAGAGGATTTGAATAAACTAGACAGATGGGCAAATGAATAGGGGAAGTGTCGGTTTAATGCAGCAAAATGTAAGGTTTTGAGGTTTGGGACACATCGATGGGATGCTGCATACTCTATTGAAGGAGGTAGTATACTGGAGGAAGTAGGGGAGCCAAGAGATCTGGGGTTGATAATTGATAGAAACCTGAAATTCAAGGGACATATTGCAGAGGTGGTGAAGGTAACACAAAGGATTGCTGCAATAATGAGAAGGATGCTGACCTGCATAGATAAAAGAGTTATCATTCCGTTATATAAGACCCTGATCAGACCACACTTAGACTATTGTTCTCAGATTTGGTCCCCAGGATTTGAAGGGGATAAATTAATTTTGGAAAGGGTAGAGAGGCGGATAACAAAGGCAGTTTCAGGACTGTACAATGTTAGTTATAAGGATCGGCTGAGGGAATTTGGGCTGCCGAGTTTGGTTAATAGGAGAAGGAAAGGTGATATGATTGAGACTTTTAAACTGTTGAGAGGTAGTTATAGGGCTGACACTGGGTAGTTCTTTTGCTTGGTTGAACAGCAGGAAGGAGTGATGACAAGGGGCCATCCCTGGAAGTTACGAAAGGAAACTGTGAGCAAGACGGTGAGGAGTGGTTTCCTTGCATGGAGGGTGTTTGAACCGTGGAATGCATTGCCTGATAGAGTGGTGAGAGCGAGAACGGTCAATGAGTTTAAGGAGTGGTATGATAGAATTTGTGTTTCCTGGGAGGGACTTCCCATGTTGAGTCTTGATAGACTTGTGTTTCCTAGGAAGGACCTCCCGCAATGAGTCTTTTGACTCCTTGGAAGCCTAAATAATAATATAATATATGCATAATAGTAACACATGTTGAGGATGTTTTGTGGGGTAGGTGTGTATGGTGGAGTATTTCTTAAGGTAGGGATCAGGCAGGCATGTGGATGGATATATTTTTTGAGGTGGAAGAAAGGGTGAGTATGTTTCTTGAGGTGGAAGGTAGGGTGGGTGAGTGTTTCAGAGATTTTAAAGCAGGATTGGTGGGTGGGTGGGTGGGTGGGTGGGTGGGTATTTCTAAGGGCAGTAGAGTGGGTGTGTTTATTTGAGGTAGGGAAGCTGGGGGTACATTAGGTTAGCTCTCCAAGTTAGCAGGTCAAAGGTGTTTGGTTCGTGGTGTCCACGTTTCTGGTTTTTTCATGTCATTTTTGGATGTTTGTTGTTTGTGTTGGAGTGATGATTTGTTTATTTTACTGATTTTAAATAGTCATCCATTACACCCACCCTCAAAAAAGCACACTTCCATACACACCTGTCTCCACAAAATTCCTCTCCCTCCACCTACCTCACTTCAAAAAAATACACTAACATACAACACCAATCATAAAAAATGAACTCTATTTCCTAATTTATTGCACACACATAAACTGTAAAAATTAAAATAAATATACCACAACAACAAATAAGAACACAAAGTGTTACGAATCCACTTCAAGAAACTCTACTAAGAAAAAGCATGTAAAAAAGTAACTTAAAGCAACTTCAGCAAAAGAAAATTATCCACATAAGTGTTTCTATTCTTCATTCTGGCAGTGCACTGGTGACACAACCAATGCACTGCCTATGGATATCATTTAGTTTTGCTTTACGGCTCTGCAATTGGAAAGCAGGCTGGAGTAATATACTTTTATCCCTCATGCTCTTCAGCAGTACATTCAACTTTCCCACACTCCTCCTCCTAGTAAAAGCAATAATCCCTTGATCTCACCATCTTTATACAATTTCCAGAAGTGGCTGCTTTTTTTTACACCCCCCCCCTCTCATCTTCCTGTTTTATTGAACAGTTTATCATCATCATCATCATCAAATTCCTGATATGTACCTTCAAGGGGTGTACAGGATATGATAGTACTACATGAAAAATTTACATCATTACTAACTTCCTATCTACAATTTTCCTCCAAATCATTCTGTTACTTGGCAAGACTCCAATATTATCGTTATCAGATCTTATATTTTTATCGTGTAAGGCACATTGTAACGTATCAATCAACCTATATCTTGGTCTTCCTCTGGGTCGTTTTCCTGCCAGCCTGGCAGAGAACACTTGTTTTGCTAATCTTTCCTCGCCCATTCTGTTTAAGTGACCATACCACCTGAGATTAGCTCTGCTAACGTATCCTGAATGCTGGCAATGTCGTTCTTTCCTAATATCCTCATTTTTAATATGATATTGCGATTGATGCCATCTGTTCACGCCTCTAATCTTTCTCAGAACTCTCATATCTGTGGTCTCTAGTCTTTGGTCAAGTGTTTTACTTCTGACCCAGCTCTCCGATCCATAAGTTAAAACTGGTTTATATATAGCTAATTTAGTGTTCTGACTAATTTCTCTCTTATTCCATATGAATTTATTCAATTGACTTCCCACCAAACAGACAACAGAATCAACAGCTTTGTTGATTCTGTTGTCTGTTTCCATATTTAATTTACCATCTTCACTAAAAATCGTGCCTAAGTAGCAGAAATGTTTTACTTGTTCGACAGGTTCCCCGTTTACAACACAGCTGACATTTTCAACAATTCTACCTATTTTCATTGTCTTTGTCTTTGTAATTACTCCATACTTCAAGGATATCTTTTTCTCCTGTTTTTATGTCACCTTTATCATCTCTAAATCATTTTACAGAACTCTTTCCTCCATTTCTAAGCTTCTTCAATAACCTCCAGAATATCTTACCACCTTCTTGATATTTATTTTCTGTGTTCTTGCCAAAGTCATCCCATGACTTTTGTTTAGCTAGTTTTACACAGTGTTTCGCTTTCTTACATTTGTCTCTGTATTCTCTAAGAGCAAAAGCTGACTTATTTGCCAGGAACTTTTGATATGCTTTCTTCTTTTCCTTCACTGCCTCTTTAACTTCCTGTGTCCACAATGGAGTTCTGATTTTTCTATCCTT
The DNA here is from genome assembly GCF_054136105.1 of Typopeltis vanoorti. Taxonomy (NCBI): domain Eukaryota; kingdom Metazoa; phylum Arthropoda; class Arachnida; order Uropygi; family Thelyphonidae; genus Typopeltis; species Typopeltis vanoorti. The sequence continues at coordinate 69,712,204 of NC_143573.1, read as the reverse complement.
GCAGACAACTTCACCACATGCCTCTCTGGCTGAATCAATCAGGATTTTCTTCAAGGCTTGCCACTGAATCTCCAAGGTTTGGTTCCTGTTCTCAAACTCTTTCATTTTTTCTTCAATAATCTTTGTGTATTTTAGTCTACAGTTCACATCTGAGAGCTGCTCAAGTTTTATTTGCTTTAAAGCTTTCTTACATGTTATTCTTTTCAATATGAAATTCAGTTTTATCCTGCTGAAGACTAAATAGTGATCGCTTCCAATTTCAAATCCTCCGTACACTCTGGTGTCCTGCACCAGGGAGAAAACATCACTATCAACAATAACATAGTCAATGAGACTTTCCTTATTCCTTGCCTCTTCTCTCCATGTGAATTTGTGCACATTTTTATGTTGGAACATGGTGTTAATAACCAGTCCATGTCCTGAGCAGAAATCCCACAGGTATTTGCCATTATTATTAGCTTTGCTCTTTTATCCAAATTTTCCCAAAATATTTTTGTATGTCCGACAATCATTTCTAGTCTGCTATTTAGATCCCCAACAAGGACCAACTTTTCCTTTTTCATTGTGTCAGTTGCTTTTTCTAAAACATCAAAAAATTCCTCCACTTCTACCTTAGTAGAACCTTCTGTGGGACCATAGCACAAATTAGTCTCATTGTCCAATTCCCCATTTTGATATTTGCCCACATCACTCTACTTGAGACTTTCTGCCATTCAAGAAAATTTGCCTTGTATTTTGTGTTGAATACTATGGCTACTCCTTCTTTTCCTTGATTGTTATTTTCTGAATATAACATTTTGTATTTATTGCTGAGAATGATCTCACCAGTTTTTGCCTTTTTTGTTTCAGTCATCCCTATTATGTCGATCTGGTACTTATCTAATTCCTCAGCTAGCTCCATTTCTTTGCCATTCAGGCTTCTTATGTTGATAGTACTGATCTTTAACCCTGGCGATGTTGAGTTGGGGTATGCTTTCAGATTTGTTCCAGTAGCTGACTTTTTTGCTGTTCGCCCTGATTCCCTGTGAAAACAACAGGGGCATTGTTTAACTGGGCGACGCCCAAGCCAGCATGAAATTTTGTCATGTTGTACCATCATTTTGTATATTGGTTTAAGCCAATAAGAATACAATTTGGTCGGCTAAATCCCAAATTTCCAGCCCATCCTCGTTTGTTCAGTATCCAGGTAGATACCCAACAGGGTGCACCACGAGAAGGTGAGGATTGGACATTAGGTCAGAAAACCTGGTCGGTTCTCCGCATTCCTTTAAAGGCTATGTGGAAGTCTCCTCTCAGTTATACAGCCTTGACCCTTCAGCACCCCTGAACAGTTTCTTCTGTTTGATAATTTAGTTCTATATTAAACTGGTATAAATCCTTCAGGAGCTCATACATTTCTGTCACATCATCCCTGCTTTTTTTTACTACCAAACACCACAAATGGTATTTCTCCAAACTGTTGTCATATTTAACATTCCAGAGATCTAGTACCAGAAGACCACTCTACATCTTCATTCCTTAGAACAGTAACTGTTCAGAGTAACTAAGGTAATCAGTGCATATTATTCCTGGTGTGGATTGTTTGATTTCTTGTATAGTAAAAATGGTAAAATTAAATTATCTATGCCTATTCATGTCCTTTCATCATTGTCATAATTGGTTGTGTTGTCCTCATAATTCTTGAAATATAGCTTCTAAATTTTATTTCATTATCCACCATTGTCCTCATGTTCCTTATCTCCACTATTTCCTTTGACGTATCCCCATCGGTTGAATATCCAACATGTATTAATGTTGTGTATTCAGTTGATTCAATTGCATTCAACCCTTACAAATTGTAACATCTGATGTGGTGAACATTCATCTGCCTGCAGAGACTGCTTATATAAATCCTCTTCTGGAGGATGACAACATCAGCCTCAATCCTCTTGGCAGTCCCTATGTTATATGGGGACTGATTATCTCCCCATTACATCTCTCCCATTCATATAAGTTAAACAATAATAGTTCTAACAGTCAGTCTCCTATCTCATTTGGTGTTGTGTCTTCACTCTCACTCTATCCATTTCCATCTGATGGGAGATGAATTTCATCACCTGCTGTGAGACCACTGCCCTGCTTATTTGAATATTGAAGTGGTAGGGTTTCTGGATTATGTAAAAGAAAAAAGAAATAAATAAAAATACAAAAAATTGTATAAAATGTTTTGTATTTCTATGGTACTAATATGCTCAAACGTTCATGGGTGGGAATCACATTAAAAAATTCTACCTTAATTTAAATACTTAACCATTGCATGTTATATGTCAAAAACTTTTTTGCAGAGTATAGCTGTCACTATATATGCATTCCTATTGTCTAATGCACATGCCAGTGGTGTCGCATTCCCCATAATCGTTGGGTGTGCTGTTGTGTGGTGGCTTATGCAACCCACACTACAAAATTGACGTTAATTTGACTGCATTTTTATGAATGTATGAAAGTTTTAAGAGTGTATAGTGCAACAGCATGCATCTTACTCGGTCCAATGCAATTAATTGTAGGATAACTTTGAATACTTTAATTTATCAATTAATTGTAACCAAATCTGCATAGAGTATGGTAATAATGTGTTCTTTTAAGATATATTGGTAAACAATAATGAAGGAATAACACCTACAGTGAATGATGACAAAATGGTGGCATAACAAGATCTGTACATTGAACAATGCAAAAATGAAATGTAATTAATGGTATCAATTTTTTCGAGATTGGTTGATTTTTAGAGTGCATCATGTATAGTTGGCAGAGTGTGGAGAATGTTTTTGTAGAGAGACTGAACAGGAAATGAGAAAAGGTATGGGTTTGTGAAAGTGTGATATTTTGTAGGACTATGAGTTATTAGTAAATGCAAAACTGACTGATGGAATGAAAGTGAGTCACTAATCCACTATCGTGTGATAATATACAGTATAAATATATTTTCTCATATTATACTTATATAGGTTATGTTTGTTTATCATGTTGTTAGTCACCATCACATGGGAGGTAGGGTTAACAATAGTTTCTGTAAACAGAAACTGTTGTTAACAGAAACAGATGTTTTTGCATGATAAGGCTACACTTAGTTTTGTAACACTAGTGCGACTCACAGACACGCATAGCGAATAACTTATATAATTTTTTTTTTTAAATAACGAAACCTGTGGTGTGATCATAATTAAAAGAAACACACGTATTAACCACAGTGAAAATTATTTAATTGTACAGGGTGTTCGGGATAAATTTGACAGTTTCGTAAGGAAAAAGAAAATCTTCTTTGTATCTATTAAATTTAATGAATTGACAAAAAAACATTACAGGCAGAGTTAATTACAATACTATCAACAAGATTTACTCAAAATAACCACCATTAGCATCGATCACAGCTTCAATTCTGCTTCGGAACCTCGAACAAGCTGATGCTACAGTCTCCCTGGGAAGGGCCGCAAAAACTGTTTTAATTTTATCCATTAACTGGGCTTTTGTATTACTGGAAGTGCGATTGGTGTCTTTTTCAACTGCGCCCCATACAAAATAATCCATGGGGTTAAGGTCTGGGGAGTTTGGAGGCCAAACATTTGGACTGGTGAAGTCGTAGAAATTTTCAGACAACCATTTTTGACTTTTCCCAGAGGTGTGGCAAGGGGCCGAATCCTGCTGCCATACATACGGCCTACCATTGGCTACCCTTGTTATCCAGGGCTTGACTACAGTTAGCAACTCCACGAACAAAGCCCGAATTCCAATGCCAGGGTTCTTCAACACCTGTTCCTGCAGATTTGCGAGGAATTCTGCTGTACGAACGCAATCAGATCGTCTGCTAGGGATCTTTCTTCTTGCTACATCCTCGTAGTCACCATTGCAAGTCTCTAGTTCATGCCTGATTGTTTTTACTGTATTCAGGGAGCATTGGGCAGCAGTCGTAATATCCTTATTTTGATGGCGGGCACGAATCATCATGATACAAGTTATTCTCTTCCATGATTCAGGTGGGTTCCAGCTATCCATCCTTTCTGACATCTTGTATATGAATGAAGAAGGGTCCAAACTTTTAAATGAAGAGAAGTGTGTGTTAATACATGTAACTTACGGAAAAATATAATTAATTATAAATATGTCAAATTTATCCCGAACACTCTGTATATATATATATATATTTTTTTTTTTTTTTTGAAGAATAAATATTTAATGACTTAAACCGAGATAAAATATGAAGTTTTAATGAAAATAATACAACTACTTTCAGCCTTTTACAGCCTTCTTCAGGTATCCACTAAAGGTAGAACATAGTGATAAAAATTGAAGTTACAAAAATTGTATTGCAAAAAATGCAATACATAATTGACACAAAAACGTTGTATTTTTCAAGTTGTTCTATCTAACGCGCTATTGTTTGTTGCATGCGAGCTTGCAATTCTCATGAACGCCAGTATTGAACAACTGCAGCATGGCTATCAAGGATGTTGTAACTCAAATTGCTGTTCAGATGTTCAGGATTAAGGAGGATTTCCCTGGACTCCACGATTTTCCTTTCAAACTCATCATTGCAGCGAAAAATGTGTACGGATTTATCCCAGCAAACTGAGTGACTCTGTAGATCATCATGAGGATTGTTTGAGAAAAGAACATGACTGGATAGGGCAGATGCATGTAATATTTTATAGGAGATGTCTCTCTTATGCTCCTCTATACGAAGTTCAACAGATTTGTTAGTCTGTTCAAAATAAGGAATATTACAATCGCTCCACAAATTTGTAAACACCTGGATATTTGAGGTTGTGATGAATAGGCTTCGGATGGCTTATATATATATATATATATATATATATATATATATATATATATATATATATATATTGTGAAAAGAGTTGAATGACTTAAACCGAGAGTTAGGTAAAATGATAACAAAGTAAATCTTATCAGAAAATTTGAAACATTAAAAAGAGTACAAAATAATAGGAACTTCTGAAAACCACACATCAGCTTTGACAAAGTCGTAATTAACAAATCTTCTCACATACGTTCAGACGAAGAAAAACGCATCCTTAGTAGAGGTCTAAATTTTTATTTCTTCTCCGAAATTTATCCCAAAAGAATCACTCCTTACCAAAATAGAAAAAGCTACTTCATTCCTCCCTTCACAAGATGCAAAACGTCTGCGTATTGAATCCATCTTTATTACTAATAATGCAAATCCCCCGCAGATTACATTTCTTCGACAGAATGCAAAGCAATTAAGAGTTTAAAAAATAACAGAGATATAATTATTCTTCCCGCAGACAAAGGCAATGCAACAGTTATCCTCAATTCTGATGATTACCAAAATAAGATGCTGGAATTACTGCAAAGTGATACCTACTCAATACTTGAGAGAGAGAGAGATCCAACTCGAGAACTTCAAAATCGTACCAACAACTTATTGAAAACTACCACTGAACTATCTCGAAACGTTCGCCTGTCTCTACGCTCTCTCCGTCTCTTATTCCGCGCATATATGGAGTTCCAAAAATCCATAAGGAAAACATCCCACTCCCATTGTGGAAGGTATTGATTCTCCAACGTACAAATTTTCGTAACATCTTGCAAAATACCTCAAATGTTTTTCAGGCAAGTCCTCATCCTTCATCAATAACACGGCGGACTTTGTTTCATACATTAAGGATGTGACAGTTAATAAAGATGAAATCATGGCTAGCTTCGACATAATTTCCTTGTTCACTAATATTCCAACAAACGAAGTCATAATATTACTCAAGGACAAGTTATCCAAAAAAATGTTAGCCCATTGCATCAAGTCCGGTTACTTTAGATTCCAAGATACTATATACGAGCAGAATCATGGTCTGGCGATGGGTAATCCTTTATCCAGTGTTCTTGCAAATATTTACTTTGCGGATTTTGAAGCCAAGGCTATCTCTTCCTTTGGTTTAACACCTATGGTTTGGAAACTTATGTGGATGACGTTTTCCTCATTTGGAGCCATGGACATGATTCCCTAATGGATTTCCTGGAACATCTCAGTAGTCGACATCCAAGTATAAAGTTCACAGCAGAGCTTGAAACTGATAGTTCCCTGCCTTTTCTAGATGTAAAACTGACCCGCTCTTCTGGTAAACTTAAAATTTCGATGTATAGAAAGCCTACCCATACCAACAGATATCTTCATAGTCAGTCCCATCACTTCCCTCCCCAAAAACTTTGGAATAATTTCTACCTTGGGACATAGAGCTCGCTCTCTTCTTGATGACCCAAATGAACTTCAAAAAGAAATCAACTATTTCAAAACTACTTTCGCACTTAACGGATATTATAAAAGAATTATTGAAAAATTCCTTCTTAAGCTTCCTAGTCATCACACAGAAGAAATAAATACATTTAAAGGCAATATATCTATTCCTTACATAAGTTCAGTTTCACAAAAATTAGCCAAGGTTCTAAGAAAATGCAATATCAGAACTTTGTGCACTCGACTTCCAAAAATCCGCTCCTTAATAAGCCACCCAAAACCATGTCATCATCATCTTAAATTTCCTGGTATGTACAAAATTTGGTGTGATTGTGATATTCCTTATTTTGGCCAGACAGATAAATCTATTGAATTACGCATGGAGGAACACATGAGGGACATTGCTTACAAGAGACAGCGAGCCAGTGCTTTATCGAGCCATATCCTTTTCTCGGCTAATCCTGATGATGAAACCCCAAGTCATACAGTCCGCTGGGACAGATCTACTAACATCTTTCATTGCCATGATGAATTGGAGAGAAAAATCGTAGAATCTAGTGAAATCATCCTCAACCCTCAACTGTACTGATGATATCAAGATACTTAGGATGAAATATTTACAATTAAATAATTTTCACTGTGGTTAATACGTGTGTTTCTTTTAACTTATATAATTTCTTATACTTCTCTATTTGAACAAATCTGTTGATGTATCATTCATCCTTATTTCCTTTCTATATGCCAGATTTTTAATCACTAGTATTGGAATCTGCTTGGAACTATGAACATAGTGAATATTAATTTCAGCTAGTGTAAGATATGCAAAATACAATTTCTTGTAGAGTGGCGATTGCTCAAAAGTTCTAGTTCATGCTTCTAATTTCTCATAGGCTGTATGGAACATGTTGGCCTCCAAATAATCCTTAGATCTTTAACTGTCTAATGAAGAATTTGAATTTCTGTAATATTGATTGTGAGTGACCTTACCATGTTTATTCATTTGTTTAATAGCATTATAGAAAAATATTTCATGATTATAACAAAATATTGTTTATTTTATGAAGGTTGGAGAGCTCTTACAAGAAGAATTACTTATAGGTATACAAGAAAGGTATAGCATTAATGATGAAAATGGATTAGTAGAAGCATGGGATCATATTCAATTAGAGGTAAAGGTTACATTTTTTTTATTATGTATTTGTAATTTAGCATTATCTAAACCAGGCGACATTCAGGGTCTAGGACAGATAGTAAAATTTCAATATATATGTGGACTATACTTTGCTCACCTAGTCGGCTGGGTGGATAGCATTACTGATGTCTATCTCACCAAGCTGTGGATTAAAATCTTTCTCTCACATAAGATGTTAGGCAGATGATTTTCATTATTTGGTGAGAGACTGCCACCTACTTATTGGGAGTGTGAGGCAACTTTAAAAAAGTTCCATGTCTGGTTTCTAGAGCAAGAGTCCCAGATGATGTAACTCTTGTACGGCACCATTGATATAGTATACAGCCTTATATTTCTGCACTCCAAAATGCAACACCTTGCACTTATTGATATTAAAGCTACAACCCCACTCTTTTGTCCAAGTAAAAAGTCTATTCAAATCTTCTCGAAGGGATTCAGCATCAGCAGTGCTCTCAGTCAGTCCACATGATATATCATTTACAAACAAGTTAAACAGCAGGGGCCAAAGAACAGAACCTTGGGGCATGCCACTAGTTATCCTTCTTTTTTTGGAGCAGTGGTATCGTTCAGAGAGCCAATCTCTGATCCATCTAACCAATATACTGTCTATTCTCATCCTCTGCAGCATGTACACCAACTTATCATGTGGTAATCTATCAAACGCTTTTGCAAAGTCTAAGAATATCACTGTATATGATTCTCCCTTATCTAACACACTCGTCACCTTAACATAAAATGCAAGTAAATTACTGAAACAGGACCTACCCTTTACAGAGTCCATGCTGACCATTATAAAGAATGCTATAGTTGGAGACTTCTATCTTAGAACCATGCTTGTGGAGGTACTATTTTGCCTTCCTTCCACTCCTTAGGAACCCTACCCACTGCAAGACTTTCATTAAATAACCAGGTCAAGGGCAAAATCAACTGTGGTGCGCATTCCTTAAACATACGTGAATATGTCATCCATTCCCACAGCCTTTTTTAAATCTAACCCAACCAACACCTTATGCACCTCTGTTTCTTTCACTTCCAGTTCTCCTAATACTTGCCTCTCTTTTATATATTGCACCGGATCATTTACACCAGTATGATATACACTGATAAAGTGCTCATTCAATAATTCCACTATATCCTTTGCAGCTGTTATTCTGCTGCCATGACTATCTACCAATGTTAGTCTGCTATAATTGTTCTTCCTCTTGCTTGCTATGTAGCGGAAAATATACTCTTCGTGGATCTGATCACCACCAACTGTCTTGTACCTCCCCCATAACATTTTCTTTTCCCCCACAGCTTGCTTGATTTCTCTGTTCATCCATTTCACTCCCACTCTATTTACTTGCTTAACTGTCGTTATGCAGTCATACATTGCTTTTGTCAGATACTGCCTTATGAGTTTTCATGCATTGTCAACATCTTTTCTGCTCAGTTCATCTACCACAACGTACCGATGCTAACTGACTACAGAGCTTCCTATAATCACCCCTTCTTTATACTTCCACATGTATTCATTTTTGGTGGTGACTTTTCTTGTTTCATCACTTCCCAAACAAGTACCTCATGATCACTCTAACCAACTGGTGGCAGTCTCAACACCTCATTAACAACTACATCTTCTTAAGTCAACACCAAATACAATACATTAAAGCCTCTAGTTGCTTCAGTCATGTGCTGCTCGAGATACTTATCTCTAAGAAATTCCACAAACTCGCTCTCCTTGTTCCCATACATTATTTCCAGTTTCCATTCTATATTCCTGTAATTAAAGTCTTCCATCAGGATCATCTCTTTTTACATTCCCAACTAATTTGCCTAAACATTTCACAATCAGTATTCTCTGCATTCCCTGGCCTATAAAAGCATCCTATCAGATATACTAACCTGTTTATTTCAACTTCGCACCACACAGATTCAAAATCTGTGCATGTGCCATCAACTTCCATACTTTGCAGACACAATTCCTCTGCAATCATTAACAACACTCCCCCTCCTCTTTTTGCATGTCTATCCTTCAGGAAAATTCTATATCCTTCTAATTCTATTCCTGACATGACATCCTCATCAGACAACAAAGTTTCACTTATTCCAATTACTTTTGGGCATACTGTCTCAATCAGTGCCACAAACTCAGCTCTCTTGTTTTGAATACTTCTTATATTCGTGTATAAACATATCAATCACTGTGTGTTTGAGGCCATCTTACCAGCACCAATATTCTCTATTCTAACTGCTATACTACACCTCTCTCTTTGGTTTGACTACTCCTGTTTCCTTGATCATGAGTGTCATTTCCATTCTTACCTGTCTCATCCTCACCTTTATGCATTCCATCACCTTGTGCTGCTGCTGCAAACCACATCTTCAACCTCATATCCATCTTTCTGCTGCTGAACAATCTCTTGATTTGTGCTATCCTGTTTCACAGGTAGGCTCTGATCATTTGCTACATTAGCTTCTTGACTCCGTGCCTTCTCAGAAAAACAATAGCCTTTCTAAATGCCCAACACCAAACCCATTCAAATGTAATCCATCAGCTTTATACCATTTGAACTTCTTCAAATTCACTCCACAGATTTACATATTGAACCCTTTTTGTCTCACATAACTCAGCCACTATTCATTATCTCTGCTCTCCTTCTCAATTCATTATTATCATATCTGGGCAACATGCCTATGACTTTCCCAACAACACTATTCTTCTTTACCTGCTGCATCAACTTCCTCACGTTTCTATCAACATTCTTCTTCTCCCCAACTAAGTCATTTGTGCCCATGACTACCACTAATTCTGATGCCCGGTATTTCTTTTTCTGCAACACATCAGTTATTTGCTTTATTGTTCCACCAGAAAACCCTCGATCACACCTCTAATGATTGAGTCCCCATACACCGATATATGCCCATCCTTTGATTCTTTCTTTATAACATTAACTTCCTCCTTCTCCTTATCATCAGTAAATCTCTCCTTTAGCTGTTTAATATCCTCTTCTAGATGTTTCATTTTGCTTGTCATTTTCATTAACTCCTGCCGAAGCTCTTCTACTACAGTCCTGACGTTTGTTCCCATTTCTAATCGTGCTAATCTATGTAGACACTTTTCACATACGTTAATGCTTTCCTTCTTGTTTATCCAAACAGTCCACAGATCTTCCACATTTTTCGGTACATACATATAGCAGTTTTCACAATGTATCCACTGTGAAAAATCCAAGACAAAGCCAGAGTTTCGTACAGTAGCCTTCTGTGCTGCTGATGTACATTTCTTTATGGATGCTATCTTTAGAAGCTGAGGTAGTACAACAAACAAGTAGCAAAACACAATATGAACAACAAAAGAATTTCAACAACACCACTGAAGGACACTTGTATCCACACTGAAAAAAATTCAGCACAATTTGTGACAAAAAAGCCATACTGTACACTAAAGTTTCTATTAATTGGTGAGAGTGACCACTCGATGTGTACAATCTGTTATTGCTGTCAACAGTTTTTTCTTAAGTATCTCCCATGCACTAATGATCCCCCTCTTCCTTGAAATTCTTTCATCTGTTGTGCTGCTGCAAGCTACTTTCTAAGTTTATGGTAATTGTCTGCTTTATAATTCTACATAATTTCCCATGCCTATTCATCCTCCAAGTCAGGACTACACGGTCACTCTCACCAATGAGGGGGGGGACAAGTATGCCATCTCAGTCCTAATCAGACCCTCTGATACGGTGACTAAATCCAGAAGTCTCGATCCTTGTGTTCCCTCCACCCTATGCTGAATAAGACAGTTGTCCCTCAAGAAATCCAAAAATTCAATTCCCTTATTACTGCATGCTGTCTCCTCTGCCCAGTTCATATCACTATAGTTGAAGTTGTCCATAAGGATCACTTGCTTTGTGCTTGAATTTGCCTAAAGATTTCTTGTTCATCACCATCTATATTCCTTGCTCTGTAGCAACATGCCACTAAATATCTTGTCCCATAAGCATCTGTCTCACACCATATAATTCGATATTACCAGATAACCCGAACCATTCCCCAGATACTCTAGACCAAATACCAGTGACCCTACCCAATATACAGTGAATATAGTGAGCCCTCTGGGTAATTCTGACCACAATCTAGTGCTTATCTCTTCCCCCATGCAAAATGGGGAAGGAGAGTTAACAAGAATATCAAGAATATTATAACAGTGCCAAGTGGGACAGCCTCCATGACTTCTATGCTTCATTCCCATGGTTGGACTATTGTTTCTGGTCTTCCAATCCAAACATATACACTGAACGTATCACCAAAGTAATCCTTACTGGCATGGAAACATACATTCCTCACACTTTTCGGAACTACCATCCCCTAACTAAATCTTGGTTCTCCAGAAGATTTGCTAAGGCTGTACAAATGAAAAATCAAGCATTGGTCGATTGGTAGAGCCTCTGCTACTAATGGCTCACGCAAAAAGTTAAGCAAGTTTGCATGTGATTAGTAGTTGGAAGGGATCACTCGTTCAATGCTGTTGGCACGCTCTCCCTCGATGAGTCTTTGGACTCCTTGGAGGTGTCACATAATAATAATAATAATTATAATAATAAAAATACCACAACTGGCTAAAATCAAGAACTCCATCCTTCTTTGATGCTTATACCAAAGCCCAAAATAGATTCCAGAAAACTATCAATGCAGAATTTGAATGGGCAAAAAGCAGGAAATTTGCAGCCTGCCTAAATGGCAGCTATGCCTTTTGGTCTCTTGCCAAAGCAATTGGTTTTAAGTTTTGCTCAACACTATTCCAACCCCTATCGTACTCAGGTGGCTCTATTGCATCATCACCCACAGAAAAAGCTAATCTCTTGATTTCACACTTTGCCTCCAATGCATAACTGATAATTTTAAATGCCCCCCCCCCTCCATTCATTCCAGCTGTGTGACATACAATGTTCCCTATATCCTTTTGCCAGAAACAGATCAGAAACCTACTGCTTAAATTAGACACAAAAGAGTCTCCTGGCCCTGATGGCATTCCTCCAGTTGTCCTGGAGGTTTGTGTGCTGGAACTGACTCCCATCCTATGCTGCCTGTACATTATTATTATTATTATTCAGGCCTCCATGGAGTCAAAAGACTCATCGTGGGAGGTCCTTCCTAAGAACATAAAGTCTGTCAAGACTCATCGAGGGAAGGCACCCCCCCTAAGAAACACAGTCTATCATACCACTCCTTAAACTCATTGACCGTTCTCGCTCTCACCACTCCATCAGGCAATGCATTCCACTGTTCAACCACCCTCCATGCAAAGAAACCACTCCTCACCCTCTTGCTCACAGTTTCCTTTCGTAACTTCCGGGGATGGCCTCTTGTCATCACTCCTTCCCACTGTTCAACCAAGCGAAAGAACTCCCCAGTGTCAACCCTGTAACCACCTCTCAACAGTTTAAAAGTCTCAATCATATCACCTCTCCTTCTTCTATCCACCAAACTCTGCAGTCCACATTCCCTCAGCCGATCCTCATAACCAAAATTGTACAGTCCTGAAACCATCTTTGTCATCCGTCTTTGTACCCTTTCCACAGTTAATTTATCCCCTTCAAATTGTTAATATGTTGTTTTCTGTATTATTTATTTTATCTTTATACTCATTTTGTTTTTATTTCTAACCTATTCACTAGTACTTATTTATTTTTTTACTTACTCAAACCTTACTCATCTAAAATCCTACTCACTGAGCTATTGTTATATCTTCTTTTACTTTCTTTATACTTTCGTTATATATAATATACTAATATACTTCCCTAAGAATGCCTTACTTAACTCCACCTAAGAATGCTTCCTTTTTGGACACTGGCAAATTTATTTTTTATCGCTGCGCCAGCCAGAGTCCTATAATATGAGCTTATTCAAAATTCAGGGAATATTCCTAGGTTAATTGGCATTCATTCTAATATGCACTAAATAGATACTGGTTCTAATTTCAGTTGTGGCCAATAATCTATTTTACTCTAACACTCTCATTAAATTCCCTCCCGCTATGGTTCTAAATTTTTGTAAGTGGTAATTTGAATTCTCGAATCAAGCATGAATCAGGCACATACAACAAAACATGTTTATTGGAACAAGTTACACTTTACAGCTATAATTGGAACATGATACTAAGCTTTTCAAAATCTCTTGCTAAGTTAATTACTCAATACTAATTTAACAGAACACTCATAGATTAACTTGGTAATCCCACACAAACTATAAAACATTAAATCTAGCTAATTATGTTACTCAAAAAACCAAACTCTTATTTCATGCTACATTAAAATACATCTCACAACCCGTTACTATTCTGATAAAATTCATCTACAAAATTTCAAATTCACATATAATCTCAGTCACATGCAACTAAAGTTTCACTCTTGACATTCCTTTGTTTATCAGAATCACTCTATCTCAAATTACAAATCCTTATCATAGTCCACTTTAAATTGTCCACTTAATATGATCTAACACTAAATTCTGTCTCATTCAAACATACAGTAAAGGTCTTTACGTTACCCAATCTTTTTCTTCCGAAGTTAATGCCCACGTGTTGTTCGGGTCCTCCTTCAGTCGGTTGCTTCCGCAATGGGCTTACGACTACGCCATCCGTTTTACATTCTTTCCGGACTCGAACTTCTCACTGCCTCGATACAGCACATTCTCTGCTCCTACTTGAATGGGATATCCCTCTTGCTCGTCCCTACTCCGTCCGCTAGTCAGGAATCCTCGAAGTGAAGTTGGAAACAACTAGAAAAAAGTCTTGCATTATTGCGTGCATTCATTTATATTTCGTCCCTTCTTTCCCATATGACCCTTCGTCATCATGCCCCTAAGGTGATCCTCCAAGTCCTAGCTGCCGTTAGGTGCTGTATTCCAGGAATCCCGCTTACATCATATTCCTTGTATGTTGTAGCTGGCAGCATTACAGCCGATACGTGCATATGTAACTCGACCTTTGCACTCGTACTCTTAACTTCTTTGGCGACTTATTAAGTTTAAGACAGCTTAATGGGACAAGATTATACTGCAATTTCCTTATTAAAATTCATTAATCCTATTACATATTAGGATTAATTTGTAACATATTCTGAGTGAATAATTTCTCAAAAAATCGTCCATTCAGGATCTGACAAAATCCTGGGGACCAAATCTGAAAACAATAGTCTAAGTGTGGTCTGATCAGACTTATACAACGGAATAGTAACCCTTTTATCTCTGCAGGTCAGTGTCCTTCTCATAATTGCAGCAATCCTCTGTGTTACCTTCACACCTTTGCAATATGTCCCCTAAATTTCAGGTTACTATCAATCAATGCCATGGAGAAATTTGGCAAATCTTAAGTGGTTGCACTTTATATCGCTAAAGCTTTTGACTGGGCATGGCACAAAGGCTTACTAAGTAAACTCCTATCATTTCGACTGTCTCAGCACTTCTGCAATTGGATTGACAGCAATCTGTCTGGATGCATGCTATGTGTGATGGTAGACAGTTCCTTATCCTCTCACCATCCAACTAATGCTGGAGTTCCACAAGGTTGTGTTCTCTCACCAACCTTCTTCCTTCTGTATATCAATAACCTACTTCAGTTGACCTCCAACTCAATACACAGTTTTGCAGATGACAGCACATTGCACTCCTCCCTTTCATTTGACAAACTTTACTCTACACAACTCACTTCAACCAACCTACAGAACATCAATCACCCTCAGAACATCAACCACCACCACTGCCCTCAATTCTGATCCTCAAGCCATCCTCCAATGGGGCTCAGATAACCTCATCAATTTCAATGCTAGTAAAACCCAGTTCTCTGTTATTTCTCACAAAACAGAACCATTTTCCCCCAGTATTATTTTTGATAACACTCAAATTTCCAGACAAAATGAGATTTCTCTTGGAATTATCTTGACTGATGGCCTCTCCTGGCATAAACACATCACAACCATTGCATCCTCAGCTTCCAAAAAAAATAGGATTTCTCTTTTGCTGAAGACATTACTTCGCCTCTAAGCTCTGTGTGTGTGTGTGTGTTTTGCGTTTTCCTCCCAATAGTAGCCCTACTAGGAGGTAATTTATTCCTACATGCTCCATTGCATTACAATGCTTATATTATATGTAGCTTACAAGCACTGATTAACATTTCTGTTTATATTTTGTATCAATTTTCATATTTACATTTATATTTTTATATATACATATATTAACACTATACACTATAATTCACATAATATCAGTATTTATGTTAGATCACAAGGACTGGAAGTTGATTTTATTAGCAAATTTAATTAATTCTATGTAATACTTTTTGATAAGTCTCTGTCTTGACACCGGCCACCTGTCTCCGGAAGTTGAGTTCAATAGCTGACGGTCGTAAAGTATGTCGTTGTAGCTGGCGGCATTACGGCCGATACGTGCATATGTAACTCGACCTTTGCACTCGTACTCTTAACTTCTTTGGCGACTTATTAAGTTTAAGACAGCTTAATGGGACAAGATTATACTACAATTTCAATTTTAATGGGACAAGATTATACGTCAACAGTCTGTTGAAGGTGTGGATTGCAAATGCATGATGGTGATTCCAGGATATGGAATCTGTGTAAGTAGTGTCTTAGTTTTCGATGTCCCGTTAGTAGTGTGGTTAAACCTGGAGAAATGGCGTGTTTTTTCAGCTGGAGTCTGCTTCTGATGCTAGGAAAGAATTCTTTTGTTGTTGATCCGTTTTTTGATGTTTTCCATTCTTCTTCCCACATGTCTAGACTTTTATTTTTTGCAAGTGTTTTTATAGCAGATTTCGAGAATTTCTGGTAACTTGTTTCTAGCTGCTTTGTTAGCCAACTGATCCACTCTCTCATTTCCTGCTGTGTGTGCGTGTGTGTGTGTTAACATTATAGAAATCACATCTGCCCAGCTATCAAATACTACTCTCACATTTGGAATGGAGCTCCTAAAAGCTCCCTTACAATGCTTGACTCAACACAGAGGAGAGCAGTTAGATTGATAAATGACCCATCTCTTACAACTCATTTCCCCCCACTTTCACACAGATGTTTGATCTCTGCAATTTGTGTATTCTATAAATATTTCTATGGCAAATGTTCATCTAAAAGAGCATCAATAATTCCCTCACTCAATACTAAGCCCTTTGGAACACATACTGCTGCCGCCCAACGTACTTTCACAGTACACCTCGAAACCCACAGAACAAATTTTATTTCCTCCTCCATCCCTGCTACTGCTGTACTTTGGAACAGTCTTTCCCCTGATCTATTTCCCAAGGAATACAATCAGGCTTTTAAATCAAATGTAAACAAGTTTCTCCTTCCCCAATTCACTAGCCATATACGGTACTATAGGTTGATCAACCAACCTCTTGTGCATAGGCTCAACATAAAAAAATATGCATGTTCTCTTCAAGCCATTAGTCTTATTTCTGCTGAGATTCTTCACCCCGAGAATGCATAATTCATCTCTTATCATGAGTAAATTCAATCACGGGTGACCATAACTTTTATCCCTAATAATGAAACCAGTTCCAAGATCATGTTTATCTAAGCTGTTTCCACCACAAAATAGTAAAAGGTTATCTTTCTTCAAATCACCTTCCTCTATCCATCTTGTCTCTTGTATTGCTACTATATCAGTTTCATATATGTTTAACTCTTGAGTCAGTACTTGAAGTGCTCTGTTCTCTACAAACTTCTCACATTTCATGACTGCTTATTAATCTTCCAGTGTGATTTCTTTCACAGTGGTTGAGAATACGGAAAGCAGAAACTAAAGAAGAGGATTGTTTCAAAGTCATTCTTTTAAGATTAACTTTGAAGCAATCCTCTCTGCTGAAAAAGGCACTTTATACTGGTTTTTAAGAGAGATTTAAAAAATTTGAATTAGTTGAAGAATAAGTCTTACAGTGGTATGAGGATATTTCTATGATTATAGAAGATAAAATTAATGCTTTCAGAAAGTATTAATTAACCAGGTTGGTTGAAGATAAGATTGAATATATATCAGAAAGAAACTATAGTTAATAGGAGAAGTGAGGAAAAGCCAGAGAAAGCTGGAATAATTTCTTATTTAATTTAGAGAGAATTAGCAAAATTCATTCCGATTGAATGAATGTTGTATTGCTAACATTTTATATGCTATAAAATCTTAAATAATTTGAATCACAGAACAAAAGAGAATGTAAGAATCAGCAGTGTATGAGAGAATTTAAGAATCAGTGTGATAAAACTACATGGCTACAGAATTTCTGGATTTATGATCACATACTAGGAAGGAATTAGAAATAATATGGTAAAACATTTCTGTACATGAATCAACTGGAGAAGATAATGCTAATATTACACTGTTCATATATGCTGATGAAACACTTAAACCAAAACTTACAGATTTCTTGAATAGAATGTGGAATGGAAAAGACCCACCAGAATACAGAAAACCATAGTTATTCCAGTTTATTAACAAATAATAATAATAATGATTGAGGAGTAAGAGTTCTCAATCATGATTACAAAAATATATGCAAAAATTATAAAAACAACTCAGAGAGTTATTGATTTTGCAAGGACAGATTCTGCACATATGGTTACTTTTCTTAGAAAGTACTAATCAAAAAGTACAAGGAATTCAATAAACCAACACATGTAGCATATATAGTCTATAGAAAAGCCTTTGATTGTGTGAACATAAATCAACTTTTAGGAACGCTTACTGACAATGAAAATCCAATCCAATTAACAGTAACAATCTACCATCTTTATAGATATAACTTCATAGCTGTCAAATTGAGTACTGAAATATTAAATTGGAAATCAATAAATTGTAGCATCTGACAAGGTTACCTTTATCATTACTACTCCTTAGTGTGTGTGCGCGCGTGCGTGCGAGCACATGTGTTAAAAGTATTAAATGACTAAAGACCGAGATTAACATATAAGGTTTTAATCGCACAACTAGTTTCGTCTAAACATTCTTCTTCAGGTGCTTAAAAAACATATAACAGGGGTGTTCAACCTGTCGATCACGGAGCAATTTTTGGTCGATCTCTTGTGTATTCCTCCTTACTTACAAATGTAATTAAAACTGAAAACATAATATTTTATTTATGATTATTTTGTATTATTTTTATTTCGCTTTAAGTTTATTGCTATTGCTTATTTATTTTTCGTTAAAATGTCAAATCAGTAATTTTCTTATAAGTCTGGGTAAATGAATTAATTTGGATCAGTAGAAGTCAAACAGCAAGCCGAGTGAATACGATTATAAGCAAAGTCGATTGTAGCTTAAATATTAAATATTCCAAAGCACATTACATCGATTTTTTACTTAGGTTAAGTCCCATGTGAATACTGTAAAAAAATAAACTTTGTCTCGGTATAGTTTATATTAGATGTTTTTGTAAATAACTCTTTTGAAGCCAACTGTATATACTGCTTTAATAAGAATTTGTTAGAGTGTTAAAAACAAAGGCAATGTTTTTGTCGCTGAAGCTGTACATGGCGGCATTAGAAAGATTGTTATCGAAACCCGTATGTATGAGAAAGGCTTGCCGGCTCTAAGTGTAAACATCTCCGAAGTCAGTCAGAAAGAGTTCAAACAACTTTCCGATGGCCGGCAACTTACAATCAAAAGAAAACGGAGGAGAACAAAAGGCATGCTGAACTTGAAACTTAAGATGAAAGACTCATACCGATTCTTTGGGGGGGTTGCCAGACTTCATGCGAGGTCTCAGAGGAATTTCCCACTTCCAGAAAGGAGCTTCTTAGTTTGAGATGTCGCTAGAGAGAGAGACTACTTCTAGGCCGCAGACAAGGTTTCAAATTGCCAAAAGGAAGAGTTCCAATTGCCGGAGAAAAGTTTCCAGGCCAGGTTAATGTCAGACATTCACCAGTTTGTTGCGATTTCATTACAATTTGATGAATCAAATGACTTCACTGATATTGCTCAGTTAATGGTATTTGTTCGCATGGTATTTCAAGATTATTCAAGTAAAGAAGAACTTTTGAAAATTATACCATTATTGGGAAAGACTAGGGGAGAAGACATTTTTTTGGTATTTGATGAATTTGTGAAACAACACAAACTTCCCCTTTTTAAACTTGTGTCTATTACTACTGATGTGCTCCTGCAATGATAGGTAATAAATCAGGCTTCATTTCATTATGTAAAAACGATGACAAATATCCAGATTTTTTAACATACCACTATATTATTCACCAAGAAGTACTATGTAGTAAAAGATTAAACACAAAAGATGTTTTGGATATTACATTTAAAATTGTAAATTCTGTTCAAGGAAAAGCCCTGCAACAGCGGTTATTTAAATTACAGGCAGATGATGATAGGGAATTTCTATTGTACAATAATTATTATTATTATTATTATTTTGACACCTCCAGGGAGTCCAAAGACTCATCGAGGGAGAGTGTGCCGACAGCATCGAACGATTGGCCCCCTTCCAACTACTAACCGCGCTCAAACTTACTTAACTGAGCCATTAGTAGCAGAGGCTCTACCAATCGACCAACCTTTGCCGGCAATATATAATGTTCGCTGGCTCAGCAGAAGTCAATTTTTAGAAAGATTTCTTGTATTAATTAACGATATAAAAATTTTTCTTGATGAAAAAGGAGATATTTATCTACAATTGAGTGATAAAAGATGGTCGTTACACTTATCATTTTTAGTATATTTCTGTACGAAATTAAGCAATTTAAATTTAGAGTTACAAGGTAGAGATAAAAATTGAATTGAATGTTAAGTTCAATAAAAACTTTCCAACAATACTTACTTTTATTAAAGAAAAATATAAATGACCGCGAATTTAGACATGTCCCATGTTTATTAAAATTTTTCGAACAAAATCAAGAAATGCTTCGCTATGATTTAAAAGAATTTATTCGTGAAATGGAATTAGTTGAGGAAGAAATAAATTCAAGATTTAAAGATTTTAATAAAACTGAAATGATTGTGTCTTTTATCACTAATCCATTTCAAGAAAACTTGAACATCACAGAAATTTCAATAAAATTAGTGGGCTGTTTGATATAAACCAAGCTGAAGTAGAACTTGAGATAATAAGCATTCAGAATAGTTTACATTTAAAATCAATAAGTGTTCAATGTTTGTAATCAATCAAATTAGTACAGGATGATCACTGTCACCAGCTGGAGGCTGAACAGTCATGTCTTTTAAACTCCTTTGACACTCTAATCAGATCAAATGCTCTTTGACTTGAGCTTCTTCTGTTGCATGTTTCTTGAGAAAGTTGTCTCGCAACAGCTCAATAAATTATTTCATTCTTCTTGTGAGATTTCACCACTACCCAATTAATGTTTGGATAATTAGTCACCCATGATGATCACTTGTTTTTTTTTTTTTACATCCATCATGTTTATTTGGTAAGGCATTTTGCTATCACTAGTAGTCTATCCACTATGTATTTGATCTTATTAGACTCTACCTTACACTAGATGGCTTTAAATTCACTGCCACATAGAACATTGTTACTAATATTGTAGTCGTAGCTTTCTGCCCTAACTGAACTCTTCACCCAATGTCATTAACAGCACGGTCTCCTGTACTGCCTGTCTTTCCTAAAGATGCTGTACCTTTTTTTACACTTGATACCAGTTAGTATATCTGTGATAGTTGGTCTCACTAATGTCCGTAATGTAAAGCCGAACATATTTCCGAAGGAAACATATTCTATCTCTTGTTTCTTAGACTCTGGGCTTTTGTGTACAGACTTAAGTTTTCTGCATGCTTTTTTTAGTATATTCACTTCTGTAATCTATGTGATCCAGTTGGACAATTGCAAATCTCTATTCTTTTCTAATGCCTTACTCTGCAGATCCTTGCAAATATTTGGTAAGTCCAAACTGAATGAACATACAATCTTTCTTTTCTCTTAATCATTTCCATGATAATGCACATTCCTCATTAACCTATCATTAATACAGTGGTTACTCTTATGTATTCTCGCCATTCCTCCGTCATAATTTAGTTTTTCTTGGTTCTCTTTGTTTGATCTCATAATTTAATAATTTCTCCAAATACACGCCATTCCTCTTATACAAATCCATTTTGCAGCCTGTGCACCAAATAGTTTGCCATCATAGCCCTTCTTCTCGTTCAATTCTCATATTCTAAAATTAAAAAGTTATTAAAATATGGTTATGTAATATTCCTGTCAATGGCATAACTAAGATAGCAAGACAAGTTGTTTCCACCATTTTCTGTATAATTTAACTTGTATTACTATTTTGAAATGTATTAAAATTGTTTGAATTTAAAAAAGTAACTGTATGTATATTGTTTTATCCCCCCCCCCCATTTTTATCTAGTTTGAGTGTTGTGGAGTTAAATCTAACAAAGACTGGTTCAGTATAGCAGCTTGGCCAGGAAAAGATTGGGTTCCTAGTTCGTGCTGTTTGCCAGAATATAGGAATTTTACAAATTGTGGAAAAATTGATAATCATGGACTTTGGAAGATTGCAGTAAGTTTCGACTTTATTTATTATTATTTTTTTTATGTATTTCATAGCACACAAGGTTGCTCATTTTATAGTATCCAATAACATAACTAGATGGAGGTGGGAAGGAACATGAAATTTGTAAACTTTAATCTGTTTAATAAATCACTAAAGTATTAAAGCATTTGTGAAGAGGCCTTGTGTAAGATGTGTTTTTTTTTCTTCAAACGGAATTTATTTCTTCTTAACTAACCCTGGGGACTGTTCCTCACAGTCCTATCATAGGCTGTCTCCCGAGTTAACGATGACCCAACTTATGGTGTTCCATTCTTACGAATGGGCTCCTAAGGCTCCCCATAAGGATAATTAATAGTTAAATTAATAATTTGGGAACTAATTTCTTTCATGCATGTAAACAAACCCACACTTCGCCATTTTATTAAAGCAGCTCTTCCCATTATTTGGATGTCAAATTTAAGGACCAGGGTCACACTTGCCATGTTTGAAGATTGGTTCTTGAACTGATTTATTCCTGCTGTGGAATGTTATTGTTCGGAAAAGAAAAGTCCCTTTAAAATTCTGCTTATGTTGGACAGTGCTTCTGGACATCCAACATCTTTAGATGAACTTCACCCTAATGTAAAGGTCGTATTTTTACCACCTAATATATTGTTACTACAACCAATGGACCAGGGAGTCCTTTCCGCCTTAAAGGCTTATTTCTTATGGCATACATTCTTGCAAGCATTCAGGGCTATGGAAGATGATGTCTTTGAGAGAGTTCTGGAAGAATTATAACATCCATAATGCCATCAAAAACATTGCTGATTCTTCGGAGGAAATGAAGCAATCAACAATTAAAGTGGTGTGGAACAAACTGCGCCCTCAATTATGTGATGATTTTTGTGGCTTCCCCGAAGACATCGCTGAAGCCAGAAAAGCTGTGGTGGATAGTGGTAATACACTGCAACTGGACATAATGAAAATGATGTCATTAACTTGCGAGCATCCCTTCACAAGAATTAACCAATGAAGACTTTATGGAGATAGAGAAGAAGCTGATAGAAACACAAAAACATGAAGAATCAGAAAATCCAGAGCCAAGAAAGTTTATGACCTGGATAAAATCAGGAAAATGAAAGGTAGATACAGAACCCACTATTTGTTTACTTACCAAAATGGATGTGTTGTCCATTTTGATCCCAAAGCTATTGCAGACACTTTAGAAGAAAATTTTGCTAGAATTTCAGCAACAACTTCATATCCTCCTGAAATTTTAATGTTGAAAGAAAAACAGCAGCAAATTGTTTCTACCAATTTGTTTGAGTTATACAATCAACAATTTGTTAAGGAAGATCTAAAAAGAGCTCTTTTACTGTTTCACCCTAGTGTGGTAGGTCCTGATGACATTGATTATGAAATGATAAAACATCTTCAAATGTCTTCTATGGATCTCCTCTTAATTTAATATACATCTGAATACTTACACAGGAAGAGTTTCTGGATTCTTGATATAAGTCAGTTGTCATTGTTTTCTCAAAACCAGGAAAGGAATCCAACACAAGCAAATAATTATCTACCTTTTACTCTGACCAGCCTCCTTTGTAAGATTTTAGCAAAAAGAGTTAATGCCAGGCTTCTTTGGTATTTAGAAAGCAGCTATCTTCTTTCCAATACACAATGTGGTGTTTGAAGATATTGTTCAACTTGAGACCTTTTGTTCTGTTTAGAAACTTGTATAAGAGACACATTCCTGAAGCAAGAATATCTGGTTTCAGTGTTCTTTGACATGGAAATAGCTTATGACACAGCCTGGAGATATGGCATATTAAAAGACCTCTGTGACATAGGTCTCAGAGGAAACCTTCCTGTATTTATTAAACACTTTCTGCCCAGGCAAGCTTTCTAAGTCATTGCAGGAAGTACACTGTCTCAGCCATAACATCAAGAACAGGATGTTCTCCAAGGCTTTATCTTAAATATAGCACTCAGGGTTTAATCTTGGAGGGGGGTGGGGGAGTTGAGTAGACAATTTGAGAATATACACTACACATTGCATACGACCTATGACTGGGCATCTGCAATGATCGCTAATTCATAAGTAGTATAGAAATAGAAGACCCAACACAACATAAATAAAAAAAATAATAAATTTTATTAATTAGGAAAAGATTTTTGGAAAATTTTGTAGTGTTTTTTACATTTTCTTTGGGGGGGGGGGCTTCTAGGTGTGCCATTGGCACTTTTATCACTGAACAGCTCCCTCCCATTGTAAGCAATGCTCTATATGTCAGTGACTTCACAATTTACTGTCACTCTTATAATATGATGGTAATTGAAATACAGCTTCAGCAAGCAATTGATCATGTCTCTCTATGGGCTATTAGTAATGGGTTCAGGTTTTCAGCAGGAAAAAAGTGTCTGTGTCCACATCTGTTTCTGTTGAAAATGCACTCTTCACTGAGATCCTAATTAAGAATGGGTTAAACTATTATTCCAATAGCAACAGAAGCCAATTTTTTGGGACTCATCTTTGACAGAAAACTTACATTCCTTGCACACATGCATCAACTAAGAGAAAAGTGCATGAGAGCATTGAATCTCCTTTGCACTCTGTTCTCTTCTTGATAGGATGCAGATTGATCTTCATTGCTTTGTCTTTATTGTTCAAAGGTAGATTATGGGCTCAAGTCTATGGTTCTTCAAACAGAATAACCTGTGATGATTGGATCCCAGCCATCATCAGGGTATATGGATAGCTACTGGTGCCTTTCACACATCGCACACCCAAAGTCTTTATGTTGAAGCATCCATGTATGCATCTTTTACATTTTCTTCATCCTCTATCTTGTTACTGGTATCCACAAATTGGAATATACCCATTTCCAAAGCACTATCTCTGCTGCTGAATCCCAAGATTGAAATACTTATGTCTCTCAGTGCTTCCTGCTGCCTACATTTCTTGCACACATACATATTTCCATTCCTCACCTGCTACATTTTTAAACTACAGATGTGTACATGCCATTTTGTGTGTGTGTGTGTGTGAGAGAGAGATTTCCCCCCCCCCCCAAAAAAAAGGTTGTTATTATAAGTGTATAGTACATTTTGTACTGTGGGAAGGCTAAGGATTTTTTCCCCATTTTTCCCCTCATGCTTATTAATTTTACATATTTCTTTGTAATTTTTTATTTATTTTCATATAGTCTGGAAACCCTTCTCTAGAGACCAAACAGAGAACTTTTTTTCAGGCCACTTCGGGCCTCCAATAAGTGGGGTGGTGGTCTTGCATCGGGCAATGAAATTCATCTTCTGCCTATATGCATAGCCAGCTATTAAATCCTTAACTATGCTGTGAATAATGTAATCTTTAAATAGGGGAGGGGACTGGATGACAATGTATTAGAACTAGTGGCTGCCATGTTGAATATGATCTATAATTGAATATAATACAGAGACTATAATATCCTAACAAAATATCACACTAATCATACAAAAAATTTTCAATTTCAGTAATGCAAACTTAGATCAGTATTAGTAAAGAAATTAAATAATAAAATCCTTCCTTACTACTAATACTTATATTTTTTTAACAGCTCACATCGACCAGCTATATATTATTATCATTATTATTACATGACACCTCCAGGGAGTCCAAAGAATCATCGAGGGAGGGTGCCTACTCTACAACTCTGTCTCCACCACACAGTTTCACCAACTAATACGAACCGCAACTATCATCATGTACACGAATGCCATCTACCACCCACCACCACTAGTAATTTCATATACAATTGCAAACATCCATGCCCATAGCAGGATTCAAACCCACAGCCTTTTGGCTGGAGAGCAGAGATGCTAACCACATTGCACACAGATGCCCTAGAAATGTCAAGTGCAACAGTACACATTTCTCCAACCTTTTTGCAGTAGCAGGTGATGTAGGTTAGTAGATCTGCTGTGGATGTCGAGTGGCAGAATCCACTCGAAGGATTCTGCCACTCGACAGAATCCTTGCCGGCGAAGGTTGGTCGATTGGTAGAGCCTCTGCTACTAATGGCTCAGTTAAGTATGTTTGAGCGCGGTTAGTAGTTGGAAGGAGACCAATCGTTCGATGCTGTCGGCACACTCTCCCTCGATGAGTCTTTGGACTCCCTGGAGGTGTCAAAATAATAATAATAATAATAATAATAATATTGATAGTCATTGATTAACAGAGTCTCTAAGGTACTGGAGAAGTTGACTGTTAATGACCTTCTCCATTATTTTGGAGAGGATCCGAGGTGAACAGTGTGATGACAAACCTTTTTGGAATAGGTTGGATATATGCCTGCTTCTGTGTAATGGGATAAGTGTAAACTGAGTATGATAGATTTGCTGGCCTGGTTGTCTGAGTGGTTAGCATATCCACTCTCCAGCCAAAAAGGCTGCAGGTTTGAATCCCACTGTGGGCATGGATGTTTGTGATTGTCTATGAAAATACTGGTGGTGGGCTGTAGATGGTGTTGGTGTAATTAGGTTTGTTGTAGATTGGAGAAATGTGTACTGTTGCACTTGACATTTCTAGGGCATCTGTGTGCAATGTGGTTAGCATCTATGCTCCCCAGCCAAAAGGATGTGGGTTTGAATCCTGCTATGGGCATGGATGTTTGCGATTGTGAGTGGTGGAGACAGAGAGTTGAAGAGTAGGTACCCTCCCTCAATGAGTCTTTGGACTCCCTGGAGCTGTCATGTTATAATAATCATAATAAAGGCAAAATGGGACAGGTGTTAGTTCTGGAGCACAACTTTTGAATACGGTTGGGAAGATACCATCAGGATCAAAAGACTTTTTGGTATTCAGGTTATTTAAGCTTCTGATACCCTTTTTTAGAAAGGCCACAGGCACTGTTTCTGGTATAGCAGAGGGTAATTTACCATGGTCATCATATACAGGAATTGGAGGAGAAGATTGATGCTAGGGGGCAGTGTTTGACACTGTAACAGTAATGCCATCCAGATGAGTAAGTGATGTAGACACAGGTGAGCAAACGTTACATCTGATGGCCTTTGCAAGGGACCAAAACATATGACTGTCATTTGAACAGGAGGATAGTTTCCTGCTGTTAGCTCTTTTAAGTCAGATTTGGATTTGCTGATGGTTTGTTTGAATTTGTGTTCTTTAGCATAGGCTGAGTATCAAAGCAGAAGTTCTTTGTTACAAGCTACCTATGTTGATTTTTTTTCATAAACTACCTTGAAACACCTGTTGTTAAGCCATAGCTTAGAAAGTGGACAAAATGGAGAGTGAAGATCTTCTTTCCAGTGAAAATAATTTCTGTAATTTCATTCAGAGCAGGTGCTTGGATCAGAAGAGTGGAAGCAGTAATCTGGCCATGGAAAGGAAGACTAGAATGCACAGTAGTACTGTCTTTGTGATGGAAGAATTTCTGTAAAGTAAAGTGTAGTTTAGATAGGTGAGGTGAAAGTAGTTGAAGTTCCATTAGGAGTAATATGAGGAACGTTTAAAAAGTACTGCACACTGTACCTGCTGTTAACATAAACACTTATTTAAGGCAATACATGTTCAGGCTTTCAGTATAATCTCCATTTTTTGCCTTGTGATTGCTGTCCAGCATTTGGTTGTCATATTCCTCTCGACAAACCATTTTTATGTGTGTGATAAGTCAGGCTACTTCATCATTGATAGCAGAAACCTCATCATTATAGCGAAATGTTTTCAAGAGTGGCTCTTTCATCTTAAAAATCAGTCTGGAGAGTTCATGCCAGGACAGTACACAAGGACAGGAAAGCAAAGTACTTACTGTCCACACTTTTCTTTAAGATCAGATACTTCACTTGATAGGTATGGCCTTGCATTGTCATGTAAAATGACAATGTTCAACCTGAGTCATATTCTTCCTCCATTTTGAAGTCTTACTTCACAGAAAAATGGCACCAGAAACAGAAAATAAGCACCTGATGTCAAGCCCAGTTTATTTCAAGTAGTTGGCAACTGACACGAAGTTGGACAGTTATCACATTATCCTGCTGGCTATGCTTGCATAAGGCACAGAACTTTTGTTATTCATATAGGCTGGGTTTGGATGACTGAAGTGGTGATTGAGCACAAACATTTTATTTAGCATGGATTATGGATTTTTTTTTTCCGACAGATTTTTGTTGATTTTTTTATTTATATATATATATATTGTTTGATTTTTTTTTTTCTAAGATTGTTTTTGTGATTTCTTTGTTTTTCATGGTTAATTGGATAAAAAAGTTAATTAAATTAAGAGAAGAGACATGCAGTAGGGGTGAAAGACATTGCATACACAGAGGTTTCCCAGTCTCTTGATCATATGTGCCTCCTCTCAATGTTTCCTGCTTATCAGTATACTCAGACTTCCTCCAGCAAGGGAGGGAATCTTGAGTATGTTGGTAAGCAGAGTTGCTATCATAATCTGGCAGGGTAAATGCAGAGCGAATGGTAGTAGGATTATTTTCTAGCTGGTTGTGAAGCCTCCTGATTGTTTATTATCTGGCTTAGTACTATCTAGCAGTGAGCCTGTAAAATTGCTTTACTGCTGTATCCTTGCATTAACTAGATCCATGCAATGTGACTTTTGGCATGCTCTCAAAAGGCATCACGACTATAAGAATGGAGAAGGGAACAGAAACTAGAGTATTGCCTTTGCAAAGGCAATATTCACTGGGATTTCTAGATCAGGAAAAATCCTGATCCAAACCCCCACTAGTACAATGCTATACTAAAAGAAATTCATTATAGCAAACAATGCACTGTAATGAAACCAACAAATGCTAAATTTTTTTCTGCAGTTGATTGTCAGCTCTCATTATAGCAAACAACATGTATAGTGAACTGATTTCATCATAATAAACTACAGAAATTTCATAGCAAAATATTTTAAAGGAAATTCATAGTACATCTCTTTGATTTGCCATTGAACTATAACAAACTATTCCATTGGTCTCTAAGAGTTTGCTATAATGCGAGTTGACTGTACTGAATATGATTATTTATTTATTATAGTAAATTCTGATTTTTTTTTAGGGGTGCTACCAGAAACTTCATAACTGGCTTATGGAGCGATTATACATTGCTGGAGTGATCTGTATGTCATTTGCTTGTATACAACTTTTTGGAATTATCTCTGCTTTAGTTATTATCTGCACTATAGGAGGAAAAAAAAGAGATGGAGAAAGCAGGAAGTGATCATAGTACATGCAAGAGGATTATAATTCATAAAAATATTAGTGATGCATTGTGTATCACTGGATGCATATTTAGATTGAAATTAGATTACATGTCAGCTGTCATAGTTGAATTCACTGGCCGTCCAGAATGTTTCCTTGATTCTTCACCAAGGCACATAATCAAGAAGAAAAGTGATAAGCAGATCAGTTTAAAAACTTCACTGTTTAAGCTCTAGATGTGTTTTATTTATATAAACATAAAAAAAAAACTATTAAAATCTAATTATAGTTTTGGTTGTTTGGTTTACTGGACAACCATTTAATTCAGGGAATATCAGCACACGTGCCAACTTCAACAATAGAATGAAACAAAGCATTAACATTTCATAATGTACAGTGTATAAAAATGTTTATAAATTGAAACATAGTCATAAATTGTAGCCTTCACTATCTGTTATGAACTTGCCATTTTCTATGTTAATTTAAATGTGCATGTTGGTTACTTGGTATCATGCATCATGGAAGAAAACATATATTGGATCCCTAAATTATGTTTGCTATAGACAACTAGTTTCATTCATTGATATTTCATCAGCATCCTTAAATTGTGCATATAAAATGGATGTACTATACTTCACATAATGAATGCATTATATGAAATAGTGCAGCAAGTGTAACAAGTAAGCATGGTTTAGCTTTAGCAGCAAACTTTAGAAGTATTCCATCCAGTGTTCTTTCTCATGTTGTTGCTGTTGCTGTAAAAGTTATGTTTTCACTTTTAGTTGCTGCTCTCTACCAATTTGCCCAGAATAAAGAATATAAGGAGTATCACAACTGCAGGGGACCCACATTAGTGGATGATACTGGGTTGTTAATTGTGGTAATGTAATTGTGGTACTAATTAACATCTGAGGCTGTAGGAACTGTAATATTTTTGTATTTTTTTTATCTTCATTATTGGCCTGATGTTTGTAAATTTCATATTTTTAGAGAACACTCAGTGGAAGTAAACATGAGTGGCTCTAATATTTGTAGAAAATAATGGTCATAAGGGTACTTTTAAGTGCCAACTTGGTTTGCTCACTTAAGGGATTAAAACAAGAATATAATTTCTTGTCTAGTATAATTTAATTTAAATTGTAATGAGTAGCTCTGTTATCAGAATATTGAGTAAAATCTTTTGTGAAGGATGTTGGTAAGAACTGGAATACATAAATTGGTTAATGTGTAATAGTCTGTAAAGTGAAAAAAAAGGACAAGTGTCCTGTGGGATATCTATTTAAGTGTATTCAGAAATGGAAGGAAATTGCGTAGTTATTTTTGATAAGTGAGCTTGATCTCAGAAGAATTTCAAATGAAGGAGATAAAAAAAAAAAAAAGAGTTTCATAGCTGTGAAGTCAAAATCTAAAAGCATTATCTGCATCATGTAGTCAGTTATGGTTTATGTAGTAGTTTAAAAATGCTCTGTAAAAATTGGCAACATACAAAACAAGAAAAAGAGGGAAGATCTTATCATTCATGCTGTTCATATGGCATTTAGTTGTCTTTTGAGACCATTGTCAAGCATTAAAACTGACAAATTCTTATAAATTGCTCTGCAAAAGCTCCATCTTTGTCTCTCACCCACTTAATACATAAAGATGATCGATAAGTAACTATTGATACAATGCAATAAATAGTGAGCATCAAACCTAAAAGTTCAGTCAGCTTGGTTTTATTAATTCTTGATTGAATGTTCAAATACATAAAAGAATACTAAAGAAAATTTATTTCCAATGTATATGTTTAGACTTACATCTAATAGTTCTCCTGCAACCAAATCAGTAAACCAATCATATCTTTTAGGATATGATGATCTACTAATTATTCTTAGAGGAAAAATTAAGATACAGACTAAATCTAGGCATTTATATGTAATTTAGAAGGCTTGGTTTGATTAGTTAATATATTTACAAAGATAAATGATGGGGGGGGGGGGGGAAACACTGACAACAATATTTTGACTTTTCAATTAAGTGATGCACATTATCAAAACCATCTGTGGTATACATTTCATGAAACTAACATATTAGTCCAACGTAGATGAATTTTTAGACTTGGCTCTCGTTTATAGTATTATTATTACGGGCAACTCCAGGGACTCATCGAGGGAGGCCCCAAATCATATTCATCACAACTATTCGACATTCATACAGTATCTATCATACCTTGCCTTAAACTCATTCACTGTCACAGCATCTACCACAGACTCTGGGAGCGCATTCCACTCATTCACCACTCTAAAAGTAAAGAACCCAGCTCTAACACCTTTACTAACCATACTTTTGCCCAGTTTCCATGGATGTCCCCTAGTCCTCCCACAACCAGCCCTGTTCTCAAAAATATCTTCTGAATTAATTTTATAGAAACCCTTCAGTAATTTGAATGTCTCAATCATATCTCCCCTCCTCTGCCTATCAACCAATTTTTGCAACCCACAAATCCTCAACCTGTTCTCATAAGGTTCATTCCCCAGACCTGCTATCATCTTGGTCACTCGCCTCTGGATCCTCTCCACCTCCTCCCCATCAAGAAGAAACCTAGGTGACCAAATCTAGGCACAGTAGTCGAGATGGGGTCTTATCAAGGCTCGATACAGAGGAACAATAACCTGCTTGTCTCTGCTTATCAACGTATTCTTCAGCAACCAAGTGATTTGATGAGCTGATTTGGCCACTTTTGCAATGTGCCCCCTAAACTTCAACTCCTTATCCACCAACATTCCTAAATCTCATGCCTCATCAACTGCTAATCTTTTCACCCCAAAATGTATAACCTTACATTTTGCCACATTAAACTGACATCCATTCTCCTTAGCCCAGACCTCCAATCTATCCAAATCATCCTGCAAAATTTTGACGTCATCTGGATTCACTATTGCCCTACCCAACTTTGCATCATCTGCAAACAAATGAACTGTTCCTCTCAGATCCTTTCCTATATCATTAATGAACAAATTAAACAGTAGTCCAAGAACAGATCCTTGTGGCACACCACTAGTCACAGGCCGTCTTGTGGACTCTACTCCTGAGTAAACCACTCTCTGATATCTCTCCGTCAACCACCCTCCTATCCATCTCACCAACCCTATGTCCATTCCCATATGCTGCAATTTACTGATTAGAATTCCATGTGGTATCCTGTCAAAGGCCTTAGCAAGGTCCAGTAGAATCACTGTAAACCCATTACCCTTATCCAGTTCAGCCGTCACTGTGTTATAATACGTGAGCAAGTTACTGAGGCATGACCTACCCTTCACAAAACCATGCTGTCCCCGATACAGTATCCCATTTTCTTCTATCCAATCTTGTATTTTCCTCTTGACTATTTTCTCCAAGACCTTGATAATGATTCCTGTTATGCTGATTGGCCGGTAATTTTCAACAGCACCCTTGGAACCACCTTTATGCAGCGGAACCATTTTCCCCTCTTTCCACCACCCTTGGGACTGACCCAGACCCGAGGCTCAAATTAAACAAAATGGTCAAGGGCACTGACAATTCTTTAGCCACTTCACGTACAACACGAGCTGGTATACCATCCAATCCCACAGATGTATAGTTACCTCTACTTCATTCATCACAATTCCAGTATAAGCTGTTGGTTCTTCCATTCCTGCAATGTCACCACCTGGATGATATACTCTTGCAAAGTGCTTGCTCAGTAATTCCACTATATCGACTGATTCGGTTACCTCCCTACCCTCAGCATTTTTTAAGATCATTCTACCATGAACATTTTTCCTTTTACTTGCAACATATTGAAAAACTGTTTGGGATTCTCTTTAGCCTGCATGGCCAATTTTCTTTCATAATCCGCTTTTGCTTTTCTTACCACCCTTGTTACCATCCTGGCCTGAGCTTTATACTGTTCCTGCGCCTGCTGGTCACCTTTCTCCTTAAATTCCCTCCACAATTGTTTCTTTTTTTGCAGCTCAAGCTTAATAGTGTTATTCATCCATTTAACCCCTACTTGATTTATTATTTGGACTCTTGGTATACAGTCAACCTTTGCCTCCTGCAAACACTTCTTAACAACCTCCCATGCACTATCAACATCCAGCCCCTTGCAGTTTTACATGCCATGGCACTGAGCCAAGCACACACCTAAGCTTGTCATACTTACCAGCCCGGTAATTCCACATGTACCCTGTCTTAATTGTAAATTCCACTCCTTTAGCCACCTCCCAAGTCATGACCTTATGGTCACTCTCACCAATTGGTGGCAACATGGTCATGTTCGTTACAGCCACATTCTCAGTTGCAATTACTAGGTCAAGCACTCTCTGCCCCCTGGTATTTTCCACTACATGCTGCCGCAGATAGTTGTCCCTTAATAACCGCATAAAATCCAATTCCTTCCTCCCATGTGCCCTCTCCTCTTTCCAGTCAATGTTACCGTAATTGAAATCACCCATAATAATTACCCTCCTTCTACTCATTTCTTCTATTTGCCTATGCATACTATCCCCACCATCTATTCCATCACTTGGTCTATAGCAGCACCCAATTGTATATTTTGTTCTGCTAGATTCTATCTCGCACCAAACAGCCTCAAATGTGCTCTTTTCTCTATCCTGCAGTTCAACTTCTATACTCCTTGGCTGCAACTCATCAGCTATCATCAATAACAATCCTCCCCCCTTTTTATTTACCCTGTCACTCCTGAACACTCTATACCCGCCGCATTCAATCCCACTAGCTTTATCATCTTCTGTCAGCCATGTTTCACTAATACCAACAACCTGTGGCCTGGAAGTGCCAACCAAGGCCAAAAACTCTTCCTTCTTGTTCCTAATACTCCTGGCATTAGTGTACATGAATTGCAGAAGCCCATTTGTCCCATCCCTACTTTGATGCCTTATACTAACTATCCCATTCTGATTTGTTGTCCTTCATACTCGCTTGGGCATAATATACTCATTCATACACTCAACTGCCTCCCTAAAGTCTGCATATTTACTCCCCCCCTTAATAAATCTAGTTTCCCTGAGTCTGTACATCCACATCATTCATCAACACTTTTTCAAGCCTCCGTACACCAACTCCATTCAAATGTAACCCATCCATCTTATATAAGTCTTTTCGCCCATCAAACTCATTCCACACATCCAAATATTCCACACCACTCTCCATGCATAACCCACGCATAAAGTCATTGGCAGTTATGGCCCTCCTTCTAAACACTTCACTGTCATACCGCGGTAAAATACTCACCATCCTAACTCTCTCACTCTTCTCTTTTGCTACCTCAAGTAATTCCCTCACATCCTCTATCATTTCCATTTTGTCCTCTTTCAAATCATTTGTTCCTGCCACGATTATCATCTCTTTCACCCTCTGTTTTTGCACTCGAATAGATTCGCTGACGTCCTTTATGTTTGCACCCGGCTGGTACGACTTCGTCAACTCTCAACTATCGCACCTCTTAATAGCGAATCCCCATACAGTACTCGCTCCTTCATTTTATTGACGTTTACGAACATTCTATTATTTGCCGTCACAGACTTTCGCTGGTTTTTAGTTGGTACGTTCAGCACACATTTTTCCATACACTCCAGTTGCCTTTTTGCTCTGTGTATCGCTCCATTCAAACGCGCAGTTTCACTACTCACATTTATCTCACCATTTTCATTATCAATCAAATCATCCATTCGTTCTGTATTTCTACCTTCATTTACACTTTCAACAACGTTCTCACACCTATCTGGCACTACCACGCAATTCTCTATCACACCGCCATTTTCTACATTCTGACTATCGTTAACGATATCACTCTCGCCACCCGAAACACGCTTGAGATCCTCATTCTCCTTACACTTTCTGCACATATTAACTCCACTATCACCCTCTAATCAGACTCCCACTGCTCTTCGCAAAGCATACATCTCACAGACAGCACATTGCATAAATTCGTTTACATCAAAACTCTTAAACAAACATGGCGACCTGGCCACCATTTTTTTCTTTATCGGTGACATATGTACGCTATCTTATCTTAAAAATAATACTTAAAATAACAGAAAACACACAAAAATTGCACAGACACACCAAGAAACAAAAAGCATACAATACTACTTAAAATTCTAGTAAAATATCTAATGTTAACACAAAATACTACTGATCTTTTCAGGAGCTCTCAACAAGCCGACGATCAAATCAGTGCGACACATATGATGACATAGTATGGATCCTTGCAAGTTTCAGTAACTCATACCACAGTGCAGTGTCTCTACAACACTATTGTCATTCCAGTATCCACTCTATACATACACATATACTACAATTATATTACTAACATTCCAATATGATCTCACTTCAACATCTTATAGTGTTATATATAATCATCCTCCAGACTCACTCCAGTATACTGTATGATATATCTTGACTGCTGCTGAGTTTCATTTTTATTCTTCACTCCATTTATGCCCTTTAATGGGGTTTTTTCATCTGAAAATGAATTAGCTGGTCTCATACAGATGTAGATGGTTTTTCTTCTTAGAATCTGGGAGTTTTTTAATCTTTGCAAAACAGAAACTGATTGCAGAATCCCTTCCCTCCCCATACATGAGAGGTTGGTTGGTCAACCTACAGTGGTACCGTGTATGGGCAGACATGTCAGCTATGGCTTCATGGTCGTAGTTGGCTGCAATAATTTCAACTAATCAGTGTGTTTTCCATCTTTTAAATTTTGTAAATATGACACCGATATTGTGAGAGTACTAATGTCACATAACATAGTATTGTTGTTTTCATCATGTATTCTGCAAGAAAAAGCCTATACCTAACTGTTGAAAGTATATGTCAATTCCTGCATTTTTTATAAGGGTAAGGTTGATTTTATAAACTGTCCATTGCATTTTATGCATTTTAGATAATTTGACTGAAACATCTAGAATAAGTTCTCTTATTCTGAAAACTAATCTACGTGATTTTTCTTTGCTGGACAAGTGATAAGATGGTTTCAACATTGTAGCTTGTTCACCAGTACATTAAGTGTATTCTTAGTCAATCATTCAACAACTTACCCTTGACTTTGTTGATTATTCTAGTTAATAGTTTGCTATTCGAAAGGAAATTCACTATAGCATTGTGGCTTTGATTCATTTAAATAGGACTTTGATTACTTTTCAGTAGTGTGTTATAATAGCTTGTGAAGCTGACTTGGTATACAGAGTGGTACTATAAAGGAAATGCTCTGCTCTGACTGTTGCAGTTTTTATATGGAGCATTTTGAGAAAGTGACCTTGTAAATAGCTAGTAAGCTATGTTTTTTGCAGTTTGGCTCATGACTCTTAAATTTAATTTCTCTCTTATCTAAATAAAATTTCAAAATCAAGATCACCAGTGCAAAAGAATTAAACAATTTCATTCCATTTCTGAATACATTAATTAATAGAATACTCCAAGGGGCATGTGTTGTTTATTAGTATCTACAATCTTTATTATTATTATTCAGGCCTCCATGGAGTCAAAAGACTCATCACAGGTGGTCCCTCCTAGGAAACACAGTCTATCATACCACTCCTTAAACTCATTGACCATTCTTGCTCTCACCACTCTATCTGGCAATGCATTCCATGGTTCAACCACCCTCCATGCAAAGAAACCACTCACAAAAGCTTAGTGGTGCTCAGACTTTTAGCAACAGAGTATGAGTAGCTCTGCTGCTGAAAGGTTGAGCACAGTTATACTCAGCTGAGAGTTAACTAAAAAATTGAATTGCAGTATTTATATATATTACTGTAGATTAATTATATATATTACTGTACACTAGTGGTGATGATGGGTGGTAGATGGCATTGGTGTAGATGATGATGGTAGATTGAGTGGTGGAGTGGATGCCTTCCCTTGATGAGTCTTTGGACTCCCTGGAGGTGTTACATAATAATAATAATAATAAAAACTTATAGTTCCTCCAAAAAAAAAAAAGCCTTGTATAAGTGTTAAACAAATTTTATACCAACTTTTATACCCTCATGTATATAATGTAATTTAAGGTAGTTATAATAGTCCTTATTTTGTGGACAAGCTAGTAGAACTCTGTTGGAATTAAAGAACAGATCAAATTCAATTCAAAATTCAATTTTGGATTGATTTGTACACTTTCAAGGTATATTTTATGTGTGTTATCCAAGAGCAACAACTCATCTGGGTTATGAGTAATCATGTAGTTTTATATAGTGCAGGTACAGAGAAAGAGCTTTAGCATAGAAAACTGTATCAGTATATATGCATTATAATGACCTATACACCAACTTATCCATTACCTTAATATTTCCTCCTAATTTCTGAATCTATGCTTATTCTAAACAAATTTCAGTATTCTTGTTGTAGTTCCAGATATTTCTTGATTAAGTAGCTATACTTGATTAAATTGGTTTCTTATTAATAAGGGTGGGTTATTAGAAAAATACTTCTGGGGTTAAGATAGGTGCAGTGTTCATACAGTGTTTTTTTTTTTGTGGCTTTGGGATTACATGTTTGATGTCCCATAACTATAACAAATACATGATGAGATGGTGGCTGACCTCTCAATTATACTATCTTGAAGAACCATAGTTCAAGATAGTATGGAAGATGAAGGCTAAAGTTATTCATACATGCATCTTTATATCAAAGCCACTTTTGAAGGAAGAATGAGTGAGTGTTTTCAGAATCCCCTTGAACTTTTGTGAATATGCACTGAATTATATGAATCAAATTAAGTTCAGTAGATTCATAGGCATCATTAATGTTCGTGTTTGAAGTACTGTCTAAAATTAAGCATATTCATAATAAAATACTGGGCAACATGTTATAAAATGAATGTAGAAATATTGTTTTTATGGTGTTTCCATTTTTTTTGTATATACATTGAATTTTATATGCATTCTAAGGATATCACT
Source organism: Typopeltis vanoorti (assembly GCF_054136105.1). Classification (NCBI taxonomy): domain Eukaryota; kingdom Metazoa; phylum Arthropoda; class Arachnida; order Uropygi; family Thelyphonidae; genus Typopeltis; species Typopeltis vanoorti. Next base: position 69,674,152 of record NC_143573.1, on the reverse strand, counting down.
GAAATCAATCTTTAAAACTAGTCAATTTGTTAAGTATAATTTAGTGATCCCCCCCCCTTCCTCCCTTCAGATATGATGTAGCTATTTTGTCTACCCAAGTTTCATATTTCGCATTTGATATCGCTCGATATTATAATTACTATTTTCTATACAGCTGCCAAAAAAAGGCTACTGTATTTTTAAATAGGAAATGTTTATCTGTATTATAAAAAGTAGTTTATTAGACATAGATTATGCATATTATAAATTTTCTTAAAGATAAGATATGCTCTCTCTCTCTCTCAATACATATATATATATATATATATATATATATATATATATATATATATATATATATATATATATATATATATATATATATATATGTGTGTGTGTGTGTGTGTGTCTATAAATTGGAACAAATCAAGAAATTTTTTTTCATTAATTTAAAAATATTTATTAAGTGTTTGACTGCTTGGATTTCATCTATCTGATTTCATAGCATATTACATGAAATTTGTTTACTCTTATTAAAAAAAAAGGATAATTTAATTGTTTGTGTTGCACATTCATATACAATGTTGTATAAGTGCACATATACATAATGTCCAGTAAATTACCTATTATTACCTATACTTGGCTAGACAAGTTATCTAGCCACCTGATGTGTGTGTGTGTGTGTGTGTGTGTGTGTGTATATATATATATATATATATATATATGTGTGTGTGTGTGTGTGTGTGTGTGTATCACACACACACCGAAATTTATCACACTGTTTAAGCAGACAGTTTTCCTTAGATTACTGGACTTCTTCTGTTTCTAATTATTAATTAATTTATTTTTTAAAATATTTTTTGTAAACTTTTACCCTTTTCACAAAATACAGTATTAACAATTGAGTTATTTGCCTACAATTTTATTATTTCTTCTTATTCTGTTAATTCAGGACCTCCACAAAGTCACAAGATTCAGGGTGGGAAGCCTTTATTAGACAGCACAATCTTATATGCCATTCCTTAAATGTGTTCATTATCTGCACTTTCACCACTCTATCAGGCAATGCATTCCATGGTCCAGCCATCTTCCATGCATAAAAGTCACTTTCACTCTCTTACTACTTTCTTTTGCAACTTCCAGAGATGAGCCTTCTCTATGTTTCTTTCTCTTGTTACAAAAATCTCCCCAGTGACAATCCAGTAAATACCTCTCAACAGTTTGTGTGTCAATCATATCACCCTTTTGTCTTTTCTCTGCCAAAGTCTGTAGTTTGCATTCCCTCAATCTTTCGTCATAACCAACCAACTTCTAACATATAATTTTTGTTATCTGCTTCTGTACCTTTTATTAAGGTTACCTCAAACCCCGGTGAGTAGATCTTAGCAAAATAATCCATCTTCAGTTTGATAAGGGCTTTATACAATGGAATTATCACTCTTTTATCTCTATTGGTTAGCATTCTTCTCAGTATTGCAGCAGTCCTTTGAGTTATCCTCATCCTATTTGCATTATATTCCCTAAATTTAATTTTCTATAGACAAATAACTACAAGATCCCTTGCCTTTTCTTCTTCTATTGAACTCCTATCATTCAATTCCAAATTTCAAGAGCTTCCAATTAGATGAATTAAACCTACGTCCTATTCATTTGCCCACATGCCCAGCCTTATTGAAATCCTCCTGAAGAGCTACAACATTGCCACTGTCTAATAACCCTTTCAAGCTTTACATCACTACAAACAACGAATATCTTCCTACAATTATGTGATAATATCATTGACTTAATAGATAAACAGCAAAGATCCCAGTAAACCAAAGATCTTTATTAGTGCCAATTCATCCCGAAATATTCAATTTTCTGATATCTTTCAGAAAGCTAATTTCCAACCTAGGTCACTATCCTGATGTATTGCAATTTAAGTATCAACTGGTATCCTATGTGGTATTCTGTCAAACGCTTCTGCAAAATTAAAACAAAAGGCAGGATATGCATATCTTGACAACTACAGAAGAAATACAAATAGTCTGTAGTTTGACATTTCCATTCTACCAACATCTCTATAATGGGACTGTTTTACACTACTACTACTTGTTCACTTTTCCAGTAGCTAGACTCTCATTGAACAGCCTGGTCAATAGGACTTCAGTTCCTTAGCATTTTTTTTCTTAAAACACGTGGCAAAATCCCATCTGGGCCCACCGACTTCATGTATGCATGAAGAGAATGTGTTTGAAATACATTTTTTTTGTTCATTTTTGAACATTCAATCCTCCCAATCCCTCTAGAAGTAAAGCCTGTTTTTCCAGGATGAAGTACCCCAATAAAGTAATCACTAAACTGCCTACTATGTCATCTACATTGGTCATTTGACTCCCATTTCCATCTAAGGTCATTCATCCATAATCATTTCTCCTCCTCCTGACCACACAACCAAATTCCTTAGGATTTCTCTTGGATTGCTATACAAGTATCTTTTCATATTCTATTTTTCTCCTCCTTACTATACTGTACTAGTCATTTTCCTGGCTTGAGTCTTATATTCCTCATATAAGAGCTTTCCATCATTCACTCTTTCTTTATACTTTTTCTATCTGCATTTCCTGTTTAATTTCATTAGTCATCCACTTACACCAAAGTTTGTCATTTCTCTCACTCAAGATAATTTGGCATTACTTCAGATAAATATTTACTAAACTAGCTCTTCCTTTTAATTCTTCCACCTGTGGGACTGCCCCAAAATTGATTTCAAGATTTTAAAGGGATAAAAATCTTATGTTGTTATATAGCTAGTAAGTGAAACTCAAGATCGAGAACTACAATCTATGAGTTTCAATGCCGAAAAACTATCGGCGAAGGCAAAGGTGGAGCAAGCTCCCTCATTATTCTTGATATTCTCTCATAATGTAAAACACAGCTCCTAGGAGATGTAATACTGTCATTATATCATGAGGAGAGGTCACTACCCAGACTGGTTTCAACCTTTTTGAGGTCTCATCAGTGAGTAGGTAGACCTGGAAGATATTAAAGCTTAGTGAAAAGAAACTTTCATACCTTCACTATACGAATGCCATAAAGGTGTGCTTATATTTTGTAATTAAAATGAAAAGCCAAACGGCTAGTGTTCTGGCAACTTAATAGATATTAAAGGGATATTTCCCTCTAATATCTATTAAGTTGCCAGATTAAAGGGATAGATATTAAAGGGATATTTCCCTTTAATATCTATTAAGTTGCCAGAAAACTAGCCATTTGGCTTTTCATTTTAATTACAAAATATAAGCACACCTTTATGGCATTTGTATAGTGAAGGTATGTAAGTTTCTTTTCACTAAGCTTTGATATCTTCCAGGTCTACCTACTCACTGATGAGACCTCAAAAAAGGTCGAAACCGGTCTGGGTAGTGACCTCTCCTCATAATGTAATGACAGTATTACATCTCCTAGAAGCTGTGTTTTACATTATGAGAGAATATCAAGAATAGTGAGGGATCTTGCTCCACCTTTGCTTCGAATTGCCTTCGCCGATAGTTTTTCGGCATTGAAACTCATAGATCGTAGTTCTCGATCTTGAGTTTCACTTACTGGCTATATAACAACATAGGATTTTTATCCCTTTAATATCTATTAAGTTGCCAGAAAACTAGCTGTTTGGCTTTTCATTTTAATAATAATCTTTTCATTTCAAGATTATTATTACTGCATGAGTATGTCCATGGAGTCAGACAACTCATCTTGGGAGATCCGCATAAATCTTCATGTACACAATACCTATCATACCTCTCCTTAAATTCATTCACTGTCAGTGCTCTCACAACTAATTCTGAAAATTTGTTCCACTCGCCACTCTCCATGCAAAAAATCTAGTCCACATACTTTTACTAACCACACTCTTAACACAATTTTGAAGGGTGACCTCTAGTTCTCTCTCTCTCTCACTCTGTATTGATAAATATCCTCTATATTGATCTTAGAGAATCCTTTTAATAATTTATATGTTTCTATCATGTGTCTTCTTTTCCACCTATCGATTAAACTGTACAACCCACATATTGTCAACCTATCCTCATAGGAAGCACTCGACAGACATATCACCAGCTTAGTCACTCATCTCTAAATGCTCTCCGCAAAAACCTCCTGAAGATACAGCCAAATCATAACTTTGTAAAGAGGGTCAATAACTTCCCTGTCTTTACTTGTTAACATGTTTTTCAATAATCAAGTAATACTTTCATCTGTTTTACCAATTTTTGCAATATCCTAAGTCCCTAGCTTCATCAGGAAACTGATAAGGAAATTGATGAGGCTAGGGACTAGTGTCATCAATTTCCTCATCAATATTATCAATCTAGTACCATCAATGTGATACACAGTATGTAACTTTTCCAACCAAAGTACATAACCTTACATTTTGAAAAATTAAATTGATAATCATTATCTTTTGTCCATAATGCCAATTTATTGAAATCAATTCTGACATCAGACTCTGTCACATCAGCAACCACATAATCTCTGCTTACATGACAGACTTTTGCAAAGTGATCACTCAGCAACTTAACTTTTTTTTTTCTTCTGTCACCTTTCTATCGTCATCATCATCATCATTAATTTTCTTTAATAATCAGATTTTGCTTTTTTTGCCATACTGATCATCCTTCTTGCTTGCACTTTGTACTGTTTATTGGGTGTAGTGATCACTTTTTTCTTTATATTCCATCCACAATGTGTTTTTTTTTTTTTTTTTTTGCAGCTTTTGCTTTATATCCCTACTCATCGACTTATTATTATAATACAAGTATCCATGGGGGTCTGAAGACTCATCATGGGAAATCCATTTACACACAGCCATCGTTCACACAACACCTATTATACTTCTCCTTAAACTCATTCACTGATGAAGCACTCGCAACCACCTCTGGTAACCCATTCCACCTGTTCACCACACTCCAAGCAAAAAACCCAGTCTTAACACCCTTGCTAACCACATTCCTACACAACTTCCCCTTGTTCTCTTCCTTCTTGCCATGTACAGAAAAATGGCTTCAGTATCAATCCAATAAAATCCCTTTAATAACTTAAATGCTTCTATCATGTCTACCTTTTTACATCTATCAGCTAATTTTTGAAGCCTACAGACCATCAATTCTATTCTCATAGGGAGCATTCCACAGACCTGTGACTCGCCTCTGGATCATCTACACAACTTCATCACCATAGAATCTGGACTCCAGATTCTGTGGTGATGAAGGAGAACAATAACCTTCCATCCCTGCATCTTCAACAACCACGCAATCTGATATGCTGCCCTCTAAACTTCAACTCCCTGTCCACGATCACACCCAAGTCCATGGCATCATAATTTCCCTGTGGTTCAGGAAAATTGTTAAACTGCTAGTCTGTTTAAGTCTTCCCTCAGGATTTACTATTGCTTCTCTCTCAGGATTCCTTCATTTACTATTGCTCTTCCCAGTTCAGTATCGTCAGTAAACAACTGAACATTTTCTGTCAACTAATTTCCTCTATCGATATACAAAATAAACAACAGAGGACCAAATATTGAGCTCTGTGGTACACCACAGGTCACTTGCCTTCTCCTGGACTCAACTCGTCCATAAATCACTCTTTGATATCTATCCATCAGTCATCCTCTAATCCAAATCACCAGATTCATATCCATCCCAATTGCTACAATTTATGCAATAGAGTTTAATGTGGAATCTTGTCAAATGCTTTTGTGAAGTCTAACAGTATTACTGAGTAACCATGTCCCTTATCCAACTTTGTTGCCACATTATAAAAAGTAAGCAAATTACTAAGGCAAGCCCTACCCTTCGCAAAACCATGTTGTCCCTTATAGAGTATCATATTCGTATCTACTCAGTCCTGAATTCTGTCTTTCATCAATTTCTCCAATACCTTAACCACCCCTGCTGAGATGCTGATTGGCCTATAATTTTCTGCTTCTGTTTTAGAGCCTCTTTTATGCAATGAGACTATTTTGCCCTTTTTTCACTCCATTGGCACTTTCTCTCTTACCCTCAACCTGACCTGACCACTTCCCATGCATGACTGACATTCTTTTCTTATAGCTTCTCAAGCTGTGGCATTCTTCCAAGATGCCTCCCAAGTCTGTCATAAATACCAGCTTTATAGTTCAACATAAACCATTTCTTGGCAGAGTGTTCTACATACTTAGCAACCTCCTAGAATAAGACTGCATGATTACTCTCCCCCGATTGGAGGCAGCACGTCCATCTTGGATATGGGTACATCTTCTGATGCTATTACCAGATCCAGCACTCTCTAACCTCTGTCCCTCCATAACATACTGTTTCAGATAGTTATCCCTTAGTTAATGTATAGATAGTCACCTGTTTTATAATCACACAGAAATTCCATTCTCTTTGATACTTCTGCATGTCTGCTCATCCTTCACGTTAAGGCTACATGGTTATCCTCACCAGCCAGTGGCAAGGATAACATTTTAGTTATAGATTTGGTTAGGATGAAATCCAAAACTCTTGATCCTCGAGTTCCCTCTCACATGTCATCTAATACATTTGTTCCTCAAGAATTCCAGAAATGCTCTTTCCTTACTACTGCATATTGTTTCATTTGCCAAGTTTATTCAGGCAAACCCCAAATTATGAACATAATGAGTTCATGGAAAAGTATAAGTTGAATATTCATAAGTTGAATTTCTTCTTTTTATAAGATACTGTTAAATTTTTAATGCATTCCTAAAATAAATTATCTTAGTACAAAGATAGTAAAAAATGATTAATTTCAAAATAATTTATTTTGATTAGTTAATTAGAATAAACTATTTTATTAACCACTAGAAAACTATGCATTGTTTTTTCTATTTTGATTACGAATCTCAGTTGTTAAATGGAGTTCCATTTTGTCACTGAAGATATTTACTTTTTTTTTTTTTACCAAGAACTATGGACTTAGATTTTTTGATTGTTTCTTACAATTGCTGTAACTATTAAAGTGATTGATGCTATTATTTAAAATATGACTAGCTGAAACAGGCAATTTGATATTTTGATATATCCAGTTAGTTTCTGTCGAAATTAACCTGACTTTTTTGTCACTTTTAGCACTTTCACAATCACTACATCTTTGTTTTATAAAATGTTCATAATGAACAATATAAAATGTTTGTAATGAAGAGTTCTTCATTCATAAAATGAGTTGAGAGTCATAATTTATTACTCGGTACAATGTTCAGAAATATGAATTGTTTGTATTTGTAAGTTTGTATGCCGAGGTTTGCCTGTACTTCTATGGTTAGAATCTCCCATAATCATCACTTGCTTGGCACTTGATAAACTAATCTGACTAAACATTTGCTGCTCATCATCCCTCTGTGTTCTCCCATCTACAGTAACATTCCACTTACTATTCTATCCTGCTTGCCTCTTGTTCATACATGATCAAAATGATAACTGCCATTTCCTTTCAAATTCTCTACTCTGAGAGGACATGACTCATCATTTATCTTAAGTAACACTATACCATACTATTTACCATTCCTATCCTTCTGGAATATGCTGTATCCTTCTACCTTTATTTCTATCAAGATATCATCTTCTGTCAACCATGTTTCACTGATTCCAGTAATCTTTACGCAGACTGAGGCTGTCATTGCACCAATTCATTCCTGTTATTCCCAATACTCATTTTAATAGAACGACGTTGCTATTCCCATATCTATTATTTTTTCTCCGAGACTCCATTTTGACTTTCTGATATACCACATATACTCTTGTCTTCCAAGAAACTTTCCCCACAAGAGGTCTGCCTTTGCTGTCATCTATTCTAGCAACTCTAGTTTTCCAGCCCACTTAATACTAAGCAGAAATTTCATATCCAATAAAATTTGGAAATCATTCATTTTCTGCAAAGATTGTCTTTTTTTAAATATTTAGTCTATCATTTTTTTTTCTCATCTTTTATTCTATTTTACTTCTTTTTATGGATTCCATCCACAAAAGGCTGTTATCCTATAAACACATAGTATGCATGGAATTAGATTATCCAGTAAGTAATCCTGCTCAAGAGACTAAACATGGAACATTTTTTTTCAAGCTGCTTATAGCCTTCACCAAGCAGGGTGGTAGTTTCATAGCAGGAAATGAAAGTGGTGGGATATAATCCACAGCCTGTTGGCTAAAAAGAGAGTATGCCATATTTTCCATTAGAGTATGCTATATTAGAATGCAGGTCAAACACCCTGTATAATTATCATATAATTAACCATAATATCATATAATTAATCATACCTTGCAATTGTTGTATAAAAACTATTTTAAGAGTGTTGAATTAATGAATTTAATTAAAGGAATACAGTTTACTATATCATTAATGCAAGAAACAGTCTTTAGTATGTACTAGAATTCCTATTAGTTTTATCTTTGAGGGATGGTGGTGTATTGTGGCTTGCTGTTATAGATCTGGTGAAATGACACCCCACCTTACTAACGCTGGGTTAAGTGAAATTAGGTAATAATTTTGAAATAGTTTTGTGTGGTGTTAATTCTGTTTGATGGTTGTGATTTGTTTAAATCTAAGATAAAAGCATTTAAGTAGATAGATTATTAAAAATAACCTTAAAAGACAAATTGCTACTAAGCATTTAAATAATAAAAGTTTAAATGTAATTTAACTGAACAAATAATTTATTATCTTCTCCAAAAGTGAGAAAGTGACATCATAGACAAATTATAGTTACAGAGTTACAGACATGTTTATAGTAGCAAACTCAAAATTCATATGCACTCTAAGTTAATGATATTTATAAAACCCACCTGATAAACCTACTTATCTTTTTTTTTTAATTAAAAACAAGTATGTTACCTTAACAAATAGTTTTAATAATATATTTTAATGAACTAATGTGAATTGATATATCTATAATATCTATTAATTGCTCTATGATTGCCACTCCTTGGTAGGTGAGAATGAGTGCATGCCACTCCCCATTTTTTTTTTTTCTTGTTAGTATGTACTATCCAGATAGCTCAGTTATTTTTCATATCTCAGTCCTAGGGGTTCAAATAATAGGTAGCTTACTATATCTTTTATTGTACATTTGCTGTGTATGTTAGTTAAATGGCCTACAGAGATGAGACAGAACATTTTCTGAACTGGATAAATATATGCAGAATGTATAAAATCTGTTGGAAAAACATTGTTAAGAATTAGGATTTTATTTTTATACATTGTTATGGGAATGCTGGGAATATATATTTAAAAAAGAGAAGTTGATAAAATCTTGTATTATGAAAATAAAAATTCATTTGAAATATATTTTATTTTGTAATAAATGCTTAGTTATTCACTTTATCATTTAATAAAGTTCTCTAGAAAAAAAATGGATTTAATGCTTCATTATCAGTTAAAATTTTAGAAGTGGAGTTTCATATTATATATATATATATATATATATATATATATATATATTATCTAAAGTAAGCAGTATATACTTCTGTATACCTTTGTCTGTTTTAACTATGTGTTCAATATCTCTTCATATCAATAGTTGCACACTTTTTTACTATGGAATTAGTTACTCAAAAGTAAGGAAATGTCTTTGAATATTGAGAAATGTAGGACTGAAATGGGCTTTTTAATTCAATTTGCATCAAATGCTGTTTGATTGTATTTGCTAAAAACATTAGGTTGCTCCAACATATACTTTTTATGTTTTGATAAATAGTATGAATGTCTTTTTGCATTGATTTGAACTGATTTCTGTTCTGTTTAAAGATACCAAGCTATTTTAAATATAAACCTGGTTTTAATCCATTTCCCAAGTAAGCAAACAGACAAGTAAGTCAAGTTTGCACCTGCAAGTAGTGCCAGTCTAACTGACCCATACGTAGTGCAAGTCTTAGGCAACTCATGGTAAAGGTGGAAAAAGCTCTGATCACTATTCTTGATATCTACCCTTAATGCAAAGCCCATCTCCAAAGTCCATCTCCTAAGAGTTGCCTAAGACTTGCACTACGTATGGGTCAGTTAGACTGGCACTACTTGCAGGTGCAAACTTGACTTACTTGTCTGTTTGCTTACTTGGGAAATGGATTAAAACCAGGTTTATATTTAAAATAGCTTGGTATCTTTAAACGCATATTATACCCAAGTTAAAAAAACTTTCTACATGATTTCTGTTGCATTTCAGATGTTACTTTTTTTTTTTTCAGGTGTTTATGATCCTAGTCAGCATAATATATAGATAATAATCTATATTTAAGGGTCAAAGCTAAATAACTGGGAGGAGAACTCTACGTTGCCTTTAAGGAATGCTGAGAACCAACTGGGGCTTCTGACCTAATCTCCAGTCCTCACCTTCATGTGGTGCACCTGTTAGTAGGTATCCACTGGGTACTGAACAAATAAGGATGGGCTGATAATTTGTGACCTAGCTGACCAAACTGTACTTTATATTGGCTTAAACCACAAATACATATGATGGTACAACATGATGAAATTTCATACTGGCTGGGATGTTGTTGCCCATTTAACAAGGGCCCCTGCTGTTTTCATCAGGGAACCAGGGTTCAACATCTAGAAGACAAATAAACCTAACATCAGATGAACTGAAGATAGTAACCATCAATATAAAAAAGTATTAATGGAAAGGAAACTGAACTTGCAGAACAACTGGAAAATTACAACATCGACATAATTAGCATTACTGAGACAAAGAAGATGACAAAAAAAAGGTGAGATCTTACTAAATAATAAGTATAGAATGTTATATTTGGACAATAACAATCAATGAAAGGAAGGAGTAGTGATAGCATTCAACACCAAACATGATAATAAACTTTTTGATTGGAAGGCAGTGTCAAGTAGAGTTATGTGGAGCAAAATTCAAAATGAAAAAATGGACATGAAACTGATTTGTACTTGTGGTCCCACAGAAGGTTCTCCTAAGGAAAACATGGAATTTTTTTTTGAGTCATTAGAGCAGTCAACTGACACAAAGGAAATGGAAAAAAGTTGTCCTTGGAGATCTAAACAGCAGTGAAGGAAATGAATTCCACCAGGCATATACGTACTTGGGAAAATTTGGAGAAAAGGGCTATGATAATAACAATATGTATCTGCTGGATTTCAGCTCAGGATACGGACTAGTCATTCCAAACACCATGTTCCAACATGGTGTATGCAAGTTCATGTGCAGAGAGCAGGCACAAGAAACACCTCATTAAATGTTCATTATTGATAGTGATATCTTTATTCTGATTCAGGATACAAGAGTGTACAGAGGATTTGAAATTGAACATGACCACCTCTTAGTTCTAAGTAGGATAAAAATGAATATCACATTGAAAAGAACAGTAGGTAAGAAAGTCTAAAAAAGAATTAAAGTTGAGCAGCTTTTACATGTAAACTGTAGACTCAACTATACAAACATTATTGAAGAAAAAATCAAAATGTGAAAAGAACGAAAACTTGGAGTCTAACTGAAAAACTCTGAAGAAAACATTGATTCAGCTGGGGAGATGTGGTGAAGTTGTCTGCAAGGATAGAAAAAATAAGAACACAATAGTGGACACAGGATATTAAAGAAGCAGTCCTGGACAAAAAGAAAACATACCAAAAGTTCCTAGCAAATAAATCAGCAGTTGCCTTAAAAACGCATGAAAGCTAAGCTATGTGAAAATCTAGCTAAACTAAAGTTATGGAAAGAGTTATGGAAAGACTAATATAGAAAATAAATATTAGTAAGGTGAAAACATGTTCTGGAGGCCATCGAAAAGCTCAGAAATGAAAGAGGAAGTATGGTAAAAGGAATCAAAGATGGTAAAGCTGACATGAAAACTGAAGATCTTGTATGTTGGGAGTAATTATTTTGAAAGATAGTTAAACAAAAGAAGCAGTGACACAGAACAGTAGTAGAAAATTTTCAAGAGGAAAAGCAAGAGCATATCAGTACTTGAGGTAGAAAAAAGCTATCAAAAACCTGAAATGTGGAAAGGCAGCTGGTAGATGATATTTGACCAGAAATGCTTAAATATGGAAGCATAAAAGTTTTGTAATGGCTATACTGCATAATTTAGAGAGCCTGTATTCAGAAGGTTGAATTCCAGAAGATTGGAGTAGAACTCTCATAGCTCCCATTCTTAAAAAGGGAATAAAACTGAATGCGAGAATTGCAGAGGGATTTCTCTACTAATTGTCCCAGGTAAAATTTATGCAGGCATACTTGAAAAGAGGTTGAAAAAAAATTGTGGAAGAGAAACTGGGAGAAGAACAAGCTGGGTTCAGGCTAAATAGAGGTGGTCAAGATCAGGTTTTCATTTTAATACAAACAGTTGAGAAATCTTGGAATATAACAAGGATCTGTGCTTAAGTTTTGTAGGTCTGGAAATGCATACGACAAGGTGCTCAGAGAAAAGCTTTTCAACACATAAAACACTATACAGAATAATACATAGTTATGTAATTCCAATTCCTTGGAATCACATGTATATGTGATTTCAAGAACACAAGAACCCTTTACTAGTGTTCTTGGAATCAAACACCTCTTTTGCTTACTTTTCCCATTCTATCCTTTATTGCGGGCTGGAATGGCAGAATTGTAATGTACCTACAGGAGGTTTCACATGCTTACATGGAACTTTTATAAAGTGACTTTGTATCATCTTTAGTTTTATTCTTCACTCACATTCTACTTAGATTTAATAAGTAGTTCAGTTTAACTTTTGCTAGTACTAATGCTTTCAAGATTATTTTGATTATGGGGTTATATTGAAATTATTCCTCATTTGCATTTTAATAGTTGAATGAATAATATCTTAAATACAATTCAAATTCTAGCCCAGAAGTATTTTACTGAAAAAGAACAAGAGGAAAGCTGATTTATTTATTTATTCATATGGAGTTTCCTCCCTTTTCTCCCCCGTCTCTATTGAGGCGAGTTGATCTCCCTCATGGGGGGGTTAAGTATTTATGGCTGTAGATCCGTGTGTGTTCACGGGGCCAGTTTGCCTGCTTGCGGGATGAAAAACCCCAGCTAAACTGGGGGGGGGGGAACCCTGCTGTTCACACCCAAGACCAGCTAACTTGGCTGTGGCTGAGGAAGATCCTTAAGCTCCTCACGTCAGCGACGGGAATCGAACCCAGGACACTCCTTCCCCAGGCATATGGTTGCGAAGTGCAAAGCCACTAGGCTAACCACTCAGAGAGGAAAGCTGATGAAAGAATACTACCATACTTCCTGTCTTAATTCTCAAACAGCCAATATTTCAGATTTTGTTCACTTATCAGACTAGGAGAAACAGACTACTAATTCCATAGTACAGATAACATAGGAGTTAAACTTTTAAATAAAAATCAGCAAAAATGAATCTCAACATAAAAACATTTTAATATTTTTTCTTAAATTTACAGGCATCACAATAATGCTTGTCTAGGGGTGTCATATAACCTAACAATGGTTCTGCTTCTATTCTATACAAAACTTATATAATTCTAAATTACACTTTATATTAAGACTTAGTCTGCAAGCTGACATCTTATTTTATAGTTTGTTTTCAATCATACTTCTAGCTCATTTTGTTTTTTTTTAACATTTCTTTGCTTTTTCAAATACTTTGCATTAGCCTTCATCTTGCTCTCAGTTATATTAGTTGCAAGATAACAAAAATGATCATTCCATTCCACAGAAAGCATCGAGGTGTAGAATTGCAGTAGTGCCAATCATTACATATACACATAGTTCGTATTTCTCCGTTAGATATTTCATTAGTAAAGCAACCATTTAGCTCATTGGAAGTCCCACAAAAAAGTGTCATTGACTGGATAACACCTGTAAAACAATTATGATATTTAGTGTCCATAAACTCCAACTGTACACAAATATAATTGTTTTGTAAGTACAATATAGGTATGCAAAAAATGAGTTGATAGAATGGAGAATTTGAAAAGGAGTACATAATTTTGCCATTGACATTCCAGACAAAATAAGATTTAAATTCTGATTCAGAAGTATCTCTGACATTTCCATTTATTTCCTTCTGATTTACTGGTGCATGAGAATAATGAAATGAAACATAGATGATGAAATTGGGCAACAAGAAAATGATTAGTTGATGAAAGTAAGAGACAAACGTTATGGAATAAGAGATGCTCACCTTGAAATTTGAGTGTAGTATAAAAGGGCACATGATATGTTTTCTGTGTGGTATCTGAGACAAATAACTGAACTTTTATGTGTAAGGATAAATGGACATAAGAGAGTGTTGTAGACATGACTTGGAAGTGGAAAAAGAGCAATGTCAAAAGGGAATATGAGACCATGTTTGCAAGAGGTGAAGGATAATGTAGTAGTTAAGAAAGAGGTTGGTGTACTGTCTAGGTATTTGAGGAGGAGAATAGAAAGCTATGTGAGATACAAGGTATGTAATTTGTGTACATAGTAAATGTACACAAGTGGTTTGTCAGGTGGGTTGCATTTGAATTAGTTTAGTGTTGGACATTTGTAGGAACTGCTACTGGGTGAGACAGAGAAGCAATGGTCATGCTTGTAGTGTAAGTTGGTTTGGTAAACAAGGCAATTAGGCTATGAGGCTGCTATATCATATGCATTAATTGCATGTATTTTCTGACTGGTTTTGTGGGATGAAACTCTTCTGCCTATAAGATAATGGAGCAGAAAAATGATCAGAGCAAAACAAGAGATAGTTTAGGTGTGATGTCCACAAACACAGTTATATTTAAATGATATTCTAGGCAGTATAGCAACGTATAGGAAGTATAATGGAGCTTGGTGAGGTCATAGGAAGCAGCAAAACAGAGTAATCACACAAGCATGATTTATGGACTTACATGTGGTCTGTTATACATCATAGAAAGAAGTCAAAGGAATCCTCCTCCCCATGGGCAAGATGCATCGTGTCATGCAACAAGTCACGTGGTTGTATCTAGTATAAACTGAAGGAATATGATGCTCCTACATCAGTGCAACTGTGTCTGGGTGAAATGGCTGCGAGAAGGGAACTGATGGAGTTTGAAAGAGGTATTATGATAGGATGCCCTGTTGCAGGTATATCTGTTCGAAAAATGGGCCATTCCAGGTCAAGAATTAGTGATACCATACTGAGATGGAAGTGCAGGGGAGTCAATTTCAAGTGCTAACTGCAGTGGATGACCCATCACACTCACCAAATGTGAACTGTAGGGAGCTATGAAGGATAATATGTAAAAATCGCCATTCAGCGGCAGACACATTGAATGCAGAGTTCTGAGCATTGACCAGAACATGAATCTGCAGAAAAACATTCAGAACCAAGGATCACAACATGAATTTTCATGGTAGGACTACAATATGCAAGCCTCACATTACCCAAACCAACATTCGATATAATCTTTGGTGCAAAGAAGGTATAGTGGGACGTGGAAGTTTGGAAAGCTGTGTTGTGGAGCGACAGATCATGCTACACCTTCTGCTGAGTAGATGGATGGGTGTGGTGGATGCCAGGTGAACATCTCTTACCAGAGTGAGTAACTCTCAACTATGAAATTTGTAGGTGGCGGTGTGAAGGTATTTTGTCTCCTGTTTTTCATGGTTTGGCCTTAGACTTTCTGTTTGTGGTGCCACGAGCATTCAACTTTGAGAGGTATCTGAATATTCTGGACAGTGTGCAATGTTTCCTATTTTGTGGCATTTATATGAAACTCACCATTGTCTCAGTAAGAGACAATGTTGTTCAGTCAGTTCTGCTCTTTTTCTTTCTTTTTGCTGCTGTAACTGCATGGTTTGTGGACATGTATGTCATCACACTTGACTGGCCTCCAAAGAGTACTGATCTCAACCCTATTGACCATCTGTGGGATGAACTGGAATATTGGGTGAGATCAATACATGCCTACAAGAAGAATGGTCCAAAATTTTCATTGATCACTATCGTATGCTTGTGGAAAGTATGTCCTGTAGGATTGCTGCAGTCATTGTAGTGAAAGGAGGTACTACATCTTTTTAAGGTGGGTGCCGTGGCTGTTTGTTCCTCACATTATGGACACCATAATGTGAGGAACAAACAAAAATTAAACTTCTTTCTAAGCAGTGTATTTGTATACTATGGTAATTTTGTAGCATTGAATCAGTTTGCCCAAAGATTATTGGTATGTGTGAGACAGTTTACTGAAAATGATATACATGCTGGAAAATATATGGAAGAGATATCCTCTTTCATAAGGATAAGAAGAACAAAAAAGGAGGAGGGGTAATACTGTTAATGAGAACAAAGGAATTGCATACACTATACTCAGAATTATGAAAGATAATGAATTTGAAACATCAGAGTGAAAGACATTACACAATACTTGATTGAAAATTAGGAAATAGATATGTCCATCATCAGTGTAAAGCAAACAAATTAAATAATTCGCAAAGTGAGAGAGAATATAGAGTAAATACAACAGTTGGTTAACCTATAGCAGCAAATACCACATGCTAGAATGGTCATATGAAATAGTTAGTAATAATTTCTGATATTTACATGGGATGAGAATCTCTCAAACTTTCAGGATAAAGAGGAAATCATTGCAATTTATATATGAATAGTAACAGAGCTTCTGAACTTTCTTTGAAAATTTCAGAGTTGATGTATAAAACTGCTTCTGCAGAGAAGGTAAGCATCATTCTACAAGATACTGTGTTTGATTTCAATACTGTATTGTGTAAGATCTGACTTTTGAGGTTTAAAATATGTTAGATTACAAGTAATTTTGTAAAGAACTCCAGTTTTCATAATGGCTTGATGTGCTGAATGATGCCAAATTGCAACATATCTGTTAGTGGACCCAGAAGGAGAGATGAGGAATGAGGTAAATAAAGTATCCTCTAGATCGTTTAATAATTAGCAAAGGGTAGATAAGAAGGATAGAGGAGATAGAGGCAGTGGTGTAGCTAGAGCTTTTGCGCCCCTCTCAATACACAACAAAAATACTATAAAAAGTCAAAACGACATATAGGGAAATAAATTAAAAGCGCAAGAAAAATGCTATTTTTCTTGCTTTTCTGTTAGCAAAATCGTCGATGACATTGCCGAAGTCTATTTCGTAGTAATGTAGGTAATTCTTAATCAATTTTATTTAGAAAAACTCCTCTCACAACTAGCAACACAGCAACTGTGAGGAAAATTCGCAGTAAGTAGTATTACAATATTTTGAACTGAGTTCTCGAGGCTGTATTTTAGAATTAACTGCAAAAGTTCAAAAAGGTTCAAAGTGCTGCCTGGGACGGACCCCCCCCCCCCTCAGCTACACCTTGGATGGAGGGTTGTACTTGTCCTTGAAGTGTTCATTGAAATTAAAAGAACATTTTGATATCACCAAAATAGCATGGATATGAAGCATAAATTACTTGACATATTTCATTTATATAGCTGTTTGAGTTGTTAATGGAATGTGACATAGTAATCAAGTGCTACCTGCAGTGGATGACCCACCACACTCACCGAACTTGACTGTAGGGTGCCACGAAGGATAATATATAAAAATCACTATCCATAGGCTAACATGTTGATTGTTAGTGGTGGATTTTTTGAGGATGGTAAATTGTTAATGGTTCTCAAAGTGGGGATCATGAACAAAATGTGTACTGGACTATTTCCTAATACTTTATTAATCATTATTTACATTACTAGAAACTATTGCAATTATTATGTGACACCTGTGAGGAGTCCAAGGATACATTGTGGGAGGGCACTCCACTCCGCTATATACATCTCATCATCTTCTCTACTCATTAATTCTATTAATTCTCCCATTATACAGAACTACAATCAACGCCATCTACTGCCCATCACTACCAACAACAGTATTTTTTGTCTGTAAATTGCATGTGTTCTGATGGCTGATTTCCTGTATGCAGGATAAAAACCGAGTTTCGAGGAGAAAAAAATCCTGCTACCTCCGTATGAGATTGGCTAACTCACCTTCAATTGAAAAGCCTCTCGTCAATTGAAGGGCACAGTGTATTGTTGTTCTTCCAATTGTGCTAAAACAACGTAAGAGTTTTAATATTCAGTTTGTCATATGAATTTTCATTTTCACAAATTATTTGGTCTGTATTGAGATATTAATTTAATTACAAGAAGTTTAAAAGAATGCATAGAAGTTATCTTGACATATGCACGTTTCTGTATGTCTGAAAAAACATGGAACCATCTTTTTTGCAGATATGAGTGTTTATGACATTAGTTAAATGAATTTGAAAGATAATATTTTATTATTTCATTGAAATTAAAGTTTTCACTTTATTTAATTAGTATATTGTCTTATTTTTAAATATATAATCTAACACCTTTTTATTTTCAGAGGGAGTAGGAAGAGAGCTCTTTTATACAGTTTTTTTTTAATACATAACTCCTTAACTAAATTCTGGAAATTGACAGTAACTGGCTTCTGTTTTTAGCTGTCACAAATAGATGAGCCCATGGGTATCAATAATTTTAGGGGTGTCTTGACTGGAGTATGGCAGATCTGACACTATCTCATGATTCTAAACCAGTGATCTTCAACCTTTTTCATAATATGGCACCTAGACTAATTATTAAAATTCTGCAGTACACTAAAAATGTATTCTTTTAATTTTTTTAATGATCTGGCAAAAAATAGGCATAATATTGATTGATTTACACACACAAGATATTAGCAATAGTAATTACTTATCATTTTTGCTCCAAAAAATGTAAACTATATTTTTGACATTTTTAGTAAGAAAAACAATACTCAAAATTATTTAAAAAATTTTTTATTGATTTTTTCAAATGAATATATAATATCCATGTTAATGGAATACTACTGAATAAAATTAACTGAATGAAAAAAAAAATAAATAAAATAACTCTTACTAGTTATCTTAAAAATAAGAGAATTAAATGAAGTTATTTGTGAACACACTTATCAAAAGATTACAGCTAATTAACACACAATTTTAATCTGATTCACCAACCATAAGTTTCGTAAAACATAAATAAGGGAGCTTCAGGTGCAGACAGAAGACCAGACACTAATAAATAAATGCGCAAATTACGACATTATGTCTTTCAATTAATTTGTTTTCACAAATCTCGCAGCACACCTAAAGACCTCTCAAAGCGCACTGGTTGAAAATCGTTGTTCTAAACCTTAGCACTTGTATTAATGTCTGAAATAGTGAGTTCCAGTGTTGATTTTTCTGAAATGTAGAGTTAAAAACCTGAGATGTAGAGTTAAAAACCCAAGTTTCCAGGAGGGGGAAAAACCTTGTTACCTGCAACAGAGATGGATTAACTTGGAACCACTCAAAACAAAGCCTAGAAAAAGTTCCTCTAGTTCACGACTTGAACCATGTGACCTTTTCTTGTTTCATCACTTCCCAAACAAGTACCTCATGATCACTCTCACCAACTGGCGACAGTGTGAACACTTCATTAACAACTAAATCTTGTGAGGGCATGAAAAGATTCATGCCCACATTAAAGCCTCTAGTTACTTCAATCACATGCTGCTTAAGATATTTATCTCTCAGAAATTCCACATACTTGCTCTCCTTGTCCTCACACACTATCTCCTCCTCCTAGTCTATATTCCTGTAATTAAAGTCTCCCATCAGGATCATCTTCTTTTTACATGCCCAACTAATTTGCCTAAACATTTCACAATCAGTGTTCTCTGTATTTCCTGATCTATAACAGCATGTAGTATTTTAGCACTACAAGAATTGCAGTGATTAAAGCAGAGTTTTTTTTTTTTTTCTTTCATTACTCCTATCCATGAATGGTCATAAGGTGGGCTAAGGATTTATTATTATTATTACTTTTTTTTTTTAATTTTATTTATATTTTACATGATCTGGAAACTCTACATATGAAATTTTTTCAAGCCACTTCAGGCAATCAATAAGTGGGGCAGTGGTCTTGCACTGGTCAATAAAATTCATATTTTACCCAAAGACATTCACGAACATCCATGCCCACAACCTATTTGCTGGAGGGAAGATGCATTAACCACTTGATAACCAATACATTATGGATCAATTCATATACAGCAATCCCTCAATTAATGTGAATAATGCATTCTTTAAAATAGATGCATTAATCAAAAATGCACTAATCGAATATAATAACCTATGGAAAAAAGTATATTTTCATTCCTCAAATTTCTTTTTTGATCCTTAATTTTTATTTTTATAAAAGAATTACATTATATCTCAGGCCTGGTTAAAGGAAAACTATGAAGTTGAAAGGCAATGAAACATATTCAGAGGTATAAATTTATTATTCTACTTCTTAACAAAGAATTGAGCTAATGTAGTTTGGCAGGCATTCTGTTTCTTTTTTTTCCCCATACAACTGATGGTGTGGCCCTATTGTCTCTTCTACTACCTCTGTAAATTTTACTGCTTCTCTTTTCATCAGGGTCAGCCTCTAAGCATTGATGCTTAAAAATTTCATATAAAAAATATTTTCAAATTGTTTCTGTGAAATCTCTTTGGGTTTGTCAGTAATTAAGTTTTCTTCATATTCTTCAGACTCTTTCCACTGTGCATCTAAATTTAGCAGGTTGGAATCACTCAATTTCTCAGAATGAGATTTAATTAACTTAGATTCATTTGAAAAGCCTCCAAAATCGTTTGCACAATGTGGAAGAATGTGCTTCCAAAAGATTCATGTATTGCTAGCAGTAATTTCATTTGACTTTGCAACTTTATAACCAGGCTGAGATTTCTCTGATTTGGCCAGAAAAGTCTTGGAAGGCATTCGCTTCCAAAAAAGGCTGGTTTCATTGACATTAAAAATAATTGCTGGTCACAATAGCCCCCTTCTTTCACAATTTTCTTCAAAATCTCTGGATAATTTGTGGCCACCTCCTTATCTTCACTTGTAGCTTCACCTGTGATTAGAACATTATGTAGGCTATTTCTCTTTTTGAAATGCTCAAACCACCCAGCACTAATGTGGAATTCTTCTTTTCCATCATAGTTAGCCTTTTCTTTCAAGGTTGCAAAGAGACTTAATGCTATTTATTTAATAAGATCAGTGCTTAGCAGGATCCGTTTTTGATTACAATCTTCGATCCATGTAGAAAGCAGTCTCTCTAATTCAATTATTATTTGACACCTCCAGGGAGTCCAAGGACTCATCGAGGGAGGGCACCTGCTCTACAACTCCAGCTAACCACAACTACACCGATGCCATCTACTGCCGACTACCACTGGTATTTCTACAGACAATCATAAACATCTATTCCCATGGCGAGATTCGAACCCGCAACCGTTTGGCTGGAGAGCGGATATGCTATCCACTCGGCCAACCAGGCGGGCCTGGTTGGCTTTGATTTTGAGTGTATGCATGATGAACTTGAAGCAGCCTTACCTTTCTCTTTGTATTCAGCAGCTTTGCTTAAAATTGTTCTTATAATTGATTCACCCATTTTTGTGTTCTTGTCCTATCTTTGCTCTGGACTCGCCTTGTTAATTTTTCTTTATTATTTCAAGTGTTTCTTCCAATGAGATTACTTTTTGAATCATTTTCACACTTCTGCTTTTTTGCTCATGATAAAAGGTTAAGAAAATACTTTAAAATAAAAAAAGTAATGAAAACAATTGCAAAGGAGGCACGAGATATGATCATCAAAATGCTATGTAATTAGCAGACAACATAAATTTTGGCAGTGTACATGGAAATAGTGTAGTATGCTATTAAAAAATAACTTCGTTGCTAACCAAATTATTTCATCCTAGTGAGTGATTTTTTTAAAAATAGCTAGCCATAAAAAATGTATGGATAGAAAATTTTTAAAATCTGTAACATTTATTTTTAAGATGTATATATGCGCACTAATCGAATTTGGGTATAGAAAAAAAAATGATGCACAAATCGGAGGCACATTAATCGAGGGATTGCTGTATCTTAAGATGTTGGTGAGACTGATTAGGAACAGAATACAAGATTGGATTAGTAAACATAGAATTTTCTATTGATGGTCAGCATGGATTTTGAAAAGCATAATCCATGTTGACTATCACTTTTATGCAAAGGAAAGGTTTGGCTTTAGCAGTATACATGTATGTTGTGAAAAAGTGACCAGTGTGCTGGAAAAGGCAAACTCATATGTTGTGATCTTTTTGAACTTCCTAAGGCAACTGAAGCTGTCACAACAGGTTGAGTGGGAAAAAAATGATGGATTAATGAAATGTAAGATATTGGCTGTCTGAAAGATAAGATCAAGGTGTGTTATGTGCATGGTGGTTTCTTGGGTTGCTACTTTTCAACTTATTTGTTAATGATATTTCATGTAAATTGAAAAGGGATATTTGTCTGTTTGCTGATAGTGTAAACTTGGGGAGCATTATAAAAAGTAATGCTGATGTTAAGTTCATTCAGAAAGAGTTAAACAAGCTTAGACAGATTGACTGGAATTGCTTGTTTTTTTATTATTATTATTACTACAGCAGTCTCCATGGGGTTGGCAGACTCATTGTGCAAGATCTGCTTAACTGGCAAAGTGTCTGTCACATTTAACCTCAAGTTCACTTATGCTCAGTGTATTCATAATACATTCTGGCAATGTATTCTACTTACCTACCACTCTCTTCATGTAAAAAAAAATTGATCCTCACAACCTTTTTCACCATACTTTTACACAACTTCCAGGGATAACTTCTCCTTCTTCCCGTCATCCATCACTCTTTATAATCCCCCTCTGTATTAATCCAGTAAAATTCTCTCATTGACTTAAATGTCACTTCTCTTTCTTTTATACACCAAACTGCATTCCTTCATCCTTTCCCCATAACCGAACATTCCATAGTCCTGATATTATCATGGTCATTCATTTCAGGACCTTCAGTGTTCTCACATCACAGTGAAAACTAAATGAAAAATTTATGAACTGCAGTCCTTGTGTGGTTGATCAATGCCTTATGCAGTGGCACTATCACTTCCTCAGCCCCACTTGTCAATGTACTTGTCAGCAGCAGTACGGTGTATGTAGTATTAATATTAAACGACTACATCCACTCATTTGTCCAAGCTAAAAGTCTGTTCAAATCTTCTTGAAGGGAATTAGCATCGGCAACACTCCTGATAATTCTCTCCAAGTTTTCATCATTGGCCAAGAAAGATTACCATTCAATCCACATGAAACAGCAATGGCCTAAGAACAGAACTTTGAGGCACACCACTGGTCACCTTCCTTTTCTGAGACGCTGCTCCATCATACACAATTACACAGTTACAATTGCTAGTATATCATTCAGAGTGATAGAGAGTCTCCAATCTATCTAAACAATATGTTATCCAGTGCTATCATTTGCAGCTTGTATACCAACTCCTCATTTTGTAATCTATTAAATACCTTGACATAGTCTAAGAATATCTGTATATTATTATTATTATTATTATTATTTGACACCTCCAGGGAGTCCAAGGACTCATTGAGGGAGGGTACCTGCTCTACAACTCCGTCTCCACCAACCATTCAATCGCTAACTGACCGCAACTACACCAACGCCATTTACCTCCAACCACCACTGGTATTTCCACAGACAATCACAAACATCCATGCCCATGCGGGATTCGAACCCACAGCCTTTTGGCTAGAGAGCAGATATGCTATCCACTCGGCCAACCAGGCTGGCAATGAATCTTCCTTATCCAACACTTTTGCCACCTTATCATAAAATGCAAGTAGATTACTACAATATCTATCCCATCACAAACTCATGCTGACCATCATAGAAAATCCTATATCCATCTGCTTAATCATGTAGTCTATTCCTAACCAAATTCTCTAATACCTTGATCTCAGCTGCAGATATACAGATCAGTCTATAATTGAAAACCTCTGTCCTACAATTGTGTT
Source organism: Typopeltis vanoorti (assembly GCF_054136105.1). Classification (NCBI taxonomy): domain Eukaryota; kingdom Metazoa; phylum Arthropoda; class Arachnida; order Uropygi; family Thelyphonidae; genus Typopeltis; species Typopeltis vanoorti. The sequence continues at coordinate 69,650,296 of NC_143573.1, read as the reverse complement.
TGTGAAGTGATATTATTTTGCTTTCTTTCCTACTGGAAGACTTTCAGTAAATAACCAGTCTTAGTCAGGTACATAGCTAACTCTTTTGCATATTCCAGAAAAATACATGCCGATATGTTATCCATTCCCATAATCTTAATAGTATCTAGCTAATCACCTTTATACATGAACTCTGATTCTTTTACTTCTAATTCTCCTATTATTTTCTCCCTTTTAGGTGTTGCACAGCATCATTTACACCAGTGTAATATGTGCTGATAACATTCTCATTAAATAATTCTAGCACATGCTTTGCCAGGCAACTACTTTGAATGTTGCTAAAATGCTAGATGTGGAAGTCTCATCTTAAATAACACTTCCATGCAAAATGTGAACTGCAAGCATTAACTATAAGTATTCAATGAAAAATGCCAAAGGTATGAATTTTTGTTACATGTTTTGAAGCTATAGTTGTATGACTAGAGTATTATTATTATTATTATCTGAGACTTCGACGGAGTCAAGGACTCATTGAGGGAGGCTATAAATCATCCAAACCAACTGTCATCCCTTCCCTTAAATTCATTCACACCAGATGCACTCATTATCCTTGAAGGCAAACTTTTGACTCACTCAAGAGTGAGTCGAAAGTTTGCGAATGAGAGAAAAATCTACCTCTTACCCCTTTCTTGACTGCAAACAAACTTAACTTCTATAGATTCCCCTGTGTTCTCTCCCCACCTTCCATGTAATGAAAAATTTCATCAGACGATATCCTATAACATCCATTCAAATGTTTATGGACATCTATCATATCACCCCTCTTTCTCCTGTTAACCAGAGTGTGTAATCCACTCGTAATCTGTCCTCATAATCTAAATCCTATAATCCTGATATAGTCTTTGTAACTCTTCTTTGCACCTTTCCACAGCATCTTTATCCCCTTGGAACCCAGGAGAAATCAAATCTGCACACAATCAAGGTGTGGTCTTATCAAGGTCTTATAAAGAGGCATGACTTCCTTATCTTTACATTTCAAGGTTTGCTTCAACATCACAATTATCCTCTGAGTTATATTAGTCGGTTCTCCGCATTCCTTTAAAGGAATGCGGAGAACCGACCAGGGCTTCTGACCTAATGTCCAATCCTCACCTTCTCGTGGTGCACCCTGTTGGGTATCTACTTTGATACTGAACGAACGAGGATGGGCTGGCAATTTGGGATTTAGCCGACCAAATTGTATTCTTATTGGTTAAACCAAAATAAAAAATGATAGTACAACATGACAAAATTTCATGCCGGCTGGGGCGTCGCCCGGTTAAACAAGGCCCCCGTTGTTTTCGCCAGGGAACCAGGGCGAACAGCGAAAAGTCAGCTACTGGAACAAATCTGAAAACAAACCCCAACTCAACATCACCAGAGTTAAAGATCGGTACTATCAACGTAAGAAGCCTGAATGGCAAAGAAATGGAGCTAGCTGAGGAATTAGATAAGTACCAGATCGACATAATAGCGGTGACTGAAACAAAAAAGACCCAAACTGGTGAGATCTTTCTGAGCAATAAATACAAAATGTTATATTCAGGCAATGATAATCAAGGAAAAGAAGGAGTAGCCATAGTATTCAACACAAAATACGAGGCTAATCTTCTTGAATGGCAGTCAGTCTCAAGTAGATTAATGTGGGCAAATATGAGAATGGGGAACTGGACAATGAGACTTATTTGTGCCTATGGTCCCACAGAAGGTTCTACTAAGGTAGAAGTGGAGGAATTTTTTGACGCTCTAGAAAAAGCAGCTGACACAATGAAAAAGGAAAAGTTGGTCCTTGTTGGGGATCTAAATAGCAGAGTAGGAAATGATTGTGAGACATACAAAAATATTTTGGGAAAATTTGGAGAAAAGAGCAAAGCTAATAATAATGGCAAATATCTGTTGGATTTCTGCTCAGGACATGGACTGGTTATTACTAACACCATGTTCCAACATAAAAATGTGCACCAATTCACATGGAGAGAAGAGGCTAGGAATAAGAAAAGTCTCATTGACTATGTTATTGTTGATAGTGATGTTTTCTCCCTGGTGCAGGACACCAGAGTGTACCGAGGATTTGAAATTGGAAGTCATCACTATTTAGTCTTGAGCAGGATAAAATTGAATTTCATATTGAAAAGAATAACATGTAAGAAAGTTTTAAAGCGAATAAAAGTTGAGCAGCTTTCAGATGTTAACTGTAGACTAAAATACAGAAATATTATTGAAAAGAAAATGAAAGAGTTTGAGAACAGGAATCAAACCTTGGAGATTCAGTGGCAAACTCTGAAGAAAACATTGATTGATTCTGCCAGAGAGGCATGTGGTGAGGTTATGTGCAAGGATAAAAAAATCAGAACTCCCTGGTGGACACGGGAAGTTAAAGGGGCAGTGAAGGAAAAGAAGAAAGCATATCAAAAGTTCCTGGCAAATAAGTCAGCTTTTACTCTTACAGAATACAGAGACAAATGTAAGAAAGCTAAACAGTGTGTAAAACTAGCTAAACAAAAGTCATGGGAGGACTTTGGCAAGAATATAGAAAATAAATATCAAGAAGGTGGCAAAATATTCTGGAGGTTGTTGAAGAAGCTTAGGAATGGAGGAAAGAGTGCTGTAAAAGGAGTTAGAGATGATAAAGGTTACATGAAAACAGGAGAAAAAGATATCCTTGAAGTATGGAGTAATTACTTTGAAAAACTGCTAAATGAAATGTGGAAAGGCAGCAGGAGTAGATGATATTCGACCAGAAATGCTGAAGTATGGTGGTATAAAAGTCTTACAGTGGCTGCACTGCATAGTTCAGAAAGCCTGGACAGAGGGACGAATTCCCGATGATTGGAGTAGAGCTCTCATAGTACCCATATATAAAAAGGGAAATAAAACTGAATGTGAGAATTACAGAGGTATTTCCCTACTGAGTGTTCCTGGCAAGATCTATGCAAGTATACTTGAGAAACGGTTGAGAAGAATTGTGGAAGAAAAGCTTGGTGAAGAACAAGCTGGATTCAGGCCAAATAGAGGCTGTCAGGATCAGATCTTCACTTTACGACAAATAGTCAAGAAAGCATGGGAATATAACCAAGATCTCTATTTAAGTTTTGTCGATTTGGAAAAGGCATATGACAAGGTGCCAAGAGAGAAGCTACTCAATACGCTGCAGTTATATGGTGTCAATGGGGCATTATATCAAGCAATACTTAGTCTTTATTTGAGTTGTAAGTCAGCAGTTAGAATTGAAGGAAGTATAGGAAGATGGTTTAATGTTAAATCTGGTGTGAGACAAGGATGTACATTATCCCCTCTGTTATTCATTATCTATATGGATCACATTATGAAGGAAAGGAAAGTGGTATTAAACCTGATATCAAAATTGGAGATGTTAATGTCAGCTCTTTGCTTTATGCAGATGATGTTATACTTCTAAATAAATCCGCTACAAGTCTGCAAGATTCTCTGACTAAATTGAATAGCTATTGTAATAGATATGGTATGAAGGTCAGCAATAAAAAGACAAAGACAATGAAAATAGGCAGAATCATTGAAAATGTCAACTGTGTTGTGAATGGAGAACCTGTGGAACAAGTAAAACATTTCAGCTACTTAGGCACAATTTTTACTGAAGATGGTAAATTAAATATAGAAATAGACAACAGAATCAGCAAAGCTGGTATGGTGGGAAGTCAATTGAATAAATTCATATGGAATAAGAGAGAAATTAGTTGGAACACTAAATTAGCTGTATACAAGACAGTGTTCAAACCAGTTTTAACTTATGGATCTGAGAGCTGGGTCAGAAGTAAAACACTTGACCAAAGACTAGAGACCGCAGATATGGGAGTCCTGAGAAAGATTAGAGGCGTGAACAGATGGCATCAATGGCAATATCATATTAAAAATGAGGATATTAGGAAAGAACTTGACATTGTCAGCATCCAGGAATGCATTAGCAGAGCTAATCTCAGGTGGTATGGTCACTTAAATAGAATGGGAGAGGAAAGATTAGCAAAACAAGTGTTCTCTGCCAGGTTGGCAGGAAAACGACCCAGAGGAAGACCAAGATATAGGTGGATTGATACGGTACAAAGTGCCTTAGACGATAGAAATATAAGATCTGATAATGTTGGAGTCTTGACAAGTAACAGACTGATTTGGAGGAAAATTGTAGATAGGAAGTTAGTAATGATGTAATTTTTTCATGTAGTACTGTCATATCCTGTACACCCCTTGAGGGTACATGGCAGGAATTTGATGATGATGATGATGATGTTATATTTGAAATTTTTTACTGTGTGACCTTTGAACTTCAGATTTCTTCAACCAATATGCAAGATCCCTAGTCTCATCAGTTTCTCGTAGCATAACCCTGCTAATATAATATGCCGCTGGAAATCTCATCCAATGTGCATAACTATACGTTTACTAACATTAAACTGACAGCCAATTTCTTTTGACAAAATTTCCAGCCTTTTCCAATAATTTTGTAAGTGCTGAATATCAGTAGCACCCCTGATTGCCTTGCCTATCTTTGCATCATTGGTAAACAATTGCACATCTCCATCTGCTGTTGGGCCCTTCCTTCCTTACTGTCATTAATGCAAAGATTGAACAACAATGGCCCAAGGACTGAACTATGAGGTGCACCACTTGTCACCTTAAATTTAGCAAATTCACATCCACCATATACCACTTTTTGATATCTGTTTGTTAACCATCCACTGAACCACGTCAAGAGTTTATATGGCAATCCCATATTGTCCAGTTTATTATTATTATTAACATCTGACCTCCATGGAGTCAGAGACTCATCATGGGAGGTACACACTATTGCACATAAAGCTCATCCAACCATGCCTTAAAATGATTCAATGCATCTACATTCACAACATACTCAGGCAATTCATTCCACCCACTAGACACTCTCCATGCAAAGAACCTGATCCTTACTCCTCTACTCACATCCTCTTTATACAGTTTCTAGAGATGGCCTCTTTTTCTATCCACTTCTCTCATTCTGTGAAAAATCTCTTCCATGTCAACTTGATAACTCCTGATTAGCTGATATGTCTCAATCATATCCCCTCCTATTCATGAGGCTTTGCAGTTTACATTTTCTCAATCTCTCCTCATACTCCACATTCCAAAGACCACTGACAACTTTGTGAATCTTCTTTGGACCCTTTCCAACATATCCTCATTACCATGAAAACCTGGCAACCAGATCTGTGCACAATAATCCATATGAGGTCTGATGAAGGCCTTATACAATGGCATCATAGCCTCTTTATTTCTGCTTGCCAGGGTCCTCTACGTCATTGCCATTATCTGATGTGATGTCTTTACAACTTGTGCAATGTGGCCCCTGAACTTCAGGTCCTTGTCCTCCACCACCACTTCCAGATCTCTCATTTCCTCTACCTCCTTGAAAGTTTCCTCATCAAGTGTATACTTTGTATCCCATCATTGCTTATGAAATTTCAAAACCTTACACTTTGCAATATTGAACTGACATTTCCACTTACCTGCCCATTCATGCAGTCTATTCAAGTACTCCTGCAAGGCCATAACATCTCCTTGACTCTGCATTCCTATCCCAATGGCTTTAACAGGCCTTTAAGGCCCACAACCTTCCAAGCATGCTTGGATTTCGTAACCAAAGCATGAGGATAGGATGGTCACCCCTATGCTTCTAAGTATTCCTGGCTGTATCCCTGTGTGTTTACGGGATGAAAAACCCCAGATAAACTGGTGGAAAAACCCTGTTGTCCACACCCAAGACCGGCTAACTTGGCTATGGCTGAGGAAGATCCTTTAGCTCCTCACGTCTCCGACGGGAATCGAACCTAGGACACTCCTTCCCTAGGCATATGGTTGCAAAGCCACTAGGCTAACTGTGCAGAATTGATCTGCATTGCTCTCTCCAATTTTGAATCGTCTGCAAACAGCTGCATATCACTAGTTAAACCCATCCCAATATATCATTAACATACAAATTGAACAATAATGGTCCCAAAAATGACCCCCTGCAGAACGGCATTATTGACCTTCCTCTTACTGGATACTGCACCCCCATATACAACTTTCTGATAGCCAGTCATTGATGCAACTCAGAAGTCTGTTATCCAATCCCATCTGTTTCAATTTATTTAATAGTTTGTCATGTGGAAGCCTAGCCTATCAAAAGCTTTTTGGAAATTTGTACATCACTGAATGTGCATCTCCCCTGTCCAAAGTATTTGTCATCTTGTTATAGCATATAAGTAAGTTAGTAAAGTATGATCTCCCCTTAAATCCATGCTGATAACCACAAAGAATACTGTTGTTTTCAACCCAATTCTGTATCCTACTTCTCACCAATCTCTCTAGTACTTTCACAACTCCAGATATACAGATTGGCCTATAATTTGAAGCCATAGCCTTATCATCACCTTTATGCAGTGGAACAATTTTACCTTCTTTCCACTCCCTTGGAACCTGTGCTGTTGTAAGACTTATTAAACAAGCATGCCAATGCTATTGCCAATTCTCTGGAATATTCCCTTAAGATGTGTGGTGATATGTCATCAAATTCTATCGCCTTATTGATATCAAGATTATTTATTTCCTCAAATACTTCCTGCTCATTCACTCACAATTAAGATGTCCTCTCCTATTTCCTCCACACTAAAGCTCCTCATGACTCACCCTGATCAGGATGAGGTACCCTTATAAATTGATCACTGAATACTTCAACAATGTCTTTTGCAGCAGATACCATTTTCATTCATTAACATCATTTTATGATGATTGTTCTTCTTTCTACTTGCTACATATCTAAAAAAAACTCTCTAGGGTTTCTCTTCACTTGATTTGCCAATTTTTGCTCATTCTGCACTTTTGTTTTCCTTATTAACTGAGTCACTCTCCTGGCTTGTTCTTTATACTCTTCATGAAACTGATTATTACCATTATTCATCTTATACTGCCTCCAAAGTACCTTCTTCTTCCAGATTTCATGCTTAAGCCCCTCATTCATCCATTTTACACCTACCTTATTCAGCCTTTTGGCCTTTGAAGTACATTCACACATTGATACTGTTATATATTTCTTTGTCAGTTCCCAGGCAGCATTTATTTCCTTACTGCCCAACTCCTCATTCCATACTATAGCTCCAAGCTGTCTCCTAAGCTTGTCATAATCGCCACCCTTATAATTCCACATATATCCTTTCCTCACCAAAGTCTGCATATGGCTAGCCATAACCCAAGTGATCACTACAAGATCACTCTCACCAACTGGAGGAAGGTGTGAAATCCCACTCACAATTACATTATCTGATGAAATGATCAGATCTAAAACTCTCGATCCTTGCATGCCCTCCTTTACGTGCCTGAGATAGTTATCGCTCAAGAAATTAAGTTCCTTATTCCCAAATGTAGTTTATTCATTCTAATCTATACTGCCTTAATTAAAATCCCCATAATAATTATCCTTCCTTTGTTAACTTCCAAGTTGTTTATACATTTCTTCATCCCCACCCTCCACATTCCTTTTCCTATAGCAACATCCAACGAAATATGTTTTCCTGTCATTAGAAGTGTTTTTACTTAGTTATACTATAAATTAAAATAAATTAAAAACCAAGTATATACCAAGAAGGTATATACTTGGTTAAATCCTTTATCCAAGTGTAAGTAAACAAGTTTGTGCCTGAACTATTATCAGAACTGGGACAACTCGTATAAAGAAGCTAATGACTTCACTTGCCTTGATATCCCATAATGCAAAGCACATCTCCTTATGGACATGTATAATGCTGTGCATTATGGGAAGAGTCACTACCCTACCTAGACTGGTTTCAACCTTTATTGATATCTCATCAGTGGAAGCTAGCCCCAGAGGTGATACTAAGGTTGAAGCAATGCAGAAGTCATATTTTCATATACGAGTAGCCACAAGTTGTCACACCTTATTATTAAAATGTCAACATTCACGTTGCATTCACTCCTCATAACCTGTGCTACTATTTCCGTCTTTCATGCCTATCTTATGTGGACTTAATTATCATCAGCAGCGCTCACCTTCCCTCTTGCCCTTTCTATCCTCACAAAAAATACTGTATCCTTCCATTTTTATTCGTGTTACGACATCATCTTTATTCAACCATTGAAATAAGGGACACATGCCATACATGTGTCCCTTATTTCAATGATTTTGAGGCATATAAACTCAATTACTGAAACCATTTCATTCCCCTTATTTCTGATACTTCTGGCCTTTGTAAACAAACACAGCAGTTCATTTTTAGGTCTATAACCAGTCTTAACCAAGCCACTGGTTGGTTGTGATTTCCCCACCACACCGGCCCTTGCCCAATCACCTTTATCACCACTTACCACATTTATCTTCTCATGCTCAACTTCCCAAACCACATTGCAATATACTCCATCTCCATACACACATTCACTACTACTTTCAACATCCACTCTCCCTCCACCATGTCTCCCTGTCCACCCCCCACCCCAGTTTCCCTGTTCCTCTTGCATTCCTGTCTTTCTCATTTCTCTCACACTACCATCATTTCCATTGTCAAGCACTCCTGTCTCCTCATTACCACTCTCTTGATCTTTCACTTCATCTCTTTTGATTTCTTGCATGCAGCACACACACACACTGTACTTCCATTTAGCAGCACTTTCTCCAGTACACTCACTTCAAAGCCATTTAAATGCAACCCATCATGCCTGTATAATTCCATTCTTCTCTCAGACACATGCCATACATCCACAGACTGTACTCCCTTCTCACACAGCTCTCCTAGCATACCATTCATGATTCCAGCTCTCCATTCCCTTCAATCAATTTGGCCGTGACATTGTTATAAAATATGAACAAATTGCTAAAACATGACCATCCTTTAGTAAACACATGCTGCTCTTTGCAGAGTATAGCTTGTTTGTCTACCCATTTTTGTGTGTGAGTTCTTACTAACTTCTCTAAAATTTTCACTGCCACACCAGAGATACTGATAGGTTGGTAGTTAGATACATCACTTTTTGTACCACCCTTGTACAATGGAACTATCATGCATTTCTTCCATTCCTGTGGTATTATTCCTGAGCTGAGACTTAGCTATACAAACATGTAACAGGCCTAGCTAATTCAGCTGAACATTCCTTTAGCAAGCTCTTCAACCCATTTTCATGCACCTCTAACTCTTCATTCAAAGTAACAGTAGCGCTATGCACCATGTTACACACACCCCTGATTGATATATCTTAGCAAATTGAGCATTTACTAACTGAACAATCTCATTAGCTTCTGACACTAGAGTACCATCTGCATTCAATAAAGTTATTCTTCCACATTCCTTCTTTCTTTTGCTTGTGGCATAACGATAAAATTCTTTTGGATTGCTTTTAGCTTGCACATGGCCAATTTCTTTTCATACTCTGATTTGGCTTTTTGCACAACAGTCGTTACTTTTCTGGCCTGAGCTTTATATATTTTATAACTCCTCTTGCTCTTAATCTCATAATATTCTTTCCACATCATCTTCATCTTGTGGATCTCTTGCTTATTAAGGTTGCATATTCATTTCACTCCCAACTATTTATTCTTTGAACACTAGGAATGCATTCAAATACTGCCTCATTTAAGCACTTTTTCAAAGATTCCCATGCATTGCTGACATTTTTCCCATTCAGTAACTGATACCATGGGACCAAAGATAGTATTTTCCTAAGTTGATCATAAATTTTCAGCTTTGTAACCTGTTCTAATGGGAATATCATTATAATTAGATACTTCTCAAGAAAGCACAGCATGACAATGTCACCAACTGGTGATAAAATAATCATATGCTTAACAGAGACCCCTTCTGACACTATGAACAAATCCAACACTCTTTGACTACGAGTTCTGTCTTTCACATGCAGCTTGAGAAAGTTGTTTTGCAATAATTCAACAAATTCCTCTTCATTCTTATCATGTGATTTCTCTTCTACCTAATCAATGTTTGGATAATTAAAGTCACCTATAATGATTACTTGTTTGGTACCATTAGGCTGAATTGGCGATGCATTTCTTTGTCCCATGCAACTGAGCTGCCAGGTCTGTAGCAAAACCCCACCATATATTTCATTCTGTTAGCCTCCACTTCACACCAGATAGCCTCACACTCACTGCTACATGGGATATTGTTACTCTCATTGTTTTATTGCATTTCTACCCGAACTGGAGTAGGGTTTAAGTTATCTGATATTCAATCGAAGGTGAGTTAGCCGATCTCATATGGAGGTAGCAGGGTTTTTTTCTCCCAGAAACTCGGGTTTTTGATCCCTCATACAGTTTAAATTGGCCCTTCAGAACACATGCAATTTACAGACAAAAAATACTAGCTGTGGTGGTGTTGGTTGGCAGTGGATGGTGCTGATGTAGATGATTGGTAGTAGAGGATCGGTGTAGTGGTGGAGACAGAGAGTTATACATTAGTTGTCCTCCTGCAATGAGTCTTCGGACTCCTTGGAGGTGTCATGAATAATAATAATAATAATAATATTGTAGTCACAATTATAGCTTCAAACAGGGAATTATGCATGCAGCTTGAGTGCAATGAAGGGATACAGGGAAGTCAAACAACTATTTTGTTTCTGGCTGCAGGGCTGAATGCTACAAAATTCCTGTTTTCTTTACTTTATATAGAAGTAGCAATGTAAAATAATATATATATATATATATATATATATATATATATATATATATATATATCAAATAAACATAGCATGATAAAAGGATACATGCAAGAAATACATCTTCAGTTTTATTATTATTATTTTTATTCACTTTGGTACTTGCAGTAAATTATTTGAATGTTAGAATGAGTACTCTTTAAATCTTAAAGAGTGGTTAGAAAGATTACTGGATAAATAGTGGTTATTATAACAGCAGTAGTTATAATGCCAGCTGAGAAATTAGATATTAGCAGGCAGTGGATATATGTTAAACAATAACGTAGCCAGCCTGGTTGGTGTATCCACTCTCCAGCCAAAAGGCTGCGGGTTCAAATCCCACTGTGGGCATGGATGTTTGTGATTGTCTGTGAAAGTACTAGTGGTGGTGGTAGGCAGCGGTAGATGGTGTTGGTGTTAGATGATGAAGGTAGGTGGAGTAGTGAGATGCCCTCCCTCGATGAGTCCAAAGACTCCTTGGAGGTGTGATGTAATAATAATAATAATAAGAAGAAGAAATTTGAGAAAGAGGTTTAAGAGAATAGAGAAAGAACAGATAGATAGTGTGCATATGTTAGTAAAAGTGACTATACAGCAGTTAATATATATTCTGCTCAGTATAATTTTGTTTGTCTGCATCAGGAGCCACCCAATCAAAAGACAAGTTCACTTCTCCTTTAATCATGATTTTATTATTGCTCTGGCATGCAACACTAGGAAGTCACTGCTAACTTTCAGTTAGAATAGTATATTATTTTAGTTTTAACAGTTTGTGCTGCTAAAACTAAATTCTGAATTCTATTATGCTGTGTTTATCCAACATTTTTGTTTATTTTGCAATGTTACTTCAAGATGAAGTAAAAAAGATGCCAGTAAACGATATTCTTGGTTTCATCCTTTATCCAAGTGTAAGCAAACAAAGTTTGCACATGAAGTAATTTCACAACTAGGCTACTGGTATATAGAGGCTACTGACTTCCAGGGGTGGCTTGTGCATAGGCACTGCGGAACTGCAGTACCACCCCCCCCCCATTTTTCTTGATATATAAATATTTATTAATTTATTTATATTTGCTTGTAATATTTAATTTTATCATCAATCCTATACAATTATCTTATTTTGTAAAAAAAATAATAAAAATCCATCTTGTAGCGCTTAGGAGGGTGATGGATGCTAGCGGCACCGTGTTTTCCACAGTGTCATATTGCTACGTGCACAAGCATATGCACATAGTGAGATATGAGTTATTAACGTAATGCAGAACTATCCGTTGCACAGTTCCACTGTTGTTTACAGTTTGCGCCAATAGTAGAGTGTTTGTAGTGCTTATCGTGTTTACTCCGTCTTTTTAAATATTTGGACATTACAATTAAAGACATACTATTTGTTATATTAAATTTTAAGTAATTTTGAATTATATTAACTATAATTTTATTGATAATAAACAATATTTTTTCATGAAACAAAACAAGAAGAATATATTTTATTTTTAAGTAATTTTGAACTATACCAAACTGTATAATTTTATTGATAATAAACAATATGCTTTCATGTTTAATTTTTTTTTAAAGTTTTACCATAATTTTGATATTTTATCCAAACAAGTATACATTGTATTTATAGTGTGTATGTATATTTCAAAAGTTGCAGCTCCCCCATGATTTCAAGCTATGAGCCACCACTGCTGACTTCACATCAATTGCCTTAGTATTCCATAATGCAATGCACATATCCTTATGGACATGTATAATACTATGCATTATGCCATGCATAGCAACGCTATGCATCACTTGTGGGGGCTCCCATTGATGAGATCTCAATAAAGGTTGAATCTGGTCTGAGTAGTAGCCCTCCCTATAACGCATAGCATTATACATATTGTGCATTGCATTATGGGATACTAAGGCAGTTGATGTGAAGTCATTAGCCTCTATATACAATAGTTTACTATTTTAGAATAGTATATTATTTTAACTATAATATTATTTTAGTTTTAACAGTTTCTGATCTACTGTTATGCTGTATTTATCCAACATTTTTTTTTCATTTTACATTGCTACTTCAAGATGAAGTAAATAAACTTCATGCACAAACTTTGCTTTCACTTGGATAAAGGATGAAACCAAGAATATAATTACTTTGGCATTTTAATTTATAGTATAATGAAATGAAACAACTTTCAATATCTATATCTAATCCAGAGTATTTTAGTAATAAGTTTTGGCACCTTTTGACTATTTGTATATGGAAATATGACTTCTACATTACTTCAACCTTGGTATCACTTCTGAGTCTGGCTCCCACTGATGTGCTTTTGTGCCGAAGTTGCTTTCCCTGAGATATGAGTGGCTCTGCTCAGTGGTGGGGCGAGCCTGCCATTCCTCAGGTTTCTTCTTGGTGGTGAAGTGAGCCTCATGGTTGGGTGATCTGAGGGTTGGCACGAGTTGGAAGTCAGCAACTGGCCGAGTGGTTTGTATCCGCTCTCCAGCCAAAAGGCTGTGGGTTCGAATCCTGCCGTGGGCATGGATATTTATGAGTCTGTGGAAATACTAGTGGTGGTGGTCGGCGGTAGATGCCGTTGGTGTAGTGCAGTCAGTTGGTGGATTGAGTAGTGGAGACAGAGTTGTAGAGCAGGTGCCATCCCTCGATGAGTCCTTAGACTCCCTGATGGTGTCAAATAATAATAATATAACATTGCTATATTTGTTGACCTGTGTGCAACAGGAGGTGGATGAGATTAAATTTTCCTAATCAGTAACCAATTTATTAATAAATAAATTTACATATTAAAAATACTTCACCACGAACAAACACAAATAATAAAAGTTTCGTATCTCAGAAATAATTTTGACAATTGACATTTATGTCTTTAGGGGTGAAGCAAGATGCTTTTCATATTCCCCGCTATCTGTTGTGGTTGCAGTGAAGGTAAAATTAATGAGCAGATTGCTCGCCCTGGATGGGTATGGAGATTATGCATCACTAAAGGAGGCCAATATAGCTTTTGGTCTTCTTTTTTTCTCCCGGAAACTCGGGTTTTTCATCCCGCATACATACAAATCGGCCCTTCAGAACACACGCAATTTACAGACAAAAATTACTAGTTGTGGTGGTGTTGGAGGTGGGCGGTAGATGGCGTTGATTCGTAGTAGAGGTAAGGTGTAGAGATAGTTGAAGATGTCCTCCCGCGATGAGTCTTCGGACTCCTTGGAGGTATCAGGAATAATAATAATAATAATATTTGAATATGTCTGTTGGATCGTATGCTGTAGCTTGTTGAACCAAATCGTTGGGATGTGTGGACGTCTTTAGGAAAAACTTGGTGGCTAAGGATCGTAGAAAAGAGAAAATATAGGGAATATTTGTGTCTCTGTGGAGTTGAATGTTTCTAACATACCACGGGGCGTTCAAAATCATTCTCAGGCACTTGTTCTGCACTCGCTGTATTTTGATGATGTTAGCATTAGAGGTGTGGCTCCAGGCCGGAGAGGCATAGGTGATTATAGGACGAATTGTCATCTGGTATAGTTGTAATTTGATTCTGTTGCTGAGCTTGCTATTTCTATTAATTAGCGGATAGATCTGTGCTATGGCTTTAGATGCCTTTGTGCATGCAGACTTGGTGTGCTGATTGAAAGATAGCTTTTTGTCGAGAATTACACCCAGGTAATTTGTTTCTGACTGCCAGGGAATTTTAGTATTGAATAGTAACAAATCTCCTACAGGAGACATTGGCCTTTTTAAGAAAAGAACGGCTGAGCTTTTCTGGGGGTTGACTTCCAATCTCCACTTAGAGAACCAACCCTCCAGCTTTAGAATGTTTTCTTGAAGCTTTCTGGTAATGAAAAGGGGTCTGAGAGATCTGGTTAGTATTGCCGTATCGTCCGCATATAGGGCCAAAATGGAAGTCATCGGATTGTGCGGGATGTCTGACATGTATATAGAGAACAGTAATGGAGCCAGTAGAGATCCCTGCGGCACTCCAGCAAAGATGTGGCGCTGGGAGGATGTAGAACCGTTGATTTTTACTTGCATTGATCTATTTTGAAGATATGAGTGGATTAAATGAACCATTCCAGGTGAGATGCCGGCTGAGATAAGCTTGTGCAGGAGTCCAAAATGCTAGATTTTGTCAAATGCTTTGGATAAGTCTAGGAAAACAGCACCTGTGCACTGGCGCCAGTTCTAGCTGGTTGTGATGTATTCAACAATTCTGTGGATTTGCTGGGTAGTACTATGGTGTTGCCTAAAACCAAACTGTTCTTTTGGAAGGATGTTTAGGTCATTTATTGAGGTCTGAAGTCGTGAGAGGATGACCTTCTCTGCAACCTTACCCAGATTTGAGATGAGACTGATTGGACGATAATTTTGGGGTAGGTGTGAGTCTTTGCCTGGCTTATGTATGGGAATTACGTCAGCCAGTTTCCAGGTGGAAGGAAAATAGTGAAATCTTAAAATTGCATTTATTATACTGGTCAGGTACACTACTGCCCTCCGGGGCAGAAGTTTAATCACACGATTAGTAATGCCGTCTGGTCTGGGAGCTTTTTTGTTCTTTAAATTTTTAATAATGTCATATATCTCAGCAGGTGATGTTGATGCAATATGGTCAGTGCTGGTGATAGGAAGTTTGAGTGAGTGTCTGACCTTGCTGTGAATCTTATGTATGTGGTCAAAGTCAAGATTTCCATACGAAGGCCTGCATTGCTCTTCCAAGCTGTGCGCTATAACCTCTGCTTTGTCCACATCTGTGTGAGCAAGGCCCTGATCAGTTAATATTGGGGGAAGGGATCTGCCTATGTTTTTGGTATTTTTCAGTAGTCCCCAGATGGAGTGATCACTAGGTGAAATGGAGGATAACTTTTCATCCCATACATAGTCTCTATGAGCTTTCAGTGCATCTCTTACTGCCCCATTTAGTCTGTTTAGATTTGTTTTGTCTTGTGGTGCACACGTGTTACGGAATCTTTTTCGAGCTCTGTTTTTATCTCTAATTAAGTTCATGATGTCTTCAGGCAAACGATCTGGCTTGCGGGCAGATTTGTAGGAGGAAGCTACCTTTATAGCAGAATTAATTTGTTGTGTGAGATTTGTAACTGCAGTTTCTACTTCTTCTTTTGTGCGTATGTGAGGAACAGGTCCAATATAATCCTTGAGTGTGGCTGACAGTCTTTCCCATACAATGTAGGAGTGAGAAGGAGGACACAGGAATTCATGATTTCCCAGCTGTACTAGAATTGGATTGTGATCGGATGATAGTTCATCCATAGATATGATACTGTACTGAAGTTTAATATCCTGCAGGATAGCTATATCCAGGATGTCAGCAGTGCCGAACGTACTGAGATGAGTTGGTTCGGTGGGGCCTGCCACAACAGCGTTGCTTGATCCTAAGTAATTGAAAAGGATGCAACCATTCTTGTTTGTGGTTGAACAATTCCACGCAGGATGCTTGGAATTCAGATCCCCGGCAATAATGGTGGGCCCTCTGATGCCTAAGATGGCATTTAGATCAGAGTGAAGTAGAGATTTTTGGGGAGGGTTGTAAGCTGAGTAGATTTTCAGTTTGCCAGTGGAGCTGGTGACTACTTCCACTCCTGTGATCTCAAGGTTAGTGGTTGAAGGAATGCTCACAGAGTGGTGCTTAATGTATTTTTTAATGAAGATGGCAGTGCCACCGCCTCTGTAGAGTAGTCTGTCTTTTCTGTATAGGCGATAGCCCCTTATTATAGGATTGTCTGAGGGTCTTAGATGAGTTTCGTTAATTAGAATAACATCAGGTTGATACCTAGATGTGAAGGCACGGAGTTCCAGGATTTTGTTTTTGAGGCCATTTGCATTCCAAGCAACTATTTGAAGAGATGCTGGAATGAGTTTGTTTCTATTCATTTATGAGAGCTGTGAGGATGACCTGTGTTTCACGAAGAAATCTTTTAGTGGAGGTTTCAGTAGGGTTTGATAAGCTAAAATTTTGTAGCATGTTTGCTAGTGAGGCCGTGATAATAGCTGTTAGGTTTTTAGGTGCTCTTGGTTGATTTTGTTCTGGAGTTGGCCTAATTGTACGGGTCACATCGGCATAACTTCTTGTTTGCTTTTGATTGGAGGTCTCCGACTGTGGCCGCAGAGTCTCAGGTTTTGATGTCTGGGCCGCTGGTGTTCTTGTACTGTAGGAGGAGGGCTGACTGATTGCCTCCATCCGTCTGTTCTTTGGGTGTTGAGTACATCCCTTGTAGTTCGCCGGATGAGGGCCACTGCAGTTGGCACATTTGGCCGAGGTGGTCCTTGGCTTAGTGCAGGTATTGGTTGGGTGGCTGTCTCCACATTTTAAACATCTATATTCTGCTCTGCATAGATTCTGGGCATGGCCAAACTTTTGGCACCTGTGGCACTGCCCAGAAGATGATCTTTTACGGAGTGGTTCCAGTGTGACGATGAGACCACAGACTGTTTTTAAGTTGTAGATATCCTTATATATTTTGTGAATCTCAACAAGGACTAATGGCATGGGAGTTTTGTCTGTTTTGTACATTCTGCTGACCTTGACAGGTGGCAGATCCTGAGAATTTAGGTCAGCAGCGATTTCTGCTGTGTCAATGTCTTCACAGACACCACGAAGGACTACTTTTAAGTTTTTTTCGGAACTGAGCGCAAAGGTATGATACTGGATGCCTCTGTCATCCAGTTCCTTGGTCAACCTTCTATAGTCTGTCACAGTTGCTGGCTGAATTTTTATGCCTTCATCCATGTTTTTGGCCTTAATGAAGCCAATATGCAGATTGGACATTGTGGATCGTAAAGCTGCCCACTTTTGTTTTTCTCTAAGGATGACCGGAGGCACCTTTTCTTTGGGAGAAGTAGCGGCGTCCGAACCCTGAGAATCCTGTTCCATTACAGTATTGTCATTGTGCGGTTCTTCTGTTGTTCTTCGCTTTTTGCGAGCACGCACTTCTACAAAGTCTGAAGGAGTAGAAGGCATCGACTCTAAATGATCTTCAGCGACAGCGTCTGAGACACATTCGGGGGGAAACGTGTCATACAGTTTAACTTTTCCCGGCCAATTATCACTCAGTAGCTTTCCCAGTCTGAGGAATTCCCTGTAAACTTCTTCGAATTTGGTCTCATTTAGAAGTTTTGCCATTTTTAAAATGTGTTGAGACACAGATGGAGAAAGAGTAGAGATCCCTCAGGTGTCCCGAGCAGGCAAAGACAATCCTGTGGACTTTTGAGGGTCCACTAGCAGATCCCGTAGACTCTTAGGTGTCTACCAGCAATAAAATGTTACTCTATATATATATATATCCCGTAGATCAAATCGATCTACCAGCATCGGTAGCAAATATTTCACCTTAAAAAACCTCAGAAAATGAAGAACACTTACCTCTGTATATATCATTTATCATTCAAAACTTCATCACTAATTAACAACACAATGACTTATCTGACTCTTAATTCCATCATCAATAATACACGACACAAAACACTAACCCTCAGAAATAACGCGCACATGCATACAAATTATCTGTAAGCGACACTGCCCAAACGAGCAATCACAAGCGCAAACTAATATCGGCGAGTCTAGTTTCAATTGGCCGAATGTGATAATTCCAACACCGCGTTAGATCGTAGGGCATTTGTTTCGCAATCTAAAGCGTTAACCGAACAATTCCAATTATCAACCATTCGATCAATGTCAAAATAAGCCGTAACTAACCTTTAACATGCTGTATTGCATTTATACAGGGTGTTCGGGATAAATTTGACATATTTATAATTAATTATATTTTTCCGTAAGTTACATGTATTAACACACACTTCTCTTCATTTAAAAGTTTGGACCCTTCTTCATTCATATACAAGATGTCAGAAAGGATGGATAGCTGGAACCCACCTGAATCATGGAAGAGAATAACTTGTATCATGATGATTCGTGCCCGCCATCAAAATAAGGATATTACGACTGCTGCCCAATGCTCCCTGAATACAGTAAAAACAATCAGGCATGAACTAGAGACTTGCAATGGTGACTACGAGGATGTAGCAAGAAGAAAGATCCCTAGCAGACGATCTGATTGCGTTCGTACAGCAGAATTCCTCGCAAATCTGCAGGAACAGGTGTTGAAGAACCCTGGCATTGGAATTCGGGCTTTGTTCGTGGAGTTGCTAACTGTAGTCAAGCCCTGGATAACAAGGGTAGCCAATGGTAGGCCGTATGTATGGCAGCAGGATTCTGCCCCTTGCCACACCTCTGGGAAAAGTCAAAAATGGTTGTCTGAAAATTTCTACGACTTCACCAGTCCAAATGTTTGGCCTCCAAACTCCCCAGACCTTAACCCCATGGATTATTTTGAATGGGGCGCAGTTGAAAAAGACACCAATCGCACTTCCAGTAATACAAAAGCCCAGTTAATGGATAAAATTAAAACAGTTTTTGCGGCCCTTCCCAGGGAGACTGTAGCATCAGCTTGTTCGAGGTTCCGAAGCAGAATTGAAGCTGTGATCGATGCTAATGGTGGTTATTTTGAGTAAATCTTGTTGATAGTATTGTAATTAACTCTGCCTGTAATGTTTTTTTGTCAATTCATTAAATTTAATAGATACAAAGAAGATTTTCTTTTTCCTTACGAAACTGTCAAATTTATCCCGAACACCCTGTATAATGTTGTAATCATTGTTATTATTTATAAACACAAACAAAATTTCATTTTTTTCCTTGGAGATGCTGCAGTTTAGCAATGCTTATGTACGAGCCGCCCCTGACACACACACCTACTATAAGGGGTTATTGGAGGTATAAATAAAAAAATTGTATGAGCAGCGAGATTCTGTATTAAAAACTAAACTTAAATTAGATTATGTGAAAAAAACGTTTTTAACTTGAAACAGTTTTTTTTTTTTAAAAAGTGAAAAAATTTGTTTTTTTTTTTACTTTTTAAGAAGGCTTCTGCATGCATTAGGTAAATATTTACAATTGCACAGCTCTTTTGTTCACGTGCTAAAAGCAGACGATTTGAGAATGAGCACTTGTAGCTGATAGCGCTGTTAAAAATGGATGATTATTTTTTTAGTGTATGACTATTTGAAATAGTAGTGCGTGGATTCTCTTTTGCATATGACCACGGCTGATGTCTTCGTATTTTCGTAATGTTACCTACAAAACTTTCCCTAAGAAGTTGGTTTGACCCATATTTTAATACTAGCTTTAAGAGGTAAGACATATTAAACCATAATGCAGAAGCCTTCTTAAAACCATTAAGAAGGCTTCTTGCATGCATTAGGTAAATATTTACAATTGCACAGCTCTTTTGCTCACGTGCTAAAAGCGGACGATTTGAGAATGAGCACTTGTAGCTGATAGCGCTGTTAAAAATGAATGGTTATTTTTTAGTGTATGACTATTTGAAATAGTAGTGCGTGGATTCTCTTTCTCTTTTGCATATGACCACGGCTGATGTCTTCGTATTTCCGTAATGTTACCTACAAAACTTTCCCTAAGAAGTTGGTGTGACCCATATTTTAATACTAGCTTTAAGAGGTAAGACATATTAAACCATAAAATTGTATAGAATTTTCTCCATTCATATTTCGTGTATATATATATATATATATATATATATATATATATATATATATATCCCCCCCCTTCCTGCAACAAGTTTGAGTTGGTCTGATGGACTAAATTTGCATGAAATGTCTTTTGAGAAATGCGGTTTATTTTAGATACTTAAATACATTTACGTCATTATCGCTTGCCGTCCATAGGAGAAACAGAACTGAATATGTTTAGTGTCAGTCTACGCATAAAGATACAGCAGGCATAATTTAATTGCATCATGTCTACTTTAATGTCAAATTTGCTATCATGCCTACTGTTGTATCTAATGGCAATTTTTGTTTAAGTCTATTATTATTAGTTACCAATTGACCAACTGCGGATGTCTTAATATCTTTAGCTACATGAAAATAAAATATAAGGTAGGGTCGAGACAGATGTACAGATTTGAGTAACGAACCTCCGTAGCAGTATCTCAAATACTGAAATAACCGTTGAGCATATATATATATATATTTTTTTTTTTTTTTCATATTTAATTGTTCAATACATATTAAATATACTTAACTCGCGTTTTTTTCCCGTGCGTTTGTGTATGGTGTGCGTGAGATCTTACTCCGAAACCTCTATCCCTGTGTGTGGCGGGGTGGGGGGATATACGGTGTATAAATTCTAAAAGGAATCACTGGACTATAATAATTTCTTCGACTTGCTCACGAAGCTTATTACATTAAATGTTTCTGCAGTTATGCCTGTAGCATTTTATTCAGTTGAGGGAGTAACTCATTCAGTGCAAACTTACTCAACTAAGCAAACATTTTTTTACCGTCGTGGGCAGCGAAATACATTGAAAGTTTCCACTTTCTGCTCTCTCTCTCACACACACACACACACAGAGGTTAATAAACATGTTCCGGCGGATGGATATGAAATAAATTGAAATAAAGTTGCTGGAGTATTTAGAAAATCAATGTTTCCAATAGGTGATGTATTAATTCACTACATATCTCATGAGAATACGGTTTTGAAAAAGAAATAGAATAACATTAAGAATTTCCTATTACGTCTCACCTTCTTCCTCTATTATGTCTTTTGCGCATACTCCATCCTTCACTTGGCATACCTTGTTTTCGCATAGCACGGGAATTGGTAAAAGATTCTCACTGTCGTGAATTGAACGGGAATATGTACAGTTGTAGCATTCCAAATGAGACTCATAAATGCCATAAGTATGAACTCCTAAGAAAAATAATTTTTTTTTTTAAAGTAAAAATAAAAGATAATGATATATCCGGCTGTTTAAAGTTCATTAGCAGAAATATTCTGAAAGGTGTTTGAGTCAGTTTTAAGCCGAATACTGTAGCAACTCTCAGAATATTTTCTGTTAATGAACTTTTAAAGATGGAAAAATGACATTATTGCATTGACAACACTGGACGGGAATACCTCACACACCTCAAAAAATCCTGGATATTATGATCTCAATATATATTAAGGATAGAATAAGTAAATTGCATTTAATTTTTTTAAGGACTACAAATGGCATATCACACAGGGATTTGTGATATGAAGATTCAAAGAATCTTCAAAATATTACAATTTACTTTTTAAAAAAAAAATTTTTAAGTTAAAAATTGCAGGGATTACTGTATCAGCAGTAAAGTACATTAGTATCAGCATTAGTACAAATAGTGTATATATAACTTTAAAAAAAATCAACAAAATGTTACATTATCCTAAAATATCATTTTTGTTGTTGCTGAAGTGGTTAGTTGATAATTTATTGGTGGAGAGACAGCAAATGGCCATACTGTATCGTTCCAAAGGTTACAGCGGTACACAAGGTAATAAGTATTGTTTAAAATTCCAGTATTAATTATTATTGTCAATTATGATTGAACCTTAAAACATGAAAATATAGCCAAACATTTCATCCAGCATATCATCCCAGTTATGACAAATTGGGCCAATAACCAAACAAATATTGGACAGTATTTGTTTTAGTTATTGACCTGATCTGTTCTCATAATAACCAAAGAGTATGTTTGGTTATTGAGGAAAACTGAATGTACAATGGAGAGAGAGAGTCATGCCAAACAACAGACTGCAAGACCAATGAAGATATAAGAAAAAGAAACAAAAGTTTTGGATCCAGGGATAAGAGATTTTAAAATTTATACAGAAATGGGCAGGACATATTGCACGGATGAAAAGGAAGCCTTCAATAAAGAAAGATGGAGACAAATGGCAACGACCTATAACTATTTATGGTTATAAGAAAGCGCTTAGAAGTTCATGGGACTCTAATAAAGTTCTGATACTTATTGTGGGAGTTCCATTTGAGCTTTTACTCTGCCTGTCAAACCTTTCATTAAATTCATTTTGTTAAAGGGATCAGTGAGTTCATGTATTGGTACAGCCAGTAGCACACTCAGGATTTAATCTTGGAGGGGGCTGAGCACTCAAGATTTAATCGGGGGGGGGGGGGGGGCGAGTTGAGTAGACGATTTGAGAATGCACGCCACGTTGCATACGACCTATGACTGAGCATCTGCAGTGATTGCCAATACATGATACCTGTGATCTCCTCTGGCCCGGCTCGGGCAAACGAAATAGCTCTCCGTTCACAAGAGCATTACTTTGTTCGCCTTGCGTTCACAGCGGCCGGGATTCCCACCTTATGTGAGTGCTAATTCATAAGTAGTATAGAAATATAAGACACAACATAAATAAAAAAATAAAAGAATTTTAATTAAGAAAAGATTTTTCGAAAATTTTCTAGTGTTTTTTTTTTCCTTTTTCTTTTTGGGGGGGCCAGGGCCCTTGGTCCCCTCCCTGGGTGCACCACTGGGTACAGCATTCCTTTTATTCACTTACTGACCACACTGCCATGTTTGAACTCCTGTTTCCTCCTCCCCTTCATGATATGAAAAATGCCCTGTTTTTTATGTATGATCAGAAAGTTGTAGTGATCAAGGGAAGTTTTTGTGAAAAGATGTCGAGAATGGATTACTTAGTATACTGCATGGACAAAGCAGTTGTAAAATGATGGTTAAGAATAGGTTATTAAAGATTTAACCCTTTCTGCCCTAGTGATTCCAATTGGAATCTCTAACTTTCTTGGCCTTCATATCCCATATTACGTGGCGAATGATTCTAATTCTGAAATGATTCATTGAAAATGAAATTTCCATGAATCATTGAAAAAAAAAATTTTTCATTTTCTGAAAAATGAAAATGTATTTTTCAGAAAAATACTTGATATCCTTGCTTTTTTAGACCTAAAGACAAAATAAATAGAAAGAAAAATTTTTTTCACTTGTTAAAAAAAATTCAAGTCAGAAAGGGTTAACTGGTAATGTACAGTGGTCTGAGACTTCATGGTCTTCTGAAGAAAAGCAATAACATAAGGTAGAGCATTCTAAAATTTGACAAAAAGTTTACATTGAGGAGAGGATATATACAAGATTTTTTAGGAAGTATGCATACTAAGGACAAATAGAGCAGAACAAAATTCAAACTGAAATAACAATAGCAGAAATTAAGGTAAAGAAAAGAACTAGATGGGTCTAAAATCAGGCTTACATATGACTACAGTTTGGATGAAATGGCTGTGCATTTCTTTTTTTTCAAAATCATATAGCTAGACAGTATATAGAAGATTGATTAGTATAACAGATTGGTGATTTCTGATGGTTATTGCTCATCAGTAAAAGTTTTGAATCACCATACCATTAACTATAAGGCTTTATTTATTATTCTTATATTTAAATATCTTGTTTTTGCCTTTAATTTTTCATGCAAGAAGGGAATCAGTTTTTGATGTTTGCTTTATAATATATTATTCCTTCTCATCTTTATGATATTTATTTTCTGTATTCTTTTCAGTCTTCCCAGGACTGGTCTAACTACTATGTTAATTTATAAGTTAATTTTCATACACTTTTTTCTTGTATTCTCTAAGAGCACATACTGACTTTTTTTTTTATACTGTTTTATTTTATTTTTTCATACACTAGTTCTTTAGCTCTGTTCACTATGAAGAGGACTCAACAAATATGCTTACCCAGTTGCACATATTGAATATATTTTGCCAGCTGGAGCATAGTTTGATAGAGGACGAAATATTATATTTTTAATTGAATAAAAAAATAACTTTCTAAAGAAAATATTTTTAAGAAAACACAGACAGTACCACTAAATACTTCATGGAACTCCTGGTGACTTATTGTGACATTAAAAAATGGGAAAGGGATGGTCTTGGGCAAGTGCAATTTTGGGTTTTCTTAATTTGTTGAGCCCTTGTCTATCTTGTAGAATAGTTTAGTACAAGCATTCCTGGCTGAGTCAATCATTTTTCTTCAGATTTTTGTCATTGGAGGTTGTTTTGAAACTCTTACTTCAATAACATTTTTATGAGTACAGTTTGCATCTGAAAGTAACTGCAGTAATTCTTAAAACTTTTGCAATTTTTTTTTCTTTTCAGTGGAGTAGTCATTTTTATAATACTAGTATTACTTCCAAGCCTACATGGAATCCAAAGACTTATTGTGGGAGGTTGTATACTCGCAGACCACAATAACTATCATACCTTGCTTTGAGCACATTCAGTGTTGGAGAACTCACCACCCAATCCAACAACACATTTCACTCGTTCATCATGCAAAAAATATCTTTTTCATCTTTTTACTCACATGACCCTTGTATAGCCTCTAGTTCTTACATCACCCATTATCCTATTGCAATCATTCCCATGTATCTATTTGATAGGCTCCTCTCACCAGCTTATACAGGGTGTTCGGGATAAATTTGACATATTTATAATTAATTATATTTTTCCGTAAGTTACATGTATTAACACACACTTCTCTTCATTTAAAAGTTTGGACCCTTCTTCATTCATATACAAGATGTCAGAAAGGATGGATAGCTGGAACCCACCTGAATCATGGAAGAGAATAACTTGTATCATGATGATTCGTGCCCGCCATCAAAATAAGGATATTACGACTGCTGCCCAATGCTCCCTGAATACAGTAAAAACAATCAGGCATGAACTAGAGACTTGCAATGGTGACTACGAGGATGTAGCAAGAAGAAAGATCCCTAGCAGACGATCTGATTGCGTTCGTACAGCAGAATTCCTCGCAAATCTGCAGGAACAGGTGTTGAAGAACCCTGGCATTGGAATTCGGGCTTTGTTCGTGGAGTTGCTAACTGTAGTCAAGCCCTGGATAACAAGGGTAGCCAATGGTAGGCCGTATGTATGGCAGCAGGATTCGGCCCCTTGCCACACCTCTGGGAAAAGTCAAAAATGGTTGTCTGAAAATTTCTACGACTTCACCAGTCCAAATGTTTGGCCTCCAAACTCCCCAGACCTTAACCCCATGGATTATTTTGTATGGGGCGCAGTTGAAAAAGACACCAATCGCACTTCCAGTAATACAAAAGCCCAGTTAATGGATAAAATTAAAACAGTTTTTGCGGCCCTTCCCAGGGAGACTGTAGCATCAGCTTGTTCGAGGTTCCGAAGCAGAATTGAAGCTGTGATCGATGCTAATGGTGGTTATTTTGAGTAAATCTTGTTGATAGTATTGTAATTAACTCTGCCTGTAATGTTTTTTTGTCAATTCATTAAATTTAATAGATACAAAGAAGATTTTCTTTTTCCTTACGAAACTGTCAAATTTATCCCGAACACCCTGTACATCTCAATCATGTCGTCCTACCTGTTTCTATCTGTCAAGCTCTGAAGACCATATTCCCTCAATCTGTTCTTATACTTGGTATTCCAGAGCCCTGAGATGGTCTTAGTTATTTGCCTCTGTACTCTCTCCAATGTTTCCCTGTCACTGATATAGCACCAGATCTGTGCACAAAAATCCAAATGAGGCCTAATTAGCACCTTATAGAATGGAACTATCACTTCCTTATCCTTATATCTCAGCATACTTTGCATTATGGCAGTGATTTTTTTGAGTAACCCTTACAACTTTCATGATGTGTTCCCTAACTTCAATTCCCTTATCTACCATGATTCCCAGATCCCTTGTTCCCCTCCACCTCCTGAAGCAAAGTTCCTCCAGTGTGGTAAACTTCATTCCATCTTCTCTGCCCAAATTGCATAACTTTACACTCAGCAACATTGAAATGATATCCCCATCTTCAGCCCAAAGCACCAGTCTATTCAAATCCTCTTGTAACAACAACATATCAGAATTTCTTGACATTATTCTTCCTAATTTAGCATCATCAGTAAATAACTGAATATCTTCTCAATGTGAATGTAGTCCATACCCTGAACTATATCATTGCTATACAGTTAAAACAGCAGTGGTCCTAGGACAGAATCCTGTGGCACTCCACTCGTAACCTTCCTTTTTTGGGACACTACACCATCACACACAACTCTCTGGCTCGTATTATTAATCAACCAGTCTTGTTACCAAATGACTATCCAACCCCATCCTGTCCAATTTCAACAGTAGTTTATTATGTCGTATGTGATCAAATGCTTAAGCAAAATCCAATTAAATCATTGTATAAGCACTCTCCCCCATTCAATAGGTTAGTCATCCTATCATAAAATATAACCAAGTTACTAAAGCATGAACTCCCCTAACAAACCCATGCATTTTTATCCTTTTGAAAACTAGCTGGAGATAACTTTTCATGGGTACTTTTCATTGAATTTTTGTAAAACGTTTTTTTTTTTTTCATGTGCTTGAAATTTATTTCCTGTTCTGCCATTAAGATTTATAGATAGAACCTGCTTTTGTTGTCCTCTCAGATAATGAATAGAAAAATTCCTCTACTTTCCTACTGAAATATTCTGTGGATCCATAGAAAAATAAGTTTCATTATCCAATTTCCTATTTTGAAATTTATTTGCACCACTCTACTTGATTCAAGAAGTTTATCTTCATATGTAGTGTTGATAATTTTGGCAATTCCCTCTCATCCTTGTGTTATCCCTTGTACTTGAAAAAATCCTTTCTTGTCATTTTAGAAGTAGTATCTTGCCTGTTTTTGAGATATTTTAGACTGATATTAAACAACTTATCCATGTAATTGCTAAACAACATCCTTTTTTTTATTTATATTATTTTATTTTTTACAATTCATCACTAGAGGAAATTTTTCTAAGTCTTTTTTCGCCGGTTCTCGAGTTAGTCGACCTCTGGCACGGGCAAGCGGGATTTTTCTCCTGGAAACTCAAGAAAATTGACCATAGAACCCACACTATTTCAGACATTAAATATATTGTGTTAGGGACCATGAGATGGCGGCACTTGTTGAGCCATTCTCTTCGCTGCGTGCTGCTTAATTAGTGATATCCTTGGGCCAGCTATCTCTGATTAGGTACCAGTAGAGATTGAACTGCCCACTCAGTCTCCAAAAGTTAGATAGGGCTAAACGGCCACACCTACTCCCTATATGGGAATAAAAGGCGTTAGCGGATTTTTTTTTTTTTTTTTTACAATTCATCTATCCATTGCAGGTAGATTACAAAAATAAAATTAAGGAGGGAGAAAGCATTTGGACTAGGAGTCCTTTTGGTATTCAAGCCATTAAGGATAGTTAATACCAGTAAGGAGATATCTTTCAGTAGAAAGATAACTTTTGATATCTTTCAAATGAAAGATCATATGAAAACATGTGGCTAACTGTTCTTAGCTATGTTGCTAGTCAGTCAGACTTATAGATAGTTGGGTGATGTTACGATGATACTATTTGTGTGTGTGTGTGCACACGCACGCACAAGAGAGAGAGGTGAATATGTAGAAGAGCAGAGGTTGCACCAAATAGCCTTCTTTGAAAGGGACTATAAACCTGACTGCCATTTTGAGCAGGAAGCACATTTTCTGCATTTGGTCCTTTTATTTTATTTTTTTCATTTCAACAGATGTTGAAAGGTGTGAAATAAACTGAATGTGAAGCTAGGGTTTTTGACTTGAACTACTCAAGAATGCCAATTTATTTATTAATTATTATTATTATTTTGGACAGCTCTTATACACTAGTTAGAGAACCAGTCTTGGATAGTAGTCATGGTCTTAGATGAGTGAGAGAAGGTCATCATTCTGGCAAGGATTATTTCAGTGTTTAGATTGGTAGAGCAGAAATGGTAATAAGACTATGGAAAGGTTGCATGGAGGTAATCTCTGATCTCATTGTAGAATAATGTTCCCTCTAAGCCGTTTATGTGTGTGTCTGCAGGTACACACATAGAGGTGTGTACCTGTCAAAAAAGGGAGCACACTTGCCTAGTAACTATGCATGCAAACTTTTTGCTTTCCAAATTTCTAATTTACAGTAATTGTTGAAAGTATTATAAAAACCAATTATATGATAAATCATACTTGTCAAGTATTTTATTGAGTAATTTCTCCACTATCTCCACTTCAGTATTATTCTAACCCATTCCCAACTTAATATGCGCTAATTAGTAACTTTTAGCCTGTGGCATGTGGGTAAACTGATGCAAGTTGCAGAGGCATATTTGTTTAGTGTCTGCTACCTAGGACAGTAGTCACTCGAGCTCGTGCGAACAGTGATGGATTTTTGTACCTACTAGGATTTAAGTGAATTAATGTATTGCTCTCAGTTTTACAGGTTACAGCTAGACAAAAAAAGTGCAACATTAATATGAGAAATACATTAGTGCAGGAAGCACATTTTCAAATTTTTCACATTTTCAAATTTTCACAAATTTTTGCACAAAATGTTTTTTATGCACACATGGACCTGCAAAAATAGAGAGGACATTGTTGTAGAATCAGAGCACATGGGACTGAGGATGGGTGGATGAAAGACATTCCATAGAAAGGAAAATGTAGACAAGGTTATAATTTGAGTTATCAAGAAAAGAGCTGGAAAACGATGATGGATTTTTTCACCTACTTGGATTTAAGTGAATTAATTTATTGTTCTCAATTTTACAGGTTACAGCTAGATAAAAAAAAGTGCAACAATAATATGAGAAATATTACATTAGTGCACATTGAGTCTGAGAAATTTGTGCACAAAATGTTTTTCATGCACACATGGGCCTGCAAAAATTTGAAAGGATACACTGTCAAGAAAAGAACTAAGGTGTTGGAAGGATTATCTAGCATTCTGATTGATGACCTATATTAGATCTTGACTAACAAATAACTACTCTTGCATCTCTTTCAGCTTGATCAGTGGAAAAGCCAATTATATGAAGTAGATGACCTCACTGTTTGGGTAATTAGAAGATATATATAGCTCTGAATCTTCATTTTCTGCAGTAGACTGCAGAAAATCAAGATTCAGAGTTTTTATCCCCACACAGTTCTTAAGACCTTTATAACAAGTGCCATGTGTGGGCAAGTGATTAGAGAGAGAAGAAAGGAATCTGCTGATATTTCTTGAAGAGTTGAAGTTGTATGTGTTAGGGAAAACAGTATGAAAAAGATTGTTCCCAAGGGCAGGTACATAGAATAAAGGAAGAGGATGAGAAGTTGGTTCTTCGACTTTGGAGAGGAATTGTATATGATTGTCAACCAAGCTGTTTGTGTTTGTATATGATCAGAGGAAAGCAGAGACTGCAGAAGCCCCATTCATTGGAGCCGCATCCATGAAAAAATAACAAAAAGCAGGTGGTTTATTGCAATTTAAAAAGCAGATACTTTATTTTTTAAAATTACTGGTATTGTTGCTGTTATGGTGGTATGATATTGTTCAAATTTCAGATGTGTGGAAATTGGCTGGAGATTTTAAATGTAAAATCCCTAGACAATTTCAACCCCCCCCCCCGTATTTCAAATTGGGTTGAAAATTGTTGAATAATGTGAATTCATCGTCCCTACTGTTTTAGTCTAATTAGAGTTTCCTCAGGAGACCGTTATCGATGTAAGAAATTACCATATTTCAGATCTAATTGAAACCAGTTGAATGATTTGACCTCTGAGTGTGTCTTCGAAAGGCGCACTTAGAGATCAAATTTAGTCTATTACACACACTTGGTTCTTACTACAAAATAGCCCATCACAATTAAATTACTTTTATAACTGTTTAACTTTTACTTCAGATGTAGTGCCTATACCCTTTAATTCCCCTTCTCCACACATACACGGATGGTAGAATAATTGTATTCTATCGTGCGCACGCGTGTGTGTGTGTAGGAGTATCCTCGAGGTATTAAGATAACACTTTTAGATTTTGTGAGTATTTCGAATAAAATTCATTTGGTACTTAAAAAATCATGTGTTCTTAATATTAACAATGCTAGGAATTGTTATGGCAATTACATGATTGCGATGACGTAATGGACAGTGATTTTTTCCCTAACATTTGTTAAAAGGAAATTTTAGTAAATCTTTGTTACTTAGGAACGATATGCCGAAAACGATATTTTATACACACTCATAGACAATTTGCACATAACACCTCAGAACAACTTACCTGTTTCACAAAGAATCCAGTACGTAGCATACAGGATATAAAGTAGGTTGAAGTGGCAGTGACCTCGTCTGTAGGCCATTACATGACCGAACGATAAAGGGCTGATTTTATAAACACCTGTAAACGAATTTCTTTAATTTCAGTAAACTTGGGGGACAACGATATAAACCAAACACTATTCAGTTTAATTTTCTGTTTTGTCTTTAAAAGTGAAACAGCTGTTACAGAAACACTGTCAGCATCTCGCCTCCCCTCCAACAAGTAGAAAACCGGTCTCGATGACCTTAAAGCTTATTCACAGCACCCTAGCTCTGTTTTCCACTCTGTATAAGAGAGAGAGACTGGTTGTTGTAATTAGTGTGCACCAGGAAATGTAATAAATAATTCAGATTGGTTGGCTAGTTGGTTGGGTTGTAATCACGGTGAAGGAACCAATATTCTAAGGCTTGTATATTATGTCTTTTAATTGCATGTTCTGCGAACGGTCTGTTTTAGCAGGATGAAAAACCCAAGAATCCTAGTGGAAAAATCTTACCTGGTCTTATCACTTTTGCATGAAATCTAACTCACCTTCAACTGAAATGATGTTCTGAAGGTTTCTGGTCATAGAAGATTGGAATCGAGATTTGCCCAACAGAATGGCAAATGTCGCAACGTCTCGTGACTACTACAGAGGAGAGTAATTGGGAGAAACATTCATCTAAATTAAACTTATCAAGAAATTATATTGTTTAAGTCTTTATTCAAGTAAGCATCTTTACGACAAGGCTACTTGTATATAGAAGCTAATGACTTCACATTAAATTCCTCATTAGAAACTTGTCTAATCAAGTTTCACTTTCTGTCCTATCCGTTTTCTATAAGTAATGCTAAATAAAGCAGTTCTATTGAATTTAGTTCATTTTCATCCCGGAAAAGAAGTATCTGTTTTGAGATTTCGAAAGTTGGTAATGACAAGGTATAATTTATTAGAGTGCCATTTC
The DNA here is from genome assembly GCF_054136105.1 of Typopeltis vanoorti. Taxonomy (NCBI): domain Eukaryota; kingdom Metazoa; phylum Arthropoda; class Arachnida; order Uropygi; family Thelyphonidae; genus Typopeltis; species Typopeltis vanoorti. The sequence continues at coordinate 69,618,612 of NC_143573.1, read as the reverse complement.
TTATCCTCATTTTTTTTTTTAAATTAGTATAACGATATAGAAAGTATAATTGCATCTTTTTCACTATAGTTCCCATGTTTCGAATACCTGGTCCAGTGGTGGGTAAGAGTTTGTGTGCTTGCAGGGGGAAGAATTTTTAGTAACAGTTCTCTGCCTAAGTCACCTTCAGTTTACACGAACTTTATTAACTTGAAGTTAACTGTTGAATTAAGAGTCGCATCTTGTTAACTAAGTGCTACGACAGTCAATCATTTTAGCGAGCAGTTGAATATTGACCTATTTGATTAAAATTTCATTCCCAGCATCTTCAAGAACATCTTAATAAACTTAAGTGGTCTCATGTTGAAACGTGTTTTAACATTCATAACTAATTCTGCTTCACCTCCCATTTTTATTTTCTGCAGCAAAATAGTGTTGTGCACAGCAGTCTTAAAATACTTAATAGCATGGCGAACATTTTGAGTATTTTCATTTAACTCATGAGACTTTTCTAATAAAAATTTGTCAACTTCGATTTTTTCTTCTCGTCATTTTCTGAAAAACCATCAAAAGTCTCATGAGTTAAATGAAAATACTCAAAATGTTCGCCATGCTATTAAGTATTTTAAGACTGCTGTGCACAACACTATTTTGCTGGGGGGGGGGGGGCACAAAAATTTGCACCCAGGTGACGCAAAGCCACGGAACGGCCCTGATTAAATCTATTGTATGATGAAGTTATAAATGATACAGAACCGGCGATTCACAACCTTATTATCTTGATGCTAGCACCGTCGCCAGTTTAATATACTAATGTGATTCTCAAAATCGATATGAAGTGCTCAAATGATTTCTGCTATTTGAGATGATGAACACAAGAGGATAAATTCGAACCAAACCAAGATCGCAAATTTCGCTATCATTTTTATGCTGATTACGGTTGAAATTACGTTTCTTTGTATATTAGTCATTCATTGAGGACGATACTAAATCTCTAACCTTCTCGCAGTTTTGCTTCTCATAAAAAGCGTGAATCAACCCATCACGTCTCTCTCAGCCTTAGGAAACTCATAAGTTGATTTTGTTATTCCTTCTCGAATAAAACAATTTGTAACTGCTCTCATTGACATATTAAACGCTTCCATAGCGAAAATGAAAGAACGACGGGACATCGTGTCTTCGATCGGACTTGAGTTCTGTTCTCGTCATGACGAGAGGAATTTTTACATGGACTTTTTTCTTTCCTCCAGTTGTGAAGGTCATTTAGCTGGTGGTTTATTATTATTATCCCGAAAACTTCAAGTGTTTCTTTCCCTATATAGGCAAATCGGCGTTCAGTTATTCAGTCGCTGTAGATGGCTTTGTGTAGTTGATTGTGATAGATGAAGATTTAAGTAGTGAAGATTGAGAGTTATGTGGAGTACCCTCTGGCGATGAGTCCTTGGAGGCGTCACACAGTAAGTCATAAATATACAGTACTATTAACAGCCACCAGTTCAGAAACAATTTGCTCCAAAGTTTTTTTTACGGAATAGTCAATTTTGATTTTTTAAAAGCATTGCCTTCTCGTGTTTCAGTATCATTCTGCAGAATAATGCTGTGTTTAATTGTTAAATGTTTTCTCATCGGTGAAGTATTTCCATCTTTATTTGATATTTTGAATATTTAAGGCTCTGAGGTTTTTTAGTTTGATACCGCCTTAAAAAATCCCCAAACTTTTAATTTCGTTAGCAGATTTAATTTTATCTGCTTATCCTCTTGAACGTTATCAATTAATAAAATTTTAAGGCTTAAAATAAAAATAGAAACCTACCACGTCTTAATAAAATTAACGTGTTCACTGCGAATATAAGCTTGGCGTTTTTTTGTGGGCTCTACCCAGGGCCAGCCTTCTCTATAAATGGACCCAAGTGCAACCTTTTGGGGCCCTAAAATATTTTTCCAAGGTAAAAATTAAAGGATTCGAAATAAACGTATTGTAAAACCGTATTTGCTTACCTGCAAATGATTTTGGTACAGGAAAACAAAACAACAACAAAAAGAAAAAAAACGCATTCGAAATATAACAGGTTAACATAACGTTTACTGAACACAAAACAAAAGTATTAAATAATTAAAATAAATATTTAACACAAAAGTAACCTGGCTCACCAACTAGCGCACAAAAACTATTTACAATTAATTATTGTTTAAAGTAATAAAAAAATTAATTTAAGCACATAAAAAAATAAATAGGTTTACTATTTAGGGGCCTAGTTTTACTAACACGTATTTTGCTTAATATGTATTTATTTAAATATGCGATTTTTTTTTTTTTTTGTTTTTTGTTATGTCATTAATCATTTCCGAAAAGTTACAATTTTTGGCAATTTCCTTTTCGATTCTTAATATAGCAAGTGCATTTAAGCGTTCTTCGCACATACTTGACCAAAGATAATTCTTTATCAATTTTAATTTGCTAAAAGAACGCTCTGCACTTGCTATAGTAACTGATAACGTAAAGAAAATTTTCAATACAGTTAGCACATTGGCGGGGCCGTTTACCCTATCTAACGTTTGGAGACTGAGTGGGCAGTTCAATCTCCACTGGTAGCCAATCAGAGAGATAGCTGGCCCAAGGCTATCACTGATTCATCAGTACGCAGTGAAGAAGGCGGCAAGCTAGTGCCGCCATCTCGTGGTCCCTAACCCTAACACAATATTTTTAATGTCTGAAAATAGTGTGGGTTCGACGGTCGATTTTCTTGAGTTTACGGGAGAAAAAACCCGCTAGCCCGTGCCAGAAATCGACTAACTCGGGAACCGGTCGAAAAAAGGCTTAGAAAAATTTCCTCTAGTCTGGTCGGCGACTAGATTAGAATCACCAAATCATTTCTTCGCCAAATCATTCATCAAATCATGAATTCACCAAATCCAGGCGCTGTAGAGTGCAAACGTCACTTCTGCTGAGCTACACAGGCTCTTGAGGGACAGCTCAAGACTCAAGAGCCTGTGACTCAAGTAACTGTAACTCCTATTTGCTCCCTATACGGGGGAACAAATAGGCGTTAGCTGATTTTTTTATTATTATTTTTTATTAGCACATTTGGAAATAGTTCATTATAACTATTATTTAATATATGTTGCAATATGTCTTGCGCGTTATTTATATTTTTTTTGGTTCAAGATCAATTCTCGTAACAAATCAATTTCCTGTATTAAGTCTTCATTTACATCTTTACTATAATATTTTACAAAATCCCTTGAGCAGTTTTCTAGTTCATTTTTTTCTAATGTTTTTATATCGGTGATTAATTTAAAATAAGAAATAACATTGGGTATATTTTTAAATCTCTCATCTATTTGTAAAATAACAGTATCAATCACAATTGAAAAAGTGACATCTAAATTCCTCTACCGGGTTTAGTAAAACTTCATCTTCTGCTAGTCCGGAAAATAATCTTTTTCTTTTCCGAATTCTTTTTTCAGGGAAGTCTTCGGAAATATTCAAGTTTCGTGCTATCATTTTTGCGTCGTCTAAAAATGTGTTAAATTTTGATCTTAAATTTTGGATTTCATTTTTAATTTTATTCACTAAATTAAAAGCAGAGTCAAGAACAATTGTTTTTGCTTGAAATAGTTTGTTGATACTATTAATTTTTGACAATATTGTAAATCACACCGATAAGCTTAAAATAAATGGCATTTCTTGTAATGAATCTAGTAGACTTTTAGCTTCGGATACTGCCATGTTATTGTTAATTGCACCAATAAATTCTTCTAAGGCATTATAAGTTTGTTCAAATTGTGTATACACTGCTTTGACTGCGTCTACTATGGCTTCCCATCGAGTATCACATAATAATGGTTTAAGCGTAATATTTAAATACTTTTGTATAATTTCGCACCTTTTTGTAGATGCAGAAAATACGCAGTATAAACGTTGCAATATTCCGAAAATTTTTTTACAATATATACTATTGGAAGCAGCATCACAAATTATCAAATTAAAAGAATGTGATAAGCAAGATACATAAATTGCATGAGGGTTTAAACTAATTATTCTAGATTATACGCCTTTATATGTTCCCTTCATATTGCTACCGTTATCGTATGCTTGCCCTCTGCAATTCATAATATCTAAATCAAGCTTACCTATTCTTTTTAAAAGCGAATTTGCTAGTCCTTCACCAGTCACATCAGTTACTTCAATAAATCCTATAAATGACTCATTTATAATTATTTTTTTTGTCTACAAAATTTACATATCTAATAATTTTTGAAGTTTGTTCCTTTGAGTATCTAAATGGAGTACAATCCATTTGGGTACTATAATATATGGCTGCTTTTATATCGTCTTTAATTTTATTAAGGACTTCATTACCTAATGCAGCAATAATTTCCTCTTGAAATCTATGCGCCGAAGATGCGCAATTCTTTTTTTCGTATTTTAATTCTGTTTACGTGATCCATTAGCACAGGATCATATTTACTATAAAAAAAAAAAAAAAATCAGCTAACATCTTTTTATTCCCTTATATAGGGAGTAGGGGCCGTTTAGCCCTATCTAACTTTTTACTTAATAATTCTATTAAACTTAAAAAAAATTCCATTATTCGGCGTTCCTATTGTTTCATGGGATCCTCGAAATAACAGATTATTACTTGCTAAAAATTCGAATTACATCTACAATTCTTTGGAACAGTAATTTTAGACGTTCCGTTTCTTTATTTATATTAATTTGATTTGTTTTGTCAACAGTCGAACATAAATTAAGCCTTTTTAATGATTCTTGCCAAGCAATAAAAGAATTAAAGTGACCAACAGAAAACTCATGATCTCGAATTACAGATGACGGTTTTCTCCATTTATTAAAACCTATATAAATCGTGTTGATTGATCTTTCCTCTTCTTTTGAAAAATAATACACAACAAAAGCAAAATACTAAGTCTTGAGCTTTTGAGTAAACTAACCAGCTACGAAGCTGAGGTTCACCATTTGGCATTTTTTTTAAATAGTACGATGTAAAAAATGATCTATCTACCTTCAACATTCTTAACGAATGCGTCTTGATAATGTTGTTTAGGTCCGGTTTTAACAAAATAATCTAAATTTATCAGTTATAATATTTGGCCACAAACCTGGATCATTTATATTCACTTGATCACCATCGTTATTATTGTTTTCATCGTTATTTGCTGTATCCGAAACGTTTGTATAATCAGACGCGTCTTTTTCGATGAATCCCACAGTTTCTACATTTTCGTTGAAATGTTGTGTAGCTTGCTTGGAGTTTTCTTCTTCAGTTGAAGTTTGAATCACAACTGCTAAATTCGTAGCAATTTCGTTGTCAGATTTATTTTGTAGCCATGAAAACAAATCTACTTGTGACTTTTTGAGCTTTTGCTTTTCTTCTTTTTTCTTTTCTACTGATTTCCTTTTTTGACAACCAGAGGGATACTTTCTTGGCATGGACATTATGTGTTAGGATTTGACTGTCGAATAAGTAAATAATATTAAATATTTTTATCCCATGAATTAACAAAAAGTTAAATATGTACATACTTTTTATAATATTACAAAATTTTAGAAACACTCAAGGAATGTGTTTATTTTTTCGTTTGTTTACTTCAGTACATCAGTTTCACCCTTATCTATCATTAACTGAGTTGAAATTAACGTGGTTGAGATCTAATCACGTGCAGACAACATTTCATAATTCTGAATATTGATAATACATTTCACATAGCTTTAAAAATAACTTACTGTATTTACTGGAATATAACTGGTCCTCGCGTATAACTCGCACCCCTGATTTTACTTTGCGAAAAAAAGAAATTGAAAAGTTTCGCGTAACCTCGCACAGAAAAAAAAAAACGTTTAATCACGTTCACCTCATGGTAATAGTGACTCAATTGGCAAATATATGTATTGGTATATGTACTGCAGATGTATTGGCCTCCATACTAGCCAATACGTCTGCAGATGAGTAAAAGCAGGTCATTTTATTGTATCACTGAATAAGGTGCAAACATTTGCAGTCTGTGTAATATATTTCTCAACAAATAGTGCAATTAGAGACAGCTGGGATAAAAATGGCACTAAACTAATAAATCACATGTCCCTTTCCCCAAAAAGTATGCTATTTAGCCGCAAGCAGAACCATATGCTGCACTGGCAAACACTAAAAACTAGATGTATGTAAGTCTGTCCCCCCAGCTCAAATGCAGAGCAACAATAAAAATCAACAGAAAGTGTTAAAATTCGTAAACGTGTTAAAGATAGGAAATATATAGTGAATATTGTTATGGTACTTTCAGATATTGAATTTGGTTGAAGAGAATTAATATTTCAATTCAAAAATTGTCTACTGACTTTTATCTTTGACTCGCGCGATCTTTTGTTAATACTGCCACAATCATATGCACATATCTTTACTGGCCTAGTACCAGGCTGTCTGTTCATTAGTCATTCGTGAAGGATTGTTCATTAAGTATCTCAAGTCTTGTAAATTACTGCTAATTTTTGCTTGAAATAATGGGAAAGCAGATGGTGCTATTTGGGTACGATGCACACAAGGAACCTGCTCTCTAGGCAGGAAATAGCAATTGCAATATATGCAAGGATTTTACGAAAAATCTCAAAACTTTAGTTTCCGAAAATCAATGTAAAGGAAATTTGCTTTTATATCTAATAAGTTAAACATATTAATTGACAATAAATACTTCCAATCCATATTTTAATGACTTACGATTTAATAAATACAAATACACTTTAGAAAACGGATAAGTTCTTTACGAAACATGAAAAGATATATCAAATGATGGTAAAGGAGTCACGCCACGTCTGGATGCCTGACGAATACAATAATGCAACAACTGAACTGGACAAAACTTGTACATCAGTATATCGCGGAGATATATCGATGGCTTGGAAATAGGATGTTTGTTTCTAATTTTCTTATTACTTATTATTATGAAACAGTTGGTAGAGTTTAGTAATAAAATTATATTATATTAAGTTAAAATATGTGTCAGCGAAGATGTTTGAAATGTATTTTTTTATTTAATTATTTTTTAAGATGAACCCTGGGTTGCGTGCCGGAAAAACGTCATTGGCGTGCCACGTTTGGCAGGCATGCTAAGAGTTGTCCACCCGTGCTCTAGACTAACCATATATAAAGAATATAACAAATATTTTTTCAACGATTTCGATAACGACCCAAATGATATAAATCTGTAACAGATTAGAAAAAAAACTAATGATGAATCAGGCATTTTAGGGTAAAAACGAAATCATGTTTGTTAATTTTTATACACTGCATAAACGCATCAAAAGGGTTAAGCAAAAACCCTAATATAATAGAGAAACACAGAGATATTATTATTACCGGGGGTCCTAAAATACTGTCGATGAAATCCCTTTAGTAATAACCAAAATTAGAAGAAAAAATAAAATAAAATTCGTTTCCGTAAATGTGTACCGACTGTGCCCACACGATCATCTCGGGGATGCACCCATCGCATCCCCGAGATGGCCGGCCCTGGCTCTACCAAAACAAGCTTAAAAATACTCGTAGTTCCTATTATGGCTTAAAAAAAAAAAAAAGTGTATTCTGCCATAACTAACAAGAAGTCATCCATTGCAGTCACATACGCAAATAAATGTGGAGAAGACCTCTGAAAATATGCCAAACTGATGGAAAGTGATGGAGTACAAACAGTATTACTGGAATATTTGTAGCGATTTAAAAGTATATCAACCTTGCATAACCAGCATTTCAGTTAAAATAAGCCGCACGAAAAACTGATCAAGCACTGGACAATAATGGACTTGATTCATTGTAGTGCCTAACTGCGACGTCTCCAAAATTTTCAGAAGAAATTTTCAAAATTTCCAAGCTTGTGATAGGTATATTTCTCCGGCCTGCAGTTGGAGATATATTAAAAGATGAACAATTAGAAAAGAGTTTGGTCACTAAAATAAAACTAGAAATCTGAAATTTTCCACAAATATTATTGGAGTGTGTTTGATGAACAAGACAGAATTCATTCTCACGTGAACTTCTTTCTTGTAAACTTTAATACAGTAAGTAATAAGCTAGGTGAGCAGTTGCAACATGGTATCACAATAATGAAGCAACGATACCAAGGAGCAGTGCTTGTATGGTGTAAGACCAGTGTTAAACTTTTCAAAGAGAAACATGCGAAGCTTACAGTGGAAACGAAGTACTTATAAGCACTTTTAATCGGTGCGTATTTTGCCTTTTTTTTTAAATAAAAAATTCTTACTGATTGGAAATATAGTAAAATATGTAAGTACTTGAATTTTAGCGGTTTATATTCATCTTACAAAATAAAGCAATTTTTTTTTTTTCTGTGTGATAATTTGTATGTATTTCGTTAATCTGGTCCTGGGTTCAAGAGGATGCTTGATAAGAGATTTTTATTCACGAAACACTTTTTTTAAAAAATATACCGTTATATCATATGTGACACTGTAGGCAATCACTTTTTATTTATTTATTTTTTTTAAGATTGCAGATTATTTTCGTTGCTCAGTGTAAAACCGTCATCCTGTTTACTGGAGGGGTAAAAAAATGGCATTTTTTTTAAAAAAAAAGTTCCAAAACTCCATCTTGGGTATCTTGAGCAAGGTTTCTGGATTATCGACGTTTGTGATTCCAGTTCATTCAAATAATTTCTCTGGCTCAAATCTTTTCGTAAATCATAAAAAAGTCTCCTTGCAATTTTTTTTTCATATGGTTTCGGTGAAATTAATACTTTAAAAAAAATCCGCAATGCGATCTCTATTCTGCAGCAATACTGTTTCCGAATAGGATACGAATATCTTAGATTAGAAAAAGACCTGAGTTCGATTCTCGTCATGACGAGAGGAATCTTTCTACGTTTTTTTTTTTTTTTTTTCCCGCATGCACGCAAATTGACCAAAGAACACACTCAGTTAATAGAAAAAATACGGTATGACACAAAAAAAAAGAAAAAAAAAAGAATGCTGTTGACAATAAAATACATTTATTTTTGAACATTATTTTCGTTCATACGGAGTTGGCAGAGCAAATGGTCCAAGCCTACGACATGTTTGTGAGCAGTTTGTTCGTTGTTTCCGTAATCGTGCCCTAAGCAGTAGTGTCATCATTGCCATGGCATAATCAGGCCCTACTTCATTAAAGAGGGTGGTGTAACCGTGGCCTTGAATAGCAAACGCTGCATCGAGAATGTGTTGGTTCCGTTCATTCAGGATTTGCATAGGATGTGTCGTGCAAAAAACATTCTATTTGGTGCACAGGTATTTCAACAGGACGGAGCAACCTGTCACATCACGTGGTTCTAGAGCCGATTTATCAGAATACTTCCCCTGGAGGCTCATTTCGAGGTTCACAGAATTTCCATACTCTTCACGTTTTTCCTGATCTCACATCACTTGATTCCTTCCTTTGGGGTATGTTGAAGGAGTGGGTATTCCGCCATGACCTGCCTTCAAACCTTGATGAACTAAGGGATAAAATTCCACGATGTGTCCAGCAGATGTTCCAATCCTTGTTCTCCAAGATAACAGAGAACCGTCGCATGCGCTACGAAACCTGTCATTATCATTATCACGGGCTACTCCAGGGAGTCCTTAGACTCATCGAGGGAGGCCCTAAACATCATGTTCACACAACTGTTCAACATTCTCACAGTATCTATCATACCTTGCCTTGAACTCGCTCACTGTCATAGCACCCACAACAGACTCTGGCAGCTTATTCCACTCATTTACCACTCTAAAAGTAAAGAACCCAGCTCTAACACCCCTGCTAACCACGCTCTTGCCCAGCTTCCATGGGTGTCCCCTAGTTCTCCCACCACCAGTCCTGATCTCAAAAATATCCTCTGAATTAATCCTATAGAATCCTTTTAGCAATTTGAATGTCTCAATCATATCTCCCCTTTTCCGCCTATCAACTAGTTTCTGCAACCCACAAATCTTCAACCTGTTCTCATATGGTTCATTCCATAGACCTGCTATCATCTTAGTCACTCGCCTCTGGATCCTCTCCACCTCCTCCCCATCAAGAAGGAACCGAGGTGACCAAATCTGGGCACAGTAGTCAAGATGAGGTCTTATCAGGGCTCGGTACAGAGGTACAATAACTTGCTTGTCTCTGCTCGTCAAGGTATTTTTCAACAACCAAGTGAGTTGATGAGCTGATTTAGCTACTTTCGCAATGTGCCCCCTAAACTTCATCTCCCTATCCACCAACACTACCAAACTGTCTTGAAACACAAGGTGCCCATTTCGAGCACGTAATTCTATTTAATGCTTTAATTCGACCAAGATTCAAACCGTTGGTTGTGGATGTACGTATCATCATGTGTAAACATATACAGCATTTCTTTCTTATAATAAACTCGTTTACTCCATAACATATATCGTTGTAGTTATTCCGGTTTTTTTTTTTTTTTTTTTTTTTTTTTTTTTTTTTTTTTTTTTTTGCGCCATACTGTGTATTCACTGATATACAATCTATACAAAAATGCTGCTGATGCTGGGACTGATGGAAATTCCGTCTTTGTCGAAGGTTAACGAATTTTTCCTACTGAAAATGATACGAAAATATGCAACGAAACAGATGGCGACGATTCAAAGGAAGCGAAATTCAAAATTCAAATATTAAATTGCTTGCTAGGGATCTTATTTTGCCTTGCAGTCTTCTATTGTGGAACAGTCTTTTTTCTTATGCGTTTCCCAAGGAATATAACGTGCAGGCATGGGCTCAACATAGAAAGAAAGAGGCACTGTCACATCACACGGAATTTTTGTTTTTGTTGCACTGCTGTGTTTCATAGCTTATACCACGCTTCGGTGTGTTTATTTTTGTTGCATTTCGCATGTCGTTTGAACAAATTTTAAATAAAATTAAATGTAAGACTATTCAGCAACTTTGCCATTGAAAAATTAGTCTGAACCATTGACGTGTACTACAATATAAAATATAAATAAAATACAAAATCGACAACGATTAGCGGATTAGTTGAAGATAAACAAAAACTCCCACGTATTCACCTAACAACTTGCCTTGGTTACATATCATTGAGGCTGTTGTACCCCAACGTAACTAAGACAACGCCTAGGAGTGACGTTTGGAGAGCGGCAACATCAACATTGTTTTAAACATAAAAAATACCGTTTTTTGTTTTTAATTTTACATATTTTCTCGAATTCAGGGGAGACAAAATAGTGCTTGCGTAGCGGAGCATATATCCTAGCAACGGTCCTGCTATCATGCTAAAAGCTATCATACTAAAGTTAATGAAAAGTTCACTAATAGATTTATTCTGTTGGCGCCATATGTTAGCACATGAGGATCGTCCATCGATTGAAAATGATTTAAAATGTTTGTTAAGAAAATTATTTAAAATACAAAGAACGATTATTCCGATTATTGAACAACACTCTCCTCATTAACTTGGTGGTTTAAAGTTCCTTAATACTTACAACATGAAGGGGCATATGGAGATTCATCTTCCGGATGAGCAAGCCGGATTTCGACAAAGACGAAGTACAGTGCAACAAATACTCGCACTAAGACTAATAGCAGAGAAGGCTCGAAGAAAGAACAAAACGATATATTGCTGTTTTGTGGACTTCCAAAAAGCATTTAATAATATTGACCAAAATATAACATGGACTGTCTTGGAATCCTATGGTGTGGACAATAAATTGATCCGCCTGCTGAAAGATATAAACAGCCAAGGACAAGCAAAAATCAGGACAGCAAGTGAGACTGGAGATTGGTTTGCCACTAGTCAAGGCACAAGACAAGGGGACCCAATATCATCCAATCATCTTCATCACACATCTAGGAAGAACACTAGATAATATTAAAGAAGAAGGTGGAGGCATTTCAATAAATGGCATGAGAATAAACTACCTCTGCTTTGCAGATGACATCGTTCTGACAGAAGGAAAAAGATATGGACTAAATGTCAACTTTGAAAAAACTAAAACAACAGGAGTTACTGACGATCTGTCTATCGTTACAGAGTTACGATAGACAGATTTCAACTGGAAAATGTGGAACACTTCACATATGTTGGCTGCCACATGACGCATGACTTGGACCCCCAAAAAAGAGATAAAAATTAGAATAGCCAGAGCAACAACTATTTTAAAAGCCATGGACAAAATATGGAAGAGCCGAGCTATAAAGATGCAAAGTAAACTGCGCATTGTAGAAACCTATATCTTCAGCAGCATGCTCCATGGATGCGAGGCCTGGGTACTCCTGAGAGAATTTGAAAGGAGGATATTGGCATTTGAGAGGAAATGCTATAGAAAGATCTTGAGAATAAACTGGATACAGAAAGTGAATAATGAGGAACTCTACAGACGAATACAACCAAAAGAAAACCTGATCCAGAAAATAATCAAAAGGAAACTACATCTATTTGGCCATATATATGTAGAATGAATGATGAGAGAAAACTAAAAACGTTGCTGTTTGGAATAATTGAAGGAAAGAACAAAAGAGGAAGACCAAACAGAGAATGGGACGATGACATCGTCAAATGGTGCGGAAACTCTATGCACAAACTGATTCATCTTGCACAAAATAGAATGCAATGGAAGAATCATATCAAGATGGTAGCAGACACCTACGGGCATTGGACCCATGGTTGTTGATGATGATGATGATGAATACTTGCAATCGCCATCTGAGTGATGACATAATTATAACTTTTAGTATGATAAATGGTTTTGTATCCGCCGCAACCAAGAATGCCTTTTGCCATTGAATTTAGTCGAAAAACGTTTGATATCTCCTAGACTGCCATTTATGCATATTTGTTCAACTAAAGCATGAATATGAACAGTATGAAATAATTGGGCAAGTTATCAGTGTTCACGGGAAATTTTCAGTCAGTATTTGATAAACAGGCGAACTATAAGACCTTGGCTTCAGCACTTGTTTGAACAACCTTTGTATCGTTGTTATAACGTTGCATACAATGAAGAGAGTTTAAAGGCGATGATAAAGAAAAGGTAGGCGATGTAATGAGGAATTAATGGAAGCTTCGCAGCACAATGAAGCAGTAGTAGAGCAGCAAACTTTATCGTTAAAAGATTATGTTTTTTCTGTATATCGCGTCGGGTGAGTAAGAAAATCTAATCACTCTTCTCTGATGAGCACGTCAAATAATTATCATTCACAGCCCGTCTGTCTTGAAACTTGCGTAAATTTAAAGACGGTTTATGTGTCATGATGTATATGATAGCAACAAGTGAGTGCCGTCGAAAAGATCGTCGCGGAGTAACTCACAGCATTTACTTGAGAATTTATAATATGGCTATGAAAATTTTGCGTCTTAAGGGCATCCGAATCAATCACTGTAAATTTTCTATTCATCAGCTCGACTAATGATGAACTGACGCACGAACAAGTTATCCAAGGCAATTTATAGTGATTTAAAAAAAAAAAAAAAAAAACATTTTAAGGAATATACAGAATCCAGCGTATTATTTTGCCATCATTCTTTAATTTGGGAAGCCAGCATGACTCTGAAGTGGCAGCGAAACTGTTTGACCGGATTTATTACATTTACACTATTGTTTACGCTACAATAGATTGAATGGATTGGATTCTGAAAATAAAAATAAAAAAATAAATTTTTTGTTATATCCTATACTAGACGGGGCCAGCGTGGTTGGCCGAGTGGTTAGAAGCACAAGATTGCAGTGGAGTACTCAAGATTTAATCTTGGGGGGGGGGGGGGTTGAGTAGACGATTTGAGAATATACACATTACATACGACCTGAGCATCTGCAGTGATCGCCAATACATGATACTCGTGATCTCCTCTGGCCCATCTCGGGCAAACGAAGTAGCGCTCGGTCCGCCCGACGCAATAAACATAGGAAACAGGAAAATTTCTAGTGTTTTTTCCTTTTCTTTTCTTTTCTTTTTTTTGGGGGGGGGGAAGGGCTTCTGTTCAAATCCCCATCGGGCATGGATGTTTGTGATTGGCTTACACTTTAATACGTTCATTCATACAAATATATATACACTCTCCCAAGATGGACGTTTCACCATGGGAGAAGTAGACCTAGTTCTCCCGTAATGGGAGAAGCATACACCCTGTAGTTGGTGAAAATACAGGCTGATCATCATCATACTAGACGGAACTTTCTTAAGTCTAAATCCGTGTACAACATTGATTATTTAATTAATTAATTATTTTTGTGCGTTTCCAAAATATGTAAAGTACTTCTTAAGATTGTTTTTTGTCCTGCCTGTTTACATACGTAAGTTATTCCAGTGGGCTGGCTGCTTTAATTTTATTAATATTTCTTATTTGAATTCATACAAAAATTCCAACGATTCTAGTTTCCGTTTCATTTCAGCTATTTATTTGCAAGGATAAGAAAGCAGAACAGGGCGAAATACTGCATAGCAATAACTGCACTCTGACCATTGATGAAAATTAATGGATGTGGAATTCAGGCGATACACAAAATTCCATTTGGTTAAAGTTTTGTTTCGATTGGAATATTTTCAGTGGAAATTTTGTTTGTCCAAATGATTTGAACTGATATTAAACTATTTCATTAAATTCCAGCTAACTAGAATTTAATGAACATTAATATTTGGAACCTATATTAAAGCTTGTTGATTCATTTCAGTTTTGATTTCAGTTATGGCATTATAGTGGCAAAATTTAGCGAAACAAATTATAGATAAGTGTAGTGTTACTTAAGCCAATAAGAAGAGAAATAATCAGGGTCACTCATAAAGTGGTCTGTTTCTTAATCTAATTTTTCTATAGTAATCTTATTTATTATTATCAATTGATTCTAAAGACACTTTTGCAATAGAATTTTAGTAGCGATTCTAAATTCGAAATTACATTAAATTGTATCAAGCCATGGAAGAATTTTTTATTATAATTTCTCATTATTTTTCCATCAAAAGGATTCACTTATAGATAAAATCAAAAATGTTATTATTTAATATTGCAAATTCGTAAGAAACATAGCCAACTCCCCCCCCCTTCTCATGTTAGTCTTGAATCTAGGACTGTTTTGACAACTTAATTGACCGCAATGCATCGTACTCGCCATATATAATCGACTGACCAACAACATCTCTTTATTATACTCTGGTACTTACAATACAGGTTGAAATCCTTTTCAGAGTTCAATTTTTGATTAATATTTTGTTGCTTTCGCGAGAAGTTAGTGGTGTCCGAGATACATTTATATTATTTAAAAATCTGTGGATTAGTCAGAAGTCATGATTTGTTTCATTGTATTTCATCTTATGTACTCTTTACATATAATTTTTAAACCCCATTAAGCCACATCTTCTTTTATTTATTTATTTTCTTTATAATTTCTTTTCATTAGCAAAATGATTTGAAATGTAATAACATATATTAATTTATTTATTGACTTACTTCCCGATTTTGCTATAATTGGACTGCGTAATGGCAAAATTGACATTTGATATGCACAGTGCATATGAGAAAAATATCAGTTATGATAATGAATGTTTAGTTGTACAAACAGTATTATTACAACTCATTTTTGCATAATTTGAATACAATAACATTTCAAGAGGTAATATAAAAAGGAGTAGTCTAATTCGAATGTCATGATAAATAACTGTTTTCTGATCACAAAACAGGTGTTTGAGAAATGACAGAAAAACAAAAACAAAAAAACGAAGACTAGATATAGATACATCGATGTACTATGCACATCTTTAGAAAAGTAAAACCTAATAAAAACGACATCTTTCAAACAACAGAAGACTAATTTGAACATAAATCGCTGATAGTGATTAAATCTTGTAAGCGCTTCCGCAACGCATTTAAGAAAAACAGGTCATTTGCGCTCTTCGATTGGAATAGACCGAAATGTTCAATTCTCAACGTGACAAATCTTTATATGGGCTATTTTTATTTATTTTTCCCCTTCAATTGAAAGTTAGCTGATCTCATACGAGATTAGCAAGGTTTTTTCTTTCGGAAACTCGGGTTTTATCCTGCACACAGGTAGATCAACCAAGCAACACACGCAGTTTACCAAAAAATTACTGTTGGCGGTAGTGGCCGTTAGATAGCGTTGTGCGTTGATAGTTGTATCATTGTGTAGTTGGAGGATTTTGTGGGAGAGATGGTGAGTTGTGTGTGGGGGAACAGTGTGCCTTCCCATGACGAGTCCTCGGAGATGTCACGTAATGATAATGATGATATTTCACTAATGCAAGAGAGAAACTGAAATAATTCTTAGTGGCGCTTTTTTATTATTATTGTTATTTATTATTATTATTTTACTAATTTTATTTCAAAACGAACGTTATAGACTTCTTTCCCCGAGATGATTGCATGTCTGTAATGTTGCATTACAAAGAAAAAAAATCAATAAAAAGGTAAATAGCACGTAAAATGTTAACTGTTTTATTATTTTTTTAAAAATTTTAGTTGACCTTTAAATTTTTTAATTTTTATACTTCGTTTTTAAGTTTAGTTAAATTTATGAAATATTTGCATCTGAGTTCATTTAACTTAAAAATGTATAACAAAATATGTATGGTACATTGAAATTACCGATTTCTACCTACTTTCATTGAAAAGTGCTTATAATCACACAAAGAAGAAAAGAATCGCAGTTTCATATATATGTTTTTTAATCCATGTAAAATTCCAATTTTTATGGTACTCACTTTGAAAGTACACTTTCGTTTTGACATTTTCTTCAGAAGTTTAGTTTAAAACCGATGTACAATTTATTTAAACGTCAACGGCGTGCATTTATGCCATGCAAAAATTCCAAAAATACAAATTAGTTAAATAATATTATAATGATGCTCGGTAGATGGCAGCACGAAATGGCTACTTTTGCACTCAGTGGTGATGGTGAAATGTACAGTATACGCTATATACCATATAC
This sequence comes from Typopeltis vanoorti, assembly GCF_054136105.1. Lineage (NCBI taxonomy): Eukaryota > Metazoa > Arthropoda > Arachnida > Uropygi > Thelyphonidae > Typopeltis > Typopeltis vanoorti. The sequence continues at coordinate 69,601,694 of NC_143573.1, read as the reverse complement.
AGTATTTCAGCATATAAGACGATGTTTTAAATAAACCATGTCATCTCTTTATCTCTCGGTATCAGTCATTTAAAATAATTTATATATATATATATATATATAAAATAAAATGTCAATGCAACTTTAATGGCAAATTCTGTTTTTTGTTATTTGTTTTTTCCCCCAAGGAAACACATATTTTTATATATATACAGCAATTTATTTAGAATGTTGGTTGATTTTACTTAAAGGTATTCATTTTTTATTGAATGTTTTCACAAATAATTTTTAAAATTAATTTTGACATAATTTTGACACTGTTTTATACTCTGAATATGTTTATTACATTTGTTTTCCGACATGATGATTCTTAATTTGATATCCTGTGATCCGTTATGTAAACTTCACAAGAACAGACGTCACCCGTCACCCTCAAGGCAGTGGTACCAGCTGTTCTTCCTAGAAAGTGAATTATCATCCCCTGTCGCTGGAAACTGAACTGTAGACGATTTCTCTCGTACCTTGATATGCTTTATTTTATTGTATATCATTGCATAATTTCATGTTATTACTTGTAATCAAGCAATAAAATACAATAAAACATTGCATACTTTCAATATAGTAATAACTATATCATTATGATTACTGGTTTTTTTATATAAAACAAAATCTACGTATTTATTATTATTATCCCTTCTCATCTTCCTTTTCCCTCTTTTACTTTGCGGTGTCGAGGGTTAGTTAATCATCGGACCTGAAACCGTTCACAGGATAAGGTGGTCAGCCCTGTGCCCCGGTGTATCCCATGTCCGCAGTGGTGTTGAGTTCTCAAGACCGGTTTACTTGCTTTGCGGGATGAAAAACCCAAGGATAAACTGGGAAAAAACCCTGCTGTCCACGCCCAAAACCGGCTAACTTGGCTATGGCTGAGAAAGATCCTTCAGCTCCTCACGTCACCGACGGGAATCTAATGTAGGACACTCCTTCCCTAGGCATATGGTTGCGAAGATCACAGCCACTAGGCTAACCGCGCGGTCATTATTATTATTATTATTATTATTATTATTTAAAAAAAAATAAGTATTTTCAGAGTTGTTCGTATTTTAATGGCGTGTTATATAAAGAAAAATGAATGCAAATTAAACACGAAAGGGAGAAAAAAAATCACCCAGTGTTCCGGGAAGCACCCTCCCAAGTACTGACCGGGCCTAAGGCTGCTTAACTTCGGTGATCGGACGAGAACCGGTATATATATATTTGAAAAAAAAAAAAAAATTTTTTTTTAATGAACAACTTTATTATCAACTTTTGCAATTATTTACATCATAATGAATTATATATACAATATATACAATTGTTATACCATTATTTCAATCGAAGTTTCATGTTATATTATATCATCATATTATAATGTAGTTGTTACATTACTGTTCTCTTAAAATGCCTTGACTTCCTTTACTTATAAACAGGGAATCTCATAACTGGTAGTTATGAGATTCCCTGTTACGTACACATTACTTTCTATTACATCAATTAAGGTATATTTCAGCTTTGTTAGCTTTTTTTTCTCTCTCTCTCAGTTGGGTTTAACACTTTTTTTATTTAAGGAATATACAGTAAATTATATTTACATACCATATATATAGATATATATCATACTTATTATATATTTAGCAAATTATATATTCTACAAGATAAATCATATATACATCTGTACAGCGAAATAACATTCATATGTAATCATCTACAGAATTTCTTCTTATATTACAAGTGGCAGTTATAATCACATACAAAACTTTCACGTATGTTACATAAAATTCGGCGTCTTGTAATTTTCCTGATAGTTTTTTTTTTTTTTTTTTTTTTTTTTTCCCAGTTAAACTTGTAGCACTGAGTTCACTGTTTGCATTGAAGTAGGAGAGCACTCTTTTTTCCTTCGGTAGGAGATCTGTTCCAAGTGACTCAAGCGCTGCTTCCTCTGATGGAGGTGGAGAGCTAGTATCCTTCCGATTTTACTTCCGATTTGCCCCATGTCCACTAGGAGTGATGAAGGTGTCGTTCTGTTGTTGATTGGAGGGTTCGTCTGATGTAAGGTTGGAGGTTAAGTGTGCCCATCCTTCTGTAGTCATTCTTCTAGACCGGACTGAATTGGTTATCTCCTCCTGGATATAGTGATGTAATTTCGATATGGTTCAGGGACTGTCTTCTCTTCCATACACTTGGTCGCACCTGTGAGCCCAAATTGCGTACATCTTAGGATTAGAACAGTTGTTTGCACCCTGGTTATATGTTTTCCTTTTAGCCAGAATAATATTTCTTCATTGATTAATTTGATTTCGGGAAGCCATCTTTTAACGGCTTTTCAAGTTACTTCTACTTCCTTGCAATATAACATTAGGTGATATAGTGTTTCCGGTTCCTGGAAAAACTGACATGTTGCATGCCCTTCAAGGGTTATACCTTTAGCCACTATCCACACCTTGGTTGGTAGGCAGGCATGGTGCACTTTAAAGAAGAAGGTTTTATACCTTGGATGTATTGGGAGCTTGAAGACATTGTTTAATACCGGACTGAGTGTGATTTGTCCTCTTCTTAATTCTCTATGTTGTGGTATGGGAATGGTTGTTCTGCTTAGTTTGTAGTATGTTGCTTTTGTTTTTTGACTTATTAAGGTGTCAGTGTGATGCGCTCTGTCACAAATACGTATCCCTCCGCCATCTCTATAAACATTCTGGGAACTCTTCCGTGAATCTCTGGCATTGTGCTGATTATTCTGTGTGGAAGGCATTTCTGTAGGAATGCTATTGCATATCCGTGGTATGACTTAGTGTTTGCTGTTTCTGCAGTCTTCGCTCTGTTGATAACTGTTTTTAAGTGGATATTAAGTAGACCTAGACCTCCAGCTTTTAATTCGTGAAAGAGCGTTGTTCTCCTCATCGATTCGTACCGAGAGCCCCAGATGTTGGTGGGGCACAGCCTGTGGATCTTGTCTACCCATTGCCCATGGTACGGGATGTTGTTCACTTTGTACCAGATGCGAGAGGATAAATATATGTTGCATATTCGCGCATCTTGGGCGCATGGTATTTATTTTCCACGCAACAGCTGCGTGTAGTTCTTTTCACTGTTCTTCATGCGTTTCTGGGCCGCCTATTTTAACTCCCAGAACCGGTAAGTATTCCTGAGTTCTTATGTCTTGAGTATCAGGGTTATTTTCCTATTTTCCTATTAGCATGCAATGAGATTTATTCAGGTTTACTTTCAGGTCAGAAGCTCTCGCAAAGGCGTCTAGTAATTTCATTGACTCTTCTATGGATGTTTGCGTCTCTAGGGTTAATGTGATGTCGTCAGCATATGCCAATATTTTTGCTTGGCTCTCCCCGTGAATGTTTGTTCCTTTGATTTCTTTGTTGGAGTTGATCGCTCTGATGACTGGTTCTAGTGCAAGGACGAAGAGGGCCATAGAGAGGGGGGTCTCCTTGTCTCGCTGAGCATTTCATTTTAAAAGATGCGGATAGTTTCCTGTTCACGATTACTTGACTTTCTGCATTCTCGTAGAAAGTTTGCAGCCATTTCCTAAATTTTGGGCCAAATCCCATTTCCACTACAACCTTGAATATATACACGTGGCTTATGGTGTCAAACTCCTTTTCTATATCCAAGCTTAGTAGGACACAAGGTTTGTCGGTCAGATTGTAGTACTCATATACTTATCTTAAATGAGTAATTGTGTCTGCTATGTTTCTGCCCTTAATTGCACAAGTCTGTGCGGGAGATATTAATTTCTGTAGGTACTTCTGTATTCTATTGGACAGGATTTTTGAGATGATCTTGTAATCGGTGTTTAAAAGGGTTATCCCTCTCCATTGCTTTATGTCTTTTAATTTCTCTGTGTCTGAAGTTTTCGGGATAAGTGTGATGTACCCTGTGCTGAATCTGTCTGGCTTTATTTGTGTTGCGTATATTTCTTCCGTCATTCTCATAAATAAATGCTCGAATTTTTGAAAGTAGTGCTTGTAAAATTCGTTTGTAAGACCGTCTTCTCCTGGAGATTTCTTGTCTGGTAAATGTCTTACTGTTTGCCTGAATTCTGCTGCTGTTATCGGGACGTCAATTTCTTCCGCCTCCTGCTGGATTATCTTAGGTATGAAGGGGAGGAATTTGTTTCTGTCACGTTCCTCGCTTTGTTTTTCTGAAAACAGTGTTGCGAAGTATTCGTGAATAGCATGCAGTAGTTCCGCATCTTCTTGAATAATTTTTCCATCGTAGTGTAAACATTCTATTCTCTTTTTTTCGAAAATCCAATCTGTGGATATTTTGCCCTCATCATTTTCTATGGTTCTTAACCGGGAGCGGAGCCATGCTCCTTCTATTTCCTGAAGTTGTTGCGTTTTAATTTTTTCTCTAATTAGATTTATTTCATGTTTAACTTCTGGTCTGGTCCAATCCATGTAGTACAGGCTGGATAGTTTCGTTAGATCTGTCTCTCTTTCTTGGTTTTGCTGGTGTTTTCTTTTAGTGCTAATTTTTATAGCTGCGTTTTAAATTTTTCTTTCGAAGGTTTCCCAGGCTGTGATTGGATTGACTATTTTTTCTACGTCTGATATTATATTTTGTACTTCTTTGATGAATTCTTCATCTTTCGTTAAGTTTTGATTAAATTTATACAGTGGGAAATTTCTGTTGACGAATTTTGTTCTTTTTTCCTTGTGAGCGGGGGGGGGGGGTTGAAATTCTGCTATTACCATGTAGTGATCGCTGAAAGTTACAATGATATGTTCAACACTGCTCGCAGTGAAGCCTCTGTATTGGGACAGGATTTACCTGTCCCAATACAGTTCCCAGGAGCGAAATGAGTGAACTCCTTTTTTCTTGGATGCAGGAATCTGAAGGCATCTGTTAGCCCACAATCTACAGAGGTCTTCATGTGTCCTTTCTGTGGCGCTTGTGACCCTTTCTCCTGATCAATGAAGGGCTGTTCCACGAAGTTCATGTCACCTGCAATTACTGCTATGTTCTTCTGTTGCAGATTTTCTTTGATTATCTGCCAAAATGTTGTTTTTTCTTCACGTTTTGTTGGACCGTACACATTCATTAAGGTTATTATTTGATTGTCGACATGTATATCAACTTCTAGGGTTCTGTGCCTGACATAGACTTCGTAGGACAGCAGTTGCATGTGTGGTGCCTTTTTGATAAGGATAGCTACTTCACCGCTAGAACTACTGCTGGCAGGTTCATTGATTAGGATGTAGTGATGGGCTAGTCTTTTTTCTAGTTGTGTTACTGGCTCTGGCGCGTGAATTCTTGTTTCCTGCAGCATTACGATGTCTGGCAATTTTTGTGAATTTCATTGATCAGCATGTTTGGGCATTCTTTGGTATTTATCCCGTTACAATTTAGGCTCATTAACTTCATTTTGGTTCGGATTTGTTCTGTTACAATTATTCGGGTTGTTTTATGTTTTGCTTCTGGCTCTGGTAGTATTTGGCGTGGCTTTAATTTTTGTTCTTCGCTGTGTTTTAGGAGCTACGTTTTGTGTTACTGGCGATTTGCTACTCGTTTCCCCTTGGGATTTCGGATTAGGGGTTATTTGACTCATTTGAGGTTTTCTGCTTGTCACCTGTGCAGTTCTTTCTACTAATCCCTTCCCTCGTTAATGGCTCAGGGCAACTTTCTAGAATTTCATTTTCTCTTCCCCCCCCACTTATTGTTTGATATAGACATTTCTGGAACAGTGGTTTTGTTGCCTTTTTATAACGTGAAGTTTTTTTTTTTTTTCTGTCTGTTGATGATTTGTTGCTTCCGTTGTTATTCTTCCTATTTTCTTCTTTACCTTTGTTATGCCCATCTATGTCTTGCAGATCCTCTTCTCCGCCTTCCATGTCTGGGGACTCTTCGTTTTGCCTCAATATGGAAGCGTACGTGCTACCCTTGCATTGATCTACTGCATGACCTATGCGGTTGCACTTTTCACATTTCGGCTCATTGCGATGTCTGCATAGATGTCTCCGATTTTTTTCAGCGGAAGCAGGATGGCGGCCTTCCTGGGACGACGACTATTCCCATAACCTTTTTTCACTTGTATAATATATGGGATGTCGTCAATTTTTGCACCTTCGTTGAGTTCTATAACTAATTTTTTTTTTTGTTGCTTTGGACATGAGACCAATCATCATTCTTAATTGTTGATATGTTTTCCAGAAGAGAACCGGTATATTCAACGTAGTTTCATTTGTATAATCAACATGCTATGTACATTCGGAACTATATACAAATATTTACAATCTATGTACAATATTTGCGTAGCATAGTTGTTGTTGTTGTTTACATATTATTCTAATATGTTGACAATATCAGTTTGCAAGTACATTTTTTCTACTTTTTTTACACATAATATTTTAGATATATCCATTTTCATATTTGTTACTAACCAATTACATTAGTTCTATATTTCTATTTTTTTTTATTATTTTTTTTATTCGCATGTTATTTTTACTCTTTACATCACTCATTTCTATTCCCACAGCTATACAGCTGGTGGGTTACATATTTACATCTGCATTCGAATATTATTATTATTATTATTATTATTATTATTATTATTATTATTACGGGCAACTCCAAGGAGTCGACGGACTCATCGAGGGAGGCCCTAACATCATGTCAAGAACAACTATTCTACATTCACACAGTATCTATCATACCTCGCCTTGAACTCATGCACGGTCATTGCACCCACAACAGACTCAGGCAGCTTATTCCACTCATTCACCACTCTCCAAGTAAAAAACCTAGCTCTAACACCCCTGGTAACCATATTCTTGCCCAGCTTCCATGTATGGCCCCTAGTCCTCCCACCACCAGTCCTGTTATCAAAAATATCTTCTGGATTAATCTTATAGAAACCCTTCAGTAATTTGAATGTCTCAATCATATCACCCCTTTTCCGCCTAGCGACCAATTTCTGCAACCCACAAATCTTCAACTTGTTCTCATAAGGTTCATTCCACAGACCTGCTATCATCTTTGTCACTCGTCTCTGGATCCTCTCCACCTCCTCCCTCATCAAGAAGAAACCCTGGCGACCATATCTGGACACAGTCTAAAAAAAAAAAAATCAGCTAATGCCTTTTTATTCCCGTATACAGGGAGTAGGCGAGGCTATTTAGCCCTATCTAACTTTTGGAGACTGAGTGGGCAGTTCAATCCCCACTGGTACCAATCAGAGATAGATGGCCCAAGGCTATCACTAATTAAGCGTACACAGCGAAGAGCGACGGCTCAAATGTGCCACCATCTCGTGGTCCCTAACCCTAACACAATATATTTAATGTCTGAAATAATGTGGGTTCTACGGTCGATTTTCTTGAGTTTACAGGACGAAAAACCCGCTTGCCCGTGCCAGAGATCGACTAACTCGGGAACCGGTCGAAAAAAGGCTTAGAAAAATTTCCTCTAGTCGCCGACTAGACTCGAAACCACGTCTTCTTTCATGCGGCCAAGCGCCGTGGTGTGCAAACGTTACATCCACTGAGTTGGGGTCTTATCAAGGCTTGATACAGAGGAACAATAACTTGTTTGTCTCTGCTTGTTAAAGTATTTTTCAGAAGCCAAGTGAAAGCCAAGAAGTGATTTCATGAGCTGATTCAGCCACTTTTGCAATGTGCCCCCCCCCCTAAACTTCAATTCCCTATCCACAAACACCCCCAAATCCCTGGCCTCATCAATCTCCTGGACTACGGTTCCACCAATGTGATATACTGCTGCTAATCTTTTCACCCCAAAATGCATAACCTTACACTTTGGCACATTAAATTGACATCCATTTTCCCTAGCCCAGTCCTCCAAACTATCCAAATCATCCTGCACAATTTTGACATCCTGTGCACTCACAATTGCTCTACCCAACTTTGCATTATCAGCAAACAAGTGAACACTTCCTCTCAGATCCTTTTCTATATCATTGATGAACAAATTGAAAAGTAGTTGTCCAAGAACAGAACCCTGCAGCACACCACTAGTCACAAGCCGTCTTTTGGACTCCACTCCTGAATAAAGCACTCTCTGGTATCTCTCCATCAACCACCCTCCTATCCATCTCACCAACCCTATATCCATCCCCATCTGCTCCAGTTTACTGATTAGAGTTCCATGTGGTATCCTGTCAAAGGCCTTGGCAAGGTCCAGTAGAATCACTGTAAACCCATTACCCTTATCCAGTTCAGCCGTCACTGTGTTATAAAACGTGAGCAAGTTACTGAGGCATGATCTACCCTTCACAAAACCATGTTGTCCCCCATACAATATCCCATTTTCATCTATCCAATCCTGTATTCTTTTCTTGACTAATTTCTCCAAGACCTTGACAACGATGCCTGATATGCTAATCGGTCGGTAATTTACAATAGCAGTCTTGGAACCTCCTTTATGCAATGGAACTATTTCCCCCTCCTTCCACCCCCTCAGGACTAACCCAGACCCCAGACTCAAATTAAACAAAATGGTCAAGGGAACTGACAATTCTTTAGCCGCTTCACGTACGACACGAGCTGGTATACCATCCAATCCCACAGATGTATTGACATTGAGGTTATGCAGTAGACTACTCACCTCCACTTCATTCACCACAATTCCCGTATAATCTATTGGTTCATTCATTTCTGCAATGTCACCACCTGGATGATATATTCTTGCAAAGTGCTCGCTCAGTAACTCAACTATATCAACTGACTCTGTTACCTCCCTACCATCGGCATTCTTTAAAATCATTCTGCCATATACATTTTTTCTTTTACTTGCAACATACCGAAAAAACTGTTTAGGATTCTCTTTAGCCTGCATGGCCAATGTTCTTTCGTAATCCTTTTTTTGCTTTTCTTACCACACTCGTTACCTTTCTGGCCGGCGCTTTATACCGTTCATGTCCCTGTCAGTCACCTTTCTCCTTAAATTCCTTCCATAGTTTCTTTTTTGCAGCTCAAGCTTAATGGTGTTATTCATCCATTGAACCCCTACTTAATTTATTATTCGGACTCTAGGTATACAGTCAGCCATTGCTTCATGCAAACACTTCTTAACCGCCTCCTATGCACTATCAACTTCTAGCCCTTGCAGTTGTACATGCTATGGCACTGAACCAGTCAAACTCCTAAGCTTGTCATACTTACCAGCCCGATAATTCCACATGTACCCTGTCCTAATTGTAAATTCCACACCTTTAGCTACCTTCCAAATCAAGACCCTATGATCACTCTCACCAAGACGTTACAGCCAAATTCTCAGATGCAATTACTAGGTCAAGCACTCTCTGACTCCTAGTATTTTCCATTACATGCTGTCGCAAATAGAATATGCAGGCATTAATTTTTTACCTTTAATATACATTGCGTTATTGTAACAAATCTTTGCTAATGGCACATTTAATAATACTGTATATCCTTACCACGTAGTGTGGCCGCTGGCTCATTTATGTTATGCTGTTAAACTGGTATATAAGCAGTATTTCACATTATGCTGCATTTACAGTTTGATTTTTACTTAATTGAATATGAAATTTAGATAAAATAAATAGATTTTAAGAGTGCTTTTACGATATTATTACCGTGAAGTATTTATATACAAATAATTTTTTCCATCTAAAGTGCAATTCAACATTATGCGCAGCTACAAAACGACATCGATGGAGTTTGCTGTGTAGGTAACTACGGCTGCAGTAGAAATCAAACATATTAAACACAGGTTTGATTTCGTAACTTCCCAACACAGCAAACTAACTAGTGTCAACCTCAGATAAGCTTCGAGGATGAAAGCTGAGAAATTACATCACATCCAAGATTTAAAAAAAAAAAATCCAAATCCATAATCACATTTCAATGCTGTAGTTAAAGCGCTTAAATATACTTAAAAAAAATCAAAATTGTAAACATATATATATAACTCATTGTTAAATGAATAAATGCTATATTATTAATAATACATTATACAGGGGGAAAAAAAGAAAAGAAAAAAAATCTGTACGAATTTCATTGTTACAAAAAAAAAAATACAGAATTAAATCTGTTGTAAATAAGTAATTTTATGTTGTAAATATGTAATCACAATAGTAATCATAATTTTAATTAAAAAATGTGTACATGTAAATAGGCTGTATAATAATAAGCTATGATATTGACATTTAAAAAAAATATATATATGTACATTTATATTTAAAAAAATCACTGTACTCTACATTTTGCACTGGACAGAAAATGTAGCAGTATGCTTTATTGTATATATGTAAATACCCTGTATGATGATAAATAAAATGTTATTACAGTTAAAAAAAAAATCAAGATGAGTTTTTTTACTTAAGCGATGAGTCAAAAGGTCCGCGCGGTTAGCCTAGTGGCTTTACGCTTCACAACCATATGCCTGGGGAAGGAGTGTCCTAGGTTCGATTCCCGTCTCCGACGTGAGGAGCTCAAGGATATTCCTCAGCCATAGCCAAGTTAGTCGGTCTTGGGTGTGGACAGCAGGGTTTTTTCCGCCAGTTTATCTGGGGTTTTCATCCCGCAAGCAGGCAAACCGGCCCAGTGAACACACAGGGATACAGCCAGGAATACCGCGAGGCATAGGGGTGACCATTCTATCCTCGTATTTCGGTTACGAAATCCAAGCATGCTTGGAAGGTTGTGGGCCTTAAAAGTCTGTTAAAGCCATTGGGATAGATAGATGAGTCAAAAGACTCATCGCGTGAGACCCAGTCTATCTATGGACACAATATCTATCATATAGGGCAATAATCGCAAATGACATTATGCGCAGATTATGCAGACGTTGTGGTGTGGAACGTGTGGAATGAGTTTGATGGGGGAAAGGATTTATACAAGATGGATAGCCTGCATTTGAATGGATTTGGTGTACGGAGACTGGAAAAAGTGTCGCTGAATGAAGTGAAAATGGATGTGCAGAACCAGGGAAACTAGAACTATCAAGGAGGGGGGGGGAAGTGGATATGCAAACATTAGTGAGACAGTTGAGTGTAAGAATGTATATAATGTACCCGAGCCAGTACTAAGGACAAAAAATGGGAATATTTAGAATAACGCATCAAGATAGGAGTGGGACAAAGGGATCACTGCATTTCATGTATACTAATGCCAAGAGTATTAGGAACAAGAAGGAAGAATTTTTGGCCTTGGTTGGCTCTTCTTCCTGGCCACAGGTTATTGGCATTAGTGAAATATGGCTGACGGAAGATGATATAGTTAGTGGGATAGAATGGGTAGGTTATAGTGTTTTGGAGGGAGAGAGAGAATAAAACGGGGGGAGGGGTGTTATTGATGATAGCTGATGAACTGCAGCCAAGGAGAATTGAAGTTGTATCACAAGATAGTGAAAAGAGCTCATTTGAGGCTATTTGGTGTGATATTGAGACTGGCAGAATAAAATATACAGTTGGGTGCTGCTATAGAGCAGGTAATGGAATAGATGGCGGAGATAGTATGCATAAACAAATTGATGAAATGAGTGGAAGGAGAGTAATTATTATGGGGGATTTCAACTATGGTAGTATTGATTGGAAGGAGGAGAGGACACATGTGAGGAAGGAAATGGATTTTATTCAATTATTAAGGGTTAAATATCTGAGACAGCATGTAATTGAAAATACTAGGTGTGTGAGAGTGCTTGACCTGGTAATAGCATCTGAGAATTTGACTGTAATGAATATGACCATGTTGCCACCTACTGACAGAGTGATCATAACGTCTTGACCTGAGAGGTGGCTAAAGGTGTGGAATTTTTGATTAAGACAGGGTATATGTGGAATTACCGTGCTGGCAAGTATGAGAAGCTTAGGAGATTGCTTGGATCAGTGCCATGGCATGTACAACTGCAAGGGCTGGATGTCGAAAGAACATGGGAAGTGATCAAGGAGCATTTACAGGAGGTTATGGCTGATTGTATAGCTAGGGTCTGAATAGTAAAACAAGTAGGGGTTAAATGGATGAATAACACCATTAAGCTTGAACTGCAAAAAAAAAAAAAAAAAAGAAACAACTGTGGAGGGAATTTAAAGAAAGAGGTGACATGTAGGCATACGAACGATATAAAGTGCAGGCCAGAAGGGTAACGAGTGTGGTAAAAAAAGAAAAAGCGGATTATGAAAGGAAACTAGCTATGCAAGGTAAAGAGAATCCCAAACAGTTCTTTCAATATGCTGCAAGCAAGAAAAAACTATACACGGCAAAATGATTTTAAGGAATGACGATGGTAAGGAGGTCACTGAATCAGTCGATATAGTGGAGTTACTGAGCGAACACTTTGCAAAAGTATATCATCCAGGTGGTTACATTGAAAAAATGAAGGAACCATTAGTTTATACTGGAATGGTGATGAATGAAGTGGAGGTGAGTAGTCTATTACAGAACCTTAATGTGAATACATCTGTGGGATTGGATGGTATACCTGCACGGGTCTTGCGTGAAGCGGCTAAAGAATTATCAGTGCCCTTGACCATGTTGTGTAATCTGAGTCCCGGGTCTGGTTTAGTCCCGAAGGTGTGGAAAGAGAGGAAAATATTTCCACTGCATAAAGGAGGATCCAAGACTACTGTTGCAAATTACCGACCGATTAGCATATCAGGAGTCGTTGTCAAGGTCTTAGGAAAGTACTCAAGGGAAAAATACAGGAATGGATTGATGAAAATGAGATACTGTACAGGGGACAGCATGGCTTTGTGAAGGGTAGATCATGCCTCAGTAACTTGCTCAAGTTTTATAACAAGGTGACGGCTGAACTGGATAAGGTTAATGGGTTTACAGTGATACTGCTGGACCTGGCAAAAGCGTTTGACAGGATACCACATGGAATTCTAATCCGTAAACTACAACATATGGGAATAGATATAGGGTTAGTGAGATGGATAGTTGGGTGGTTGATGGAGAGATATCAAAACGTAGTTTATTCAGGAGTAGAGTCCAAAAGACGGCCTGTGACTAGTGGTGTGCTGCAGGGTTCTGTTCTTGGACCACTGCTGTTTAATTTGTTCATTAACGATATAGGGAAGGATCTAAGAGGAACAGTTCATTTGTTCGCTGATGATGATGCAAAGTTGGTTAGGGCGATAGTTAATGCAGAAGATGTCAAAGTCTTGCAGGACGACTTGGATTGATTGGAGTTCTGGGCTAAAGAGAATGGATGTGAATTTAATGTGCCAAAATGTAAGGTTGTGCATTTTGGGGTGAAAATATTAACAGCAGTATACCACATTGGTGGAAGTGTGCTCCAGGAGATTGATGAGGCCAGGGACTTGGGAGTGTTGGTGGATAGGGAGATGAAGTTTAGGGGCACATTGCAAAAGTAGCTAAATCAGCTCATCAACTCACTTGGTTGTTGAAAAATACCTTGACGAGCAGAGACAAGCAAGTTATTGTACCACTCTACCGAGCCTTGATAAGATCTCATCTCGACTACTGTGCCCAGATTTGGTCACCTAGGTTCCTTCTTGATGGAGAGGAGGTGGAGAGGATCCAGAGGCGAGTGACTAAGATGACAGCGGGTCTATGGAATAAACCAGATGAGAACAGGTTGAAGATTTGTGGGTTGCAGAAAAATTGCTGAAGGGTTTCTATAGGATTAATTCAGAGGATATTTTTGAGATCAGGACTGGTGGTGGGAAAACTAGGGGACACTTATGGAAGCTGGGCAAGAGTGTGGTTAGCAGGGGTGTTAGAGCTGGGTTCCTTTCTTTTAGAGTGGTAAATGAGTGGAATATGCTTCCAGAGTCTGTTGTGGGTGCTATGACGGTGAGTGAGTTCAAGGCAAGGTATGATAGATACTGTGAGAATGTCGTATAATTGTGTAGACATGATGTTTAGGTCCTCCCTCGATGAGTCTAAGGACTCCCTGGAGTCGCCCGTAATAATAATAATAATAATAATAATAATAATATATCTCCTTAAACCCTCTTCATTGTTGGGGCACTCTCAACCGTCTCTGGCAATAAATTTCTCATTCATCACGCTCTAAGTAAAGAACCTAGTCCGCACACTCTTACTAACCACACTTTTAAACATCTTCCAAGTATTCCCTTGTTTTTCCCCTATTTTTCATGTATTGAAAAATTTCTTTTTTTTTGTCAATCTTATAGAATCCCTTTAATAACTTATAAGTTTCTGTCATATCCTCTCTTCTTCAACTGTTAGCTGAACTCTGCAACCAACACACCCTAAATCTATCCTTATAGAGAACATTCCACAGACCTGTCACCTGCTTGGTTGCTCGCCTCTGAATCCTCTCTACTACTTCCTGATCCCCAAGCAACGTAGGTGACCAAATCTGTACACAGTAGTCAGCATGTAGTTGAATTGTAGCCTTATCAAGAGAGAAAATAACCTCCCTGTCTTTACTTGTGAGTGTGTTCTTCAACATCCAAGTAATCCTCTGAGCTATTTTGCGAGCTCTTGCAATATGTCGTCTGAATTTCAAATCTCTATCCGCCATCCCCCCCCCCCTTAACCTCATCAATTTCCTGTAAACTAGTACCATCATATGATACGAAGTACGTAATCGTTTCATCCCGAAGTGTATTTTACAACATTGAATTGACAACCATTGTCCTTTTCCCACACTGCTAATTTATTTAAATCATCCTGTAAGCCATCTACATACCTTTATCAACTATTGCCCTCCCTAGTTTTGCATCATCAGCAAACACAATATCCCCTTCAAATCTTCCATTATATATCATTAATGTACGTATCAAGAGTAGTGGTCTTAGTACAGAGATCTGATGCACTCCACTAGTCACCCTCATTTGTCTTGATTCCACTCCACTGTATATCACCCTCACATGTTTATCAAAACCCCCTATTCATGCCACCAGCCTCATATCCATTCCTGTTTGCTCCAACTTATGCAATAATTTTACATGCAGTATTCTGTCAAATGCCTTTGCAAAGTTCAGCAGTATCATGATGTAGCCATTTCTTTTATCAAATTCTTCTGTCACATTATTATTATATTATAAAAGGAATTATTTACATAGTAGTCAGACAGTGGATTTGAGTGAAACTGAAGATAGGAATTTTGTTTCCAAGCAGCCAGTAATGAATCTGCTAAACGTGGGAGATACTGGGAAGCCAGTGTAGGTTCCTTCGTCTGCTTAAAGATTTTTTTCTTTTAACAACTGAAGAAATCAGAATGAATCACTATTTATTTATATGTGGAAGGAAGTCTTTAGTGGACAGTTGCCTCTAGTGGGACGTTCGTTTGATGATGTCAAAGCTAACCATGAATTTGTTATTATTTAAAACTTGCTTCTGTTTTACTTTCATATCTATATATTTTTTTTAATATTAGAAGTTTCATCAATAATGAAAAAAAAATGTAAATCATTGGAAGCAAACTTACAGATTATGCTTAAATTTGAAGCATAATTCAAAGATGGTGAAAAAATCAAGCGACAAATACAACAAATGTTACACTAGAATATTTTTACAATCAAGTCTTGGTATAGCAAACTTGGACCAAAAGAATACTTTGTTATTCTTTTGGTCCAAGAATAACAGTTGGCAGCCCTTAGAAATCTCCAGATTTCTAAGAGCTGCCAACCGATTTAAAAAAAAAGCGTAAGAAGTGTATTTATTTTATTTAAAATAACGAGTCAATAGTCTTCATTTTGGCTATGTAAACATTATTTAAATTAAGGGGATATTAAGTGTAAGATATTAAGGGTAAGAAATGTCACCATTTGCGAATAACAATGCTTAGAAGGTATATTTTTATTTATTCATTAAAACTCATGCGTTTTTTTCATTTATTATTTATTTTTTTATTTTTTTTGTTCACGTGTTTGACTTACGTTTCAATTGTTAACTGAATTATTTCTAACTTGAAAAAGATTGTAGGGAATTCCCATTGATTATTGGATTCCGAATGTTGCAATTTCCTGTAAGGTTATTTTTTGCCATGACCATTAACATATTACAACGAATACCTTAAAGGTGAGTTTAGGGAACAATGCTTTTCTAACGAACTTTTGTATATGACTTGCTCTAGAACAGGTTTCTGGTATATTTCCTCGTCCCGTCGGAATGCACTGCGAATGTTTCTTATAAAAACGTTTATAATAAAAAAGCTGCATAAATACTTGTTAAGTTGTACTTCATCTTCCAAGAAGTTAAAAGGAGAGAGAGAGACTTGTTTAAAAGTAGTGAAAACTATCATGAGAAGACTTCGATAGTAATATAGAAGATAAATATTGTGAAATCATGAAGATGGCAAAATTAACACGATCTTTGCGAAGATGAAGATATTCTGGATATCTAGAGTATTTACTGTGAAATTGTTAAATGAGATAAGTAGTGACAGAACAGAGACAGCAAATATTAAAGAGGAATATTTTCTTTTTCTGATAGAAAATGCTGTCAGAAACTTGAAATATAGAACGGCATCTGTAGTAGACAATATTCGATCAGAAATTCTCAGTTATGTGAATATGAAGTATTACAAGTGGCTACGCTGCATTACGTGAAAGGCCTGGTCCGAAAATTGAATTTAAAATAAATGGAATGGATCCCTTTGCATTGCTCATGTCTACAGAGAGAGAGAGAGAGAGAGAGAGAATAAATGTGAGACTTTATATATATATATATATATATTTTTTTTTTTTTTGAAGAATAAATATTTAATGACTTAAACCGAGATAAAATATGAAGTTTTAATGAAAATGATACAACTACTTTCAGCCTTTTACAGCCTTCTTCAGGTATCCACTAAAGGTAGAACATAGTGATAAAAATTGAAGTTACAAAAATTGTATTGCAAAAAATGCAATACATAATTGACACAAAAACGTTGTATTTTTCAAGTTGTTCTATCTAACGCGCTATTGTTTGTTGCATGCGAGCTTGCAATTCTCGTGAACGCCAGTATTGAACAACTGCAGCATGGCTATCAAGGATGTTGTAACTCAAATTGCTGTTCAGATGTTCAGGATTAAGGAGGATTTCCCTGGACTCCACGATTTTCCTTTCAAACTCATCATTGCAGCGAAAAATGTGTACGGATTTATCCCAGCAAACTGAGTGACTCTGTAGATCATCATGAGGATTGTTTAAGAAAAGAACATGACTGGATAGGGCAGATGCATGTAATATTTTATAGGAGATGTCTCTCTTATGCTCCTCTATACGAAGTTCAACAGATTTGTTAGTCTGTTCAAAATAAGGAATATTACAATCGCTCCACAAATTTGTAAACACCTGGATATTTGAGGTTGTGATGAATAGGCTTCGGATGGCTTATATATATATTGTGAAAAGAGTTGAATGACTTAAACCGAGAGTTAGGTAAAATGATAACAAAGTAAATCTTATCAGAAAATTTGAAACATTAAAAAGAGTACAAAATAATAGGAACTTCTGAAAACCACACATCAGCTTTGACAAAGTCGTAATTAACAAATCTTCTCACATACGTTCAGACGAAGAAAAACGCATCCTTAGTAGAGGTCTAAATTTTTATTTCTTCTCCGAAATTTATCCCAAAAGAATCACTCCTTACCAAAATAGAAAAAGCTACTTCATTCCTCCCTTCACAAGATGCAAAACGTCTGCGTATTGAATCCATCTTTATTACTAATAATGCAAATCCCCCGCAGATAACATTTCTTCGACAGAATGCAAAGCAATTAAGAGTTTAAAAAATAACAGAGATATAATTATTCTTCCCGCAGACAAAGGCAATGCAACAGTTATCCTCAATTCTGATGATTACCAAAATAAGATGCTGGAATTACTGCAAAGTGATACCTACTCAATACTTGAGAGAGAGAGAGAGAGATCCAACTCGAGAACTTCAAAATCGTACCAACAACTTATTGAAAACTACCACTGAACTATCTCGAAATGTTCGCCTGTCTCTACGCTCTCTCCGTCTCTTATTCCGCGCATATATGGAGTTCCAAAAATCCATAAGGAAAACATCCCACTCCCATTGTGGAAGGTATTGATTCTCCGACGTACAAACTTTCGAAACATCTTGCAAAATACCTCAAATGTTTTTCAGGCAAGTCCTCATCCTTCATCAATAACACGGCGGACTTTGTTTCATACATTAAGGATGTGACAGTTAATAAAGATGAAATCATGGCTAGCTTCGACATAATTTCCTTGTTCACTAATATTCCAACAAACGAAGTCATAATATTACTCAAGGACAAGTTATCCAAAAAAATGTTAGCCCATTGCATCAAGTCCGGTTACTTTAGATTCCAAGATACTATATACGAGCAGAATCATGGTCTGGCGATGGGTAATCCTTTATCCAGTGTTCTTGCAAATATTTACTTGGCGGATTTTGAAGCCAAGGCTATCTCTTCCTTTGGTTTAACACCTATGGTTTGGAAACGTTATGTGGATGACGTTTTCCTCATTTGGAGCCATGGACATGATTCCCTAATGGATTTCCTGGAACATCTCAGTAGTCGACATCCAAGTATAAAGTTCACAGCAGAGCTTGAAACTGATAGTTCCCTGCCTTTTCTAGATGTAAAACTGACCCGCTCTTCTGGTAAACTTAAAATTTCGATGTATAGAAAGCCTACCCATACCAACAGATATCTTCATAGTCAGTCCCATCACTTCCCCCCCCCAAAAACTTTGGAATAATTTCTACCTTGGGACATAGAGCTCGCTCTCTTCTTGATGACCCAAATGAACTTCAAAAAGAAATCAACTATTTCAAAACTACTTTCGCACTTAACTGATATTATAAAAGAATTATTGAAAAATTCCTTCTTAAGCTTCCTAGTCATCACACAGAAGAAATAAATACATTTAAAGGCAATATATCTATTCCTTACATAAGTTCAGTTTCACAAAAATTAGCCGAGGTTCTAAGAAAATATCAGAACTTTGTGCACTCGACTTCCAAAAATCCACTCCTTAATAAGCCACCCAAAACCATGTCATCATCATCTTAAATTTCCTGGTATGTGCAAAATTTGGTGTGATTGTGATATTCCTTATTTTGGCCAGACAGATAAATCTATTGAATTACGCATGGAGGAACACATGAGGGACATTGCTTACAAGAGACAGCGAGCCAGTGCCTTATCGAGCCATATCCTTTTCTCGGCTAATCCTGATGATGAAACCCCAAGTCATACAGTCCGCTGGGACAGATCTACTAACATCTTTCATTGCCATGATGAATTGGAGAGAAAAATCGTAGAATCTAGTGAAATCATCCTCAACATCTAAATAATAACTTGAGCTACAACCTCCCAGATAGTCATTCAGCTGTAATCATGTACTGGCGTTCACGTGATGCTGCATGCCTGCACTCTCCTAACAGTGAAACAAACGAAAGAACTTTAAATACAACTACAACGTTTTCATGCTAATTATGTATAGAGACTCTATGTTCTTCATAGATTTTTTTTAACCTTCAGCATTTAGTGTTTTTTCTTTTCTTTTATAATGTCACCTGATGAAGGCTGTTATAAGCCGTAACTAGTGGTGTTTTACTATTAAACCCCCTTTTACCTAACTCTCAGTTTAAGTCATTCAACTCTTTTCACAATATGTATTTCAACCAAGTCAATAATTCATCTTACATATATATATATATATATATATATATATAGTGATACCTACTACGCGTATACTACGCGCTGGCGCACTCGCGACAGCGCGTAGTATACGTTTGTTTGGAACGCAAGCTCGTATATTGTTTTCAAACACGCTGCTGTCTTTTTGCACTCGTTCTGTTATTACAATTTTAAGTCTCTGTAATTCTTTATATACTTCTTTGATTATGATACCTGAAGATGTTGATCAATTCAACGAAACTAGTGTACTAGTAGTATCTTTTCAAATATATCATGTCATCTTTTTATCTCTCGGTATCAGTCATTAAGGCTTTTTCATATATATATATAATATTCATCAAAGCTTGATTTGCTTCCTCAGTCTAAAGTAAAAGGCTGGTTATATTCCACTAATTCGAGCCTTACCCAAGGGCCTATGAGTTGTGGAAATACTTTCTGAAAATGAATGCTGTGCCGAACAAAGTGGCCTTTGCAGCTGCCCAATTTTTAATCCATCTAACTGGAGTGCTTCTAGATGTTTTAGGGATGGCGCCTAAAGCACCTATTATTATGGGAACAACTTTCGTTTTCTTTTTCTAGATTCGTTCAACTTCGACTTGCAAATCGCGATACGTTGTAATTTTTTCATTTTCTTTGTCGTCAATCCTACTATCTCCTGGTACCGATATTTCGATAAACTGAATTGTTTCACTTTTTTCAACCACTGTTATATCGGTGTATTACATTCAAAGCTTTTGTCAGTCTGGATTTTGAAATCCTAGAGTATTTTAGCTTTTTCATTCTCAACCACTTTCTGGTGAACTTTATGCTTCCAATAGTCTTTAGATACTTTAAATCCAAACTTTTTACATAAATGCCAGTGAACTACCTTAGCTACGTTATCATGCCTTTTACGGCATGATAACGCAATTTGTGCGATTTTGCTGCATTCACTTATAATGTGGTCTACAGTTTCTTCCTTTTCTTTGCACAATCTACATTTACTGTCTTCTTGAATTTTTTGTATTTTTGCCTTCATAACATTGGTTTTAATGGCCTGTTCTTGAGCTGCAAAAATTACCGATTCTGTTTTTTTTTTAGTGCTCCATTTCTCAACCATTGCCAGGTCAAGTTGCTGTCAGCGCTGTCCTCTATGCTTTGAAGGTATTTTCTATGCAATGCCTTATTTTTCCATCTTTCAGTTCTCACTTTTACTTGGTTGGTTTTGTATTCCAATTTTGACTCCATGGGTTTAAATAAACCCTCTTTCCTTACCTCAATTAGAAATTTTTCCGTTGTTTGCTGCAGATAATCATTCAAATTTTGTTTTTCTTCTTCAATAACTTGCTTTGCGTGATAGATAGAGCCTATCAATGTCACTGCGAGGATTGAGGGCATGGTGCATTATCATTAATTTTCGAGTTTTTCGGTCTAAATCTTCCACCTCTAGCTGGGTCCATTCAACAATGCCTGCTGAATATCTCAGAACAGGTATGGCCCAGGTATTCTTTTATCAAATTTCCAGCATTAAGCATTGACTTAAGGAGTTTTCTTAGTCGTCTTATGTATTCTGCTCTAGTTCTTTCTTTGATCTTATTGTGCAGAATTTCTGATGCTTCTAAAATTCCCAAATATTTGTAACTATCTTTGAATTTTATTGCTTTGATTATTTCACCATTGAGCAGCTCGATTTCGTTCAGATCTTCCAACTTTCCTCTTGTTATTCCAGCAATTGCACATTTGTCTAAGCCAAAATCCATTGATATATCTTGACTGAATATGTGCACAGTATTAAGCAATGATCCGAGTTCATTCTCTGATTTTGCATACAACTTCAGATCGTCCATGTATAAAAGGTGAGATATCTTTGCACTTTTTTGCGCAGTTTGATAACCATGAGCAGTTTTACTTAAAATTCTAGTTAAGGGGATCAGTGACAAGATAAACAATAGAGGAGATAATGAGTCTCCTTGAAAGATATCCCTTTTTATGTTTACTTCTCCAATTTCTTCTCTATTCAGAACCAATGCTGTTTTCCAGTTTTTCATGCTGGATTGCAAAAAGTTTTGTACGTTTTCACTAATATCAAATTGTTCTGTGCATTTTAAAATCCAACTATGAGGCACCGAATCAAACGCTTTTTTTATAATCTATCCAAGCCATATGAAGGTTGGTTTTTCTACGTTTGCAGTTTTTCAGAATCATTTTATCAATCAGCAATTGGTCTTTTGTGCCTCTTGAATTTTTGCTGTTACCTTTTTTCTCAATTGGGAGAAGAGAATTTGCTTTAAGATAGCTGTATATTTTATCAGCTAGTATGCCTGTAAGTAGAGTTGTTGCCAGGCAGGTTATTGGTCGGATGTTATCTGGGTTTGGACCTTTTTCTTTATCCTTTATGATCAAAAACCTTTTTCCTCCTGTGAGCCACTCTTCTTTGCTTTTTCCTTCTAAAACATCATAAAATTGGTTAGCAAGTCTTTCGTGTAAGCCTGTTAGATATTTCAACCAGTAACCATGTAATTTATCCTTACCGGGTGTTGAATCTTTTTAGCTTGCTTTTGAACCATTTCAGTTATTTTCAATTGGTCCATTTTTCGTTCTTGAGATCCGTTCGTAATTTGTTCAATCCACTTTGCCTTGCAATAATAGACAAAGTGCCTCTTAGGGTTGTCCCATAGGTTTTTCCAAATTTTAAGTGTATTTTCTTTATCTCTGGTATTTATATTTATATTTTCTTTAAGATTATCATTCCTACGGCAATCAATTTTTTTGTAAAACTGGTGCTGATTTGCACGAAACATCGAATTTTGCTTGTACTGTTCAATGCATGCACTGTATCATCTTATTTTAGCTGCAACTATTTTTTGCTTCACTTCCTCTAATACTTCATCAATAGGTCGTGTTCCAGTATTAGATCTCTTTATGAGGTTATTTCGGATTTTCGTGTTTTTCAGCTTCTTTTCCTTAAGGTTTTTCAAATTTCTCACGTCTGCTCTGAGTTTAAGAATTTTATTCTCCAATCGATGCTTCCATTTTGGTTCCTGAGCCTTACTGCTTTTGGGTTCACTAATCTTATATCCTAATTCAGATGTTACGACGTAGGCTATTGAGTACATAAGTTTATTCGTTTTCCCAATAGTTCCAGTAGGAATAGCCCTTGCAGCTTTATTGGCTTCTTGTAGAAGTTCCTTCAGTTTTTGTTGCGGTACTTGTCTTAGTACTGAAAGCCTAACTCGTTCCTATATATATATAGTTGAAATTAATTGAAAAATAATTGAAATAGCTGAGATTATATATATATATATATATAATTTCCCAGCTACGAAAGATCGACTGGTTTCCAGACTAACCCAGTCTCGAAACGCTTCTCTACCAAACATGGAACTTTTTCAAGCTAATTCGGGCTTTCAATAAGCCAGAAGGTGGTTTCACACTGGGCGATGAAATTTATCTCTTACATAAAAACAATCACAAACATTCACAATCGCAGAGCAGCTACGCTAACCACTCGGCCAACCAGGCACTTCAGAAATGTGAGATTACAGGGGAATACTGAGTGCTCCGGATGAGGTTTATGCAAGTATGAAAGTGGTTAAATATTGTGGAAGAGAAACCTTGGGATGACTAATTTAAGTATATGTGAAATATGGATTTTTGAGATCATATTTTTATTTTGAGACCCATAGACAAGTAATCACGGGAATATAGCAAGACACTGTATTTGATTTCTGTAGATTTGTAAAGTATATGATAATGTTTAAGAGAAAAGCGACTCAGAACATATAACTACGGATATATCGTGATGTAAAATAAGCTCCAAGAGAATGAACTCTATTTCCGCTGTTGTTCTTATAATCTATATGGATCACATGTTCAGACGATCAATTTTGAACCATTAATGGGCTGGTGATGCGCAGTATACTGTATGCCTCTTCCAATCTAGTCGATATACTCTCCTGTGGAATGGCATAGCCTGTTTTCATAAACATAGCTCTAACGAGGTGAGGATTACTTCTTTATGAGCATTTCTTCCTCTAGTTGGAGGCAATGCCTACTTGACCTCTAGGTAGTAGATGGTTTTCATCTTCCTGCGAAATTGTTCTGCTTATTGGAGGTGTGAAGTGGCTACTGTTGTTCCCACTCCGGTTTCTCCCCCCATTCTCATTAGCAGCACAGGTTATATGGGTATATGGGCATCGTGCACGTATCCTTCACCTCTGCTGCATTCCCGATGCTGTATAAGTTTCCAGTATTATTTTATCCATGAACGATAACGAAATAAATTCTCCTATCACTGCCGCAAAAATCACAACAATATCAAAAATGCAACAAATATTTTTAAATAACGTAAATATATACAAAAAGAGACAAACACAATAATTTTATACAATTAAAAGCACTTTCACACCCATTTCATCATCATCTCCCCTCAGTACAAACATTAATTATGTCCCCACCACCACATGCAGGCATGTAAAACTTCTTTGTTACTCCTTATCGAAATTCAACTGGTATCCTATATGATTACAGTTCACTTTAGCTATCCCCACGTACGCCATATACGACGTCTCTAAGAAGAGAGGAACAGGTAATTATGTCACACCTGACATTTCTTGCCGAGTTATTAAAGTGGGGATCCCCGCTCCCTCTATACGATTTTGCTTTGGCTCAAGATTTCCTTGCGTGGTTTTGTAACTTTTATTTGCTGCCTTTACCAATGTTATAATGTAAATGACCATGCTGACTTCTTTCTCCCTCAAAGTTGATTTCTTATGGTATAATTACCCAGAATGCGAGATTGTCTTCCTTGGATACTGTACTTTATTGTTCATAACTGAAACTGGCTCTCCTCCAACTTTACAGATCAAGATGAAAGAGAATTCCAATTTGCTATTACTCATGATCTAGCTGAGATTGTTCGCTTCCCAACCAAAAACCGCATAATTCTCCAAACACCAACGACCATTTCTTAACCAGCTCTCCCTCTATTACAGTGTAGAAATCTGTTTTCCTCTTGGCAATTTCGATCATAAACTTATGATCGAAATTTATGATAACGTGGATTATCATAAAGTTATCCACGTTTCCTTTTTGCACAGATTGATCTTCTCCCAACCAGTCTCAACTTCGTATTTTATGGCACTACAATGGTGCCAATTAGGATGACCTTAGATATTTCTGTGCTTCTTTTCTATGGTCTGATTACTGTTTATGCTCTGCTGAGCCAAACACCCTGCTTCGATCAAATAATTGAGATAATCCTGACTGGAATGAAGGCTTCATTTCCCACACCGTTACAAATTACCGACCATTTCCAAGCCCCGATTCTCTAACAAATGTGCTAAAGCATTGCAAGATAAAAAATCATCATTCAATGACGCAAGTCTAAACAGTGTAGCTTCTCACTCAGCCTGTAGTGCAGCCTGAAATAAATCTAAGGAAATCATCAAGTAATCCATAGCAGACTTTGTAGGGGCTGAAAAAAAATTGCCTCCTGTTAAATGACGGCCGAGCCTTCAAGATCATCGTCAAGGTGTTAATTAACAATAGCCTTCCTTATCCCCCCCCCCACATCCTGATAGTACTATTGCGTTATCGCCTAAAGAGAAGGCAGACATCTTGGTGTCATCGTTTTCCTTAAACTCCTGTATAGATCAAGGCAAATCTCCTTCTCTGTTAATAACATGCCTCCTCTTATCTTCCGTCCGAAGAACAATTAGAAAAATCCTTGCGAGTCTTGATTCTAATAAATATCTTGGTCTAGATGGAATCTTTACAATTGGCATAAAAATTGTTCTCAGATTTAGCAGCCACTCTGTATACCCTATACAAACTGCCAATAATCTGGTATTTCTCTAACAGTAGGGAAGCAAGTTTTATGGACTTATCCATCCTTTCTAAAGAGGGATATAAAAGTATCGTAGGATTGCCTTTATGTTTTCCGAAATAATGGAGATGGTCATCAACAGTCGACTTGTTCATTACTTTGGGCCACTATTTAATTATTGACCTCCAAAATGGATTCTGTTTCTCTTTCTCACTCTCTGCACCTCTAATCTCTTGGGAAGTAAAACTGATCTTTAGATATAAGGTATAGAAAGGTTTTGAGAAACTCGGGTGGCCCTTTTAATGACCAGTCTTTAAATACATTGTCTCATTATAGTTCTCCAGTGGATTGAGGACAAGTTAATGAATCACATCCCTTAAAACATACTTCTTTCTTTCTTATTTATTCTAAGAAGGATCTAACTTCACCCCCCCCCCCCCAACATACCTTTTGATATGTAGAAAGTTTTTTACCTTGGTATATATTATGTTAAAGATACCAAGCAATTTTATAAGCAAGGCTTTTTAATCCTTTTTCCCAAGTAAGAAACAGACAAGTAAGTCAAGTTTGCGGCTGCACGTAGTGCAACACTAGGCAACTCGTGGTAAAGATCACTTTCCTTAGAATTTTCCCCTAATGCAAAGCATATTTCCTTGTGGAAATGTATGATGCTATGCATTAAGGTAATGGTCACTACCCATACCGGTTTCGACCTTTACCCAGTTACCCAAGGTAAAAAAGTTTCTACATATTATTCTCAGCCTGAGATTTTATTTAATGAGGGCACCTTATGGCAACTTGTTTAGGTAAAATATTTATAAGCTCTGTATTACTTCACCCTTGGCATTTTTTTAGGCCTGACTCCCACTGACGAGACCTCAATAAAGGTCGAAACCGGTATGGGTAGTTACCATTACCTTAATGCATAGCATCATACATTTCCGCAAGGAAATGTGTGTGCTTTGCATTAGGGGAAAATTCTAAGGAAAGTGATCAGAACTTGCTCCACCTTTACCACGAGTTGCGTAGTGTCGCACCACCTGCAGCCACAAACTTGAATTACTTGTCTGTTTGCTTCCTTGGGAAAAAGGATTAAAAAACCTAGCTTATAAAATTGCTTGGTATCTTTAACATACCTTTTGATATGTTCAAATTTCCAGGCAAGATGACGCCTCTCTTCTCTTCTTATTCGGCTGGTTGCAAACCTCCGACCCTTCCTGGCGAAAAACATATTAGAGGCTGAGAAACCTGCAATAAAATTGGTATCATTTCCATTCAAGACACTATTTCTCAACAACTTTCTGTACAACTAACTCCTAACACTATATGAATCCCAAATGTACAAAAAATTCTCCAAAAGTGCTTGATGATATCCTATTATAGGCAGTCCGCTTAATATATGAATCCCCACTCACACACCAACACTAGAACTTTCTTATAGTTCTGTTTTTTTTTTGCCTTCTTCCTTTTCTATAATTATTTTGATGGGATCTGTGCTGTTCATCTCGCTAAAATCTCTCCTCCACTTGTTTCGAAGTGTAAAAATACATGCATCTGCTGGTGAATGAACGTACATATACAATTCGACATCAAACTTATTGAATCAACTCCTCTTCCTTTCCATCTTTCTTTTTTTTCCCCTTCCTGGCTGGACAAGCGGATGGATAGCGTACCGCATCCAACTGACAATCTGCGTGTTCTAATGACGCCGGGCATGGACCGTGAGTGTCTTTTGAGGTGGGAGATGAATTTCAATGGCTGGTGCGAAACCACCGCCCTGCTTGTTGGAGCTCCGAAGCAGCTTGAAAAATTTTCCATGTTTATTTTCTAGAGCAGAGTTTTCTGTCTATGTTAAAAATATTAAAAAAAATGAAAAATTATGAATAAAAAATGATAATTATCCTTAGGTTGCCTTCAGTACTGATGTACTATGGATTTACAATCTTATGTAGTCGGACACAAAAAACGCTTCTTCAATTCTTTAGAACAGCTTTCTCACACTATTTTATCTCTAAGGGTCATTACTCCAGCTGTTCAAGAAACACATCAAGACGTTTTTTTCTTTTTTGTGTCTGTGTTGATATATACATATGCCATGATGTCATAAGGACACTATTACCGCAATCCTTACTGACTGACATCATGTGAACATAGCTTGCAAAAACGTTGTACAAAACGCCACTCTTGGCCCTTATATAAATATATAAATATAAAGATCATGTATCTTACTCGGTAAGATACACGAGGAGATGAGTAGGCAGACATACCGGGAGATGAGTAGACAGACATATTTTGAATAAAATATATAATATACACGTATACATTTGCATTTCATTTAATGGTCAAGTAATTTCGGTTTGAAGCGCGTTTTATTTTCTTTCTTTTTTAATTTTAAATGTGAATTCCTTCGTTGGTGGCGTATTTCTGTAAAAGAGATTCTGGTGAAAATGCGGTTTTTAAGATTTCAGAGTATAGTCTCCTATTAAGGAACAATAAAATTGGGCCACAATGATATATTATAGTAGTATATGATTTTCTTCTCCTAAACAGACAATAATACCAGCGTCCTGTTTATTAACGACTTGAAGTAACTATATTTGGACTACAGAATAGGACTCCAGGCTTTCTTACTCTCTGTTTCCTTTTCTTTCTCGTTCTTGGAATGGGAGATGATGTCTCCCAAATGCGGGACAGTTACCGTAGAAAGAGGAATGCGATATCTTCCTACATTCAAGAGTACAGCAACAAGTGTTCCACAAGCTGGCTTAATTAAACCTTAGACCGAACACCATCGTAAAACACTGTAGCGTACTTCTGGTTCAGTTAAGGAATAATCTCAGTGCCAACTAGTTTGCCATATGTAAGCAATGACGGTATCTATAATTGTGTGTGTGTTTGAGGGGGCGGGGGGAGCTGATAATTCTGTTTGTGGGAAACTGTCCGCAGTTGTACACCCACTGTCTTCAGGTCAGACATTTATCTGGCCTGAAGACAGTGGAAGATTTTAGCATTTGGAGTGAATGTTTCAATAAATATCTTAATAATTAAGAAACGGTTTCAATAAATTTCACGAAAGAGTTTAAAATTGTGGGAAGCATTTAAACATATAAAAGCTTTCTTTCTTTCTTTCTATTTTAAGAACATTGAATAATAAGGAGCAGTATCAATTTCTCTCAGAATTGATGGAAATTATAGCCGTTATACGAGCAAGTCGTGAACGAAGTTTTAGTCAAATGAATTTAATACGAGAGTTGTTGGGATCACAGCAAATTCCTCTCCGCTCCGAATGATTTATCGAGGTTTTCTGCAGGAATTTATTTCAGATAAATCAGTAGATTAAGTGGTAATTTACAACCAAGAAGAGACGTAAGAAGCCTTTGTGTAAATTGAACTGGTGTTAGCGGCATACATTTTAATGCCATGTAAAGGAAAAGACATTTCTGTATACTTATGTGTAAGATGTAGAAAGAATTAATGAATGTATTACTTTTGTTTTATCATCATTACATTTGACATTTAGTTTTTTAAAACCTCACCAATAAAAATATTGATATTAATTCGACAGATATTATTTGCGATTTTTTTTTTTTTTTGTGACTAGGAGATATAAGTTGTATTTCTATTTACATCTCTGTTTGCATGTATGGAGAGAAGTTTTTATTTTGTGTGTGTGTTGGGGGGGGGGATTCTCCTTAGCTTTAAAAAAAAAGTCTCATTGTCTCCTATTCTAGTGTATTTTCTGTAAATGCAGCATTCTCGGTGACCTCTTGATGATGCTTTATTCGTCCCTCATTCACCATATTATATTGCGTGGTTCCTTTCTATAATTGTTACCATTATTAAAATCTGACTATTAATAATCATATTATGGATGCTTTATCAGCTTTATCACATTTTCTGTGATTATATTGATTTCGTCTCTGTTGTGGCAGGCCTTCCTGATAATTATTATCCACTCGACTCTTTTCTCTTTATAATGGCTATATTCACTTTCCATAGAATGTAAAAGCGAAAATTGAATAATATTTTCAAGCGATCGATTAATCTCGTCTGACATCATATTTATTAAAAAATATTTAATGACCACAAGAGGTTAATTTATTGATTATTGTCTTTTGAGATCTGGAGATCTGGGAAGTACTTATTCAAAAGAAGACTAAAATAAGTAGCCTACATGATCTTTAGTGTTTCTTTGATATTGCACCGATTAGAATTGTCTGGTATCTATATTTCTTCTTTTTTAGAAATTTCTCATTTCAAAAAATTAGTTTTTCTACACGATATACAGCATGCATATTTTATCCTTTTTATTTTTTTAAATTATATTTTGTACAACTCGAAATTTTTTTTAAGTGTCTTTCTTCAAGAAAGATACTTGCGACTACCGACGACGAGAAGTGTACGTACCGATTATACACTATATGGCGAAAAAAAAAAAAAAAAAAAGTACTGAACAGTATATCTCATAGCGCGTGTACTGAAGGGGGTGTCGAAGTTAAGTACTTTTTTTTTTTTTTTTTTTGCGCCATACCGTGTAACTTCCAAACACGATCTACTGCATGCTCTGAGGAGAACCGAAAAGTAGAGTTCAAAAATAGTGCCTTCTCTATTTCGAACTCATATAAGTATAATCAACTATCGATCTAAAAGTGAAACTTCTGAAAAAGTTTCCAAAGCGCAGTTTGCATAGATGCGATAAACACAGCGATGTTTTAATACTTCTTTTGAATTTCAACATCAAAGTGAACCGTTGTAAAATTTCATCTTCACTAAAAATAAAAATAATCTCTATAATGATATAATGATTTTTTAATCTTACATATGAATATTTAAAATTATTACAATGCAAAATTAATTATAATTTTTAAATTACTTCAAATTTTGAAGAATAAAGAATTTTTGATCCTTTCTCGTAGATGGCAGCACCACACTCATTCTATAAATCAAGTAGAGTTCTGAGCAATGATTAGATACTATGAATAAGCGCCATGAAATGTTTAACAAATAAGTGATTGCGAGTTAGATAAGGTATTGACCCGAAGGTATACAAGCCAAAATGCAGTGCGTCGGGCTTTACAGCCTACTGAATATGTGTCAGCAACTCTAAATACCCAGTAATGGTAATGTTTCGGAAATGTTCATTTCAAGAGGAAGTTAATAGTGTTCAGAGAGTCTGTCCACCAGGCGAAGGTAAAAACCAAGCCTCTGAGGAAGAAATGGGGATTTCCCGCAATTTCTGGCAAATGTCCCACTTTTCTTTGTGTCGTCTAGCCTTTTAATTCAAATCGCACGTTTACGGAAGAGAGAGAAAGAGAGAGAGGCGAAGCTTAAAATGACTGTTTGCGTCACCCCTCTCGGTAAAAGGTGAATTTAGTTAGCTGTTGCTGTGCTGACTTAACTTTTCGTGACTGGTTATTTAACCAGGTCTACCCGAATTAAAGGACTAGTACCAGAAAAAAAGTTGCGTACGGAAGTGTAACATTGACATTCACTATTCATAACGGCCACACCTGTGAATAGAAGCTGCTGCTCTACTTTTAAAGATATGTGCTTGATAAATAATGACAATCATGCTACTTATTCTGTAACTCCACTTCCTGCAGTACTGTCAACGCGCAGAATTCTTGCTGTATTCTAAATGAATGAATATTGCTTCCACTTTTGAATTAAATAAATTTTTATTTCAATAACTATATATAATTCTGTTTACAATCCTGTTTCAGTGGCATGGTAATTATTCTCCGTTATGGTTATCATATACAGTATTAATAATGACAGTAACAAGATCCGTTGTAGTGGCTTTTAATCTGAGTTCTGTAGCGAGAAACGGACTCTTATCGTAAGAATTATTAAGATTATAATTCTATCTCTAACTTCCTTTTAGGTTGAATGTCATCTGTTTGTCCC
Organism: Typopeltis vanoorti; assembly: GCF_054136105.1. Taxonomy (NCBI): domain Eukaryota; kingdom Metazoa; phylum Arthropoda; class Arachnida; order Uropygi; family Thelyphonidae; genus Typopeltis; species Typopeltis vanoorti. The sequence goes on along the minus strand of NC_143573.1, from coordinate 69,570,402 downwards.
TTTATTTTCGACAGAGACATTCATCATGACACTTATTTAGAAGAATATGTATTTAGGCATAAGATTCTCACCACCTTTCCTTAAAAATTGTGGTTATCAACGATTATAACAGTCGTGGGCCTTATGGGTCTGTGAGTACTGTGTATAATTATTATTATTATTCAGTAGACACTCCCTCCCAAATTCGAACCGTCTTTTCATCATCCCGTCCTCTGTCTCCTCCATAGACACCCAACACGTCACTTCGTTCAGAAGTTTCAACGAAATGTAGTCTTTTATTTGGTTCTTCCCTAACAGTTTTACAAGCATACAAAAATGAAGAGAGTTGTAATGGGGAGGTCGCATCCTTTCGCGGGCGCCTTTACAAGTTCGTATTATTCAATCACTTTGACCAAATTTCGTCCAAGTGACTGAAAAATAATTGAATTTGCTATTTCTGACTACTATATTTAGAATTGTGTCCAGTTGGAACTAAAACGAAGGGAACTAAGAAAGCGGATATGAATTAATATTTGATTAAAATTTCATTAAATCTTCGTGCATGTGTTCACACTGTGTTCAAGATCTTGTCTTTTTCCCTCTGACAATCGATATCTAATGTGTTTCACTCGAAATTTATGAAGTTATAAAAAAATAAATCCATCCTCGTCTTTTCTATAAATCAAATATTTTGTTTACTCTTTCCAGTTAACTCCTAGTTGTGCTTAGTCTTCTTTTTTATAAATACAAAATTCTTACTTTATGATTTATTATTATTATTTTTAATTATCGCTATATGTTTACAATAGTTAACCAGATGGAAGGGAAAAATCATTCATGATTCATGAGGGATCACACCAAGACTCATGCTGCTGTTGTGTCTGGCAAAGAACTTTTTCCTCTCTTTATTTTGATACCACTGAGGTAGATACTAAGAATATTACTGGTAGCTCGAAAGTGAAGATATACTTGAGATCCGTGCTACCTTTTTTGTTTATTTAAATGAACAGATAGGCATCTTCTAAAGTAGTGTTTATAAATTTTTTTTTTTGCTGACGGTTTTCTTTGACTTATAAACTATATTTTGTTAATTAATGTCGAAAACCACGTAAAAAGTAAATCACTTTAATAAAATAAATTACTGGTTTCGTATACAGTACTATTGTGTACTTCAAACTGGAACACTCGTATAAAGAGCTATTTACAAAGAGATGTCAGAATTACCAACTATCGGTATTTTAATCCATTCAACATGCGACAGATGTTGAATGTAGGAACGAGATATACGTGCGGTTCATCGTTATATCTGCGATATCTTATAACGCGATAGCTTGTCTGAAGAAGCACAGCAGTACCGTACAAAAGTAGTAATTTATTTCGGTAATGTTATTTACTTTTTAAGTTGTTTTCGCCGGTAATTAACAAAATATGGATACAACAAGCTACAAAAATTTCAACTATTTATTTATAAACTTTTCAATATGGGTAAGCCTTGCAAAGAAATCTCATTAAATATGTATATATTTTAAGTATCCAAATATATATATATATATATATATATATATATATATATGATGCAACGGATTTACTAGGTTATATGACAAGATTAAAAAATATTGATGACTTGGAGGCGAGAGGTACCAAAATGGGGGGAAAAAAATACTATTTATTATTTGAGCGCATAACTAGTTTTTTCTTAGAAAACTTCATCGGGTGCATAACATGAAAAGAAAAATACAAAAAATATACATTGCAAGAAGCAGCTATAAATTAACAACTATAAATTAACGTATTACTGACATTTGAACCCGTTCTGGATGCTGTTGGGCACGTTCAAGCGGGCATGGTCTCGTGTAGGCTAAAGTTGGATAGTTGAAAAGTGACAATCACATAGGTTATAGCTAAGGTCAGTATTAAGATTGACCGGATTGAGGACAATTTCTGTTGATTTCACAGTTTTTCTCTCAAGTTCATCGTAGCATCTAAAATGTTTTCTGATTTATTCCAGACCACTGGATGCACGACAGTTTTCCTCGTTAGGGCGAGCAGAATTAAGAACGTGATTGCATAGTGCGCTGGCTTTAGTTCTGCCGTATGTGAGAGACATAGAGACATTACATATCGCAGAACTAGAGCCAGCGTTAGTTAATTCAGCCGTAATATTAAACTGTATTATGGCAACGTCTGCTCTTCCATATCTCCGTTTTTCATGATAAAAAGTCGATTTTCTTTAGCCGAAAATCATTTTAGGTATCTAAAACCAGCCCCCAAATTATTACTAAGTTAAATTCCAGATAGAAGGGTATTTTTTTTTATTTATTTTGTTTTTTATTTAACTTGTTAAAATAAACATTACACGATAGGTAACAAGGACTATTTACATGTTATATATTATAAGTTTTTAAGTATATATATTTCAGAGAAAGAAACATTTTCCTTTCGGGTGTACAATACAGAATGCAACAAATGAATTAAAAATTTACAGTTCAGTTTCAGTCTGAGTTATCTTTCAGATGAAGCACATTGTCGTCGTCAATCCAGAAGAGGGTACCAGTCGGATTCCACGCCTCTATGAATTTCGCGACAGTTCTTGTTTCTTTGAAGTGCTCAAGTTCCAATATCAGCCTGCTTTTTAGTTTCCGACGGAGGATATACATGAGGGTTTGTGCAGTTTCAGTGATGGATGGGTGCTGGTCACTTCTCGTCTGTTTTAGGTAGAAGCTGTAGATGACAGCCTTAGCGCAGATGAAGAGGAAATTGCATGTTCTGTGTCTGTTTTCTTCTGTGTGGACTAAATTCTAGTAGTCTTCTTGGCTGTGTGCGTAGTTACAGGTGCTCGAGGCAGTATTCAGGGCATAGGTGATTATCATTTTGTTTGCGGGACAGGTCAGATATGTGTGTTCCAAGGTACCTGAACGTCACAGAATAGACACAGATCCGTTTCTCTTAGCTGAAATTTGTAGAGCTTAGAAGGAGTTGGCAAGATGTTGTGCCATAGCCAGATAGAAGGGTAGATAGATAGAGAGAGAGAGAGAGAGAAATCAGTATTTAGTCACCACAGCAGTCTTCTTACTCCATATCCTGCTTACTCACGAAACCATTATATCATTTAGTATTTCGTCATTGAGCGCATTCTCTTCAGCCGATCTTCTCCAAGGTCTTGTAAGAAGTATGTAGTACAGTATAGAGAAATATAGAGAAATACATAAGTACATAGTACAGAGAAATATAGTTTCTGTCTTCCCTCATCTTTTTCGGATTCCTGACTTTCACGGCTTTACACTCTTGCCAGATGTTTGGAAATGTTCCTGCCGATGAAGTAAGAAGATGTTTTTCAAAAAATAAGGAAACGGCACATCTCATTTCAAAAAAGGCAGACATTTGGTGAAGAGTGTGTATATGCGAAGAGAGCGTTTTCGTTATCTCTCTTCACACGATCTCGAGACAGCATGAGTGTCGTTTTGGCTACATTATTGTAATATGCATATCTGTTTATGACCATGATTCCAGTCAGGTCCATAACTTGATTCGATTTATGTAAAATATCTCTCTGCGGGAATTTAATGTCAGTTAATCATCTTTGATCCTTTTCTATAAATAAATAAAATAATAAAAATAAATAATAATAAAATAAATTTAGGGCAACAGTGTTTTGGGTTCATAAGGCTGCGCATCTTATCGAATTCCTTAACCGAGATGATGCGTGAATGATGAAAGCCACTGTAGCACGTTGGATCAGTTACTACTGGCATATTTTGCTGACGTTCTAGGTTGCTGCATGAAGGTGTTTACTACTTTGCAAGGCTTTGATTTGTAACTGACTGTGATTGATTGTGCTGTTATTTCTTAGTTTCTAAGCAAGTAGTGCCGGCTTGGCATGGAGAGCAGATACACTTGTTTGTTCAAGTGTATCCGCTCTCCACCCAACATACTGTGGGTTCTAATTCTGCCTTGACCGTGATTGCCTGTGATTGTTTAGGTGGGAGATGAATTTCATCGCCGGGTGTGAGACTATCTTATTGGAGGCCTGAAGTGGCTTGAAACAGTTCTATTTTGATCTCTAGAGCAGAGTTTCCGAACTATTTAAAATAAATAAAAATACAAAAAAATAAAATAAAATGAATAAAAATAAAAAAAATTCTTATCCCACCCACGGTATTAATATAGTATCTTCTTCTTTCACTCTGCCTTATCCCATGTTAAACGGGGTCGGCGCACCAATCTTTAACCTTCCTCTTCCAAGTTCTCCGGTCCAGAGCATCCTTCGGACCCCATCCTTTCTCCCTAAGATCCTCTGTCATCTTATTCCTCCACCTGAGCTTGGGCCTGCCTCTCTTTCTCCTTCCCTCCAACTCCATATACTCCACTCGTTTACCAACATACTCCTCACCTTCCTCTCAACATGTCCAAACCACCTCAGCCTACTTTCTTATCTTCTTGCCTATTGGTCCCACCTTAACCGTCCCTCTGATATAGTCATTCCTTATCCTGTCCTTCTTTGTCACACCACTCAACATCCGCTACCTCCATCTTCCTCTCCTGTGCCTTGGTTATAGGCCACGTCTCCGCACCATGGAGCATCGCCGGCCTCACCACCATCTTATAGAGCTTTCCTTTCCTCTTACAACTCACTCTCTTGTCGCACAGGACCCCGCTCATCTTCCTCCAATTCATCCAACCGCATGTTATTCGGTGCTATATTTCCTCATCCAGGTCACCATTCCTCTCGACAACCGACCCAAGGTACTTGAATTTCTTCCCTGAAATTAGTCTTTCACCCTGGAGTCGTATGACGATATCCTCGTCACTCCCCGTTGACATATATTCAGTCTTCACCCGGTTAATTCTTATGCTGCTCTCCTCCAATGCCTTTCTCCACTCTTCCAGGGTATTTTCAAGCTTCTCTCGGGATGATTCGCATAGAACAATGTCATCGGCAAACAGCATCTCCATGGTGCCTCCTTCTTGACATCCTCCACTAGTACATCCATGACCAGGTCAAAGAGGTAGCAGCTCAGAGCTGACTCTTGGTGTAGCCCTACGACAATAGGGAAACCTTCTGTCATGCCGACACTAGACCTGACCTGACTTTCTGTTCCCTCATACATCTCCTTCACCAACCTCACGTACTTCTCCGACACCCCCTTCTTCCTCATACACCTCCATACCTCCTGCCTGGCCACTCTATCGTATGCCTTTTCCAGGACTATAAACACCATGTGCAGATCCACTTGCATCTCTCTATATTTCTCCATCAATCGCCTTAGCGCAAATCTTGCATCCGTTGTCCCTCTTCCTGGCATAAATCCAAACTGCTCCTCACCAATTTTCGTTTCCTGCCGTAACCTTGCTTCAATTACTCTTTCCTATATTTTTAATGTGTGTGACATCAGCTTGATTCCTCAATAGTTGCCACAGTCTTGAACACCTCCTCTTCCTTTGTAGATTGGGACGAGAATACTTTTCCTCCATTCCTCTGGTATCTTTTCCTGTTGGGCTATTTTACACATCAGATCCCATAACATATCCACGCCCTCACTGCCCAAACTTTTCCACACTTCCCCAGGTATCTGTTCTGCTCCCACAGCCTTTCCATTCTTCATTTTTCTCAGTACCCAAACCACTTCCTCTCTACTTATGTCTTGCACCGGTCTCTCATTTACCTCTCCATCCTCGCACCTCTCTCTTGGATTCTCCTCATTTAGTAGTTTTCGGAAATATTCTTTCCATCTTCCTCTGATTTTGTCCTCGTCTTGTAATACTACTCCTGAGGCATCCTTTATCTGCTTGATTGATGTTATGTCTTTCGAGGCCTTATCTCTGGCTTGCGCTATTCTTAACAACTGAGCTTCGCCACCGTTTCTCTCCAGTTCTTCATAAACCTCATCAACTGCCCTCGCTTTCGCCGTTGCCACAGCTCTCTTTGCATTTTTATTTGCTAATATATATGCCTCCTTGTCGGCTCTAGTTCCAGTCATGTCCCATTTTTTCTTTGCCTCTTTCTTTTCCTTGATCTCCAACTGCACCTCCTCATTCCACCACCATGCCTCCTTATCCTCAGGTGGTCCCTTTCCTGATGTTATACGGTATTAATATAGTATATGTTTACAAATAAACTTTCGTAAGTGAAAGCCAAATTAAAAAAAAAAAACCTTCTACGTTGGAATATGTTAAGTGCTTGGTTTGTTTGTTACCCTATGTAAATTTAAACTAGATAGCTACTGGCTTTGAAACAAGCACATATGAGGAATCGCATTTCATAATTTCTTTCATTGATACTCTAATAGGTCAACCGGGCGCATATTCATTGTGAAAATTAACAATGTGACAGGATTTTTGCTTCGAGAACTTCAATCTGTCGAAAAAATTTACACGATACTTTCTTTAGAGGTTTCATTGATCAACGTCGATCACAGATGCCAACAAGTGGCTACCATTATTCTGGCAAATGGTGCCAAATAAAGAATTGCACAACTAATTCCCTTTGGGGATGTTCCCTAATTGTTTAGATTGTTTTGGAAGTCATCTCCGTGGTGCAGTATGAACAAAAGAATGATGCATGCATTTTAGTTTGAAAGATCCACATTAGAATTCTGTGAACAATGTAAGAAATATTTCCGATGCCATGATTTTTCTTTTGGAAACTCGAAAATAGGCAACTCGGCCACTGTAGATTATCATCTGTCTATCAGTACGTTGGTTCTCTGATTGGTTTGTCTGTTTTGAATGAGAGAAAATGTAAATTTCCTGCAAAAAAAAAAAAACTGTTACGTTTGCGACGGCAGTGGCAAACGTAACAGTATACCAGGAATAAAGAGCTTTTCAATCGACTACCGTCGATTGAAAAGCTCTTTATTCCTCGTATTTCAGGTGGTACCAAATACAGTCTTTTTTTCGTGTGGTCTGAAGATCGTCGGGCATCGTCACTGCCAGCTGTGGCCGTGCTTAAATTACGTATTGCCGATGTTTCCTTAATCTGCCTACACAAAGAAAAGTATTCGTAGTGTCCGGTAGTGTTTATGGATGTCGCTTCAGTAACCTCAGTTATAGAAGTGAATCTGTTATTGTGGTTTGGATTTTATAAAACCTGAAGAGTCATCCAAATTCCATCTCAATCTGTAGAATCACTTTTCAACCTATGCGATATTTTAGCCAGTGAAGATGCTCTGTAAATATATTTTACTTTTCTAGAGTAGCGAGTTCCTAATTTAGCTGATGTGCTTTTAGTACCGCACAACTACTATTTTGTATCTAGCGAAGCACTGTTGTCTACCATTGCAGAGTAACCTATAAACTCCTATAAGAAGTTTTGGATTATTCAGATTCTTTAGTGGACGCAGTAATGTAGTAATCTTAGTTTATAGATGACTTGCAATTGATGTCAGCGTTCATGGTTGTATGAATCACATCAGTTAATAGCCCCCATTTCAGATGACGAAACAGAGCAGATGCATTTTTCAGAATTGATGTAGTAGGCTTTGAAGAGCATAGCAGTTTATAAATCATACCATGTATATATTTTGTTTTAAATAAAAGCTTAGTACATTAAAACTTAATTAAATTAAGTATGATTAAAAATGAAAAAATTGCAACAAAATATACAGAACTTACTGGATTCAAAGTGAAACAAAAAAAAAAGAATTAGTGGTGAGAAAGGCATTTTCCTTTGCGATCTTGAATTCTTTTTCTTCTTTTTTCTGGACAGAATAAATATTCAAGATCGGGAAAATCTTCAGCCTCGTTCCTGATGAAAGCTTTCCGAAGGAGAATAGCGACCTAATAGCAAGAAAAAAAAAAAAGTGGCGGGGGGGGGGGGTTATTATATGTCAGCCATAGCAGGCCGAAACGCAGCTACTTCCTGATGCAGTAATATCAGTAATGCAATGCGCAATATGACAGGGTAACCGTGTGCAGAGATTGTTGTGGGTTTAGAATATCCTGTATTTTTAAGACAGTTTGATGAAAACATCATAATGCACGATATCATAGCTCATCATTCTGTCATATATATTTGCAGGTATTACATAGCAGATGATTATTATTGTCCAGTGTGACACAACTATGCTTCTTGCGAGCAAGTAGAATACAAGTGAAATCTGATTTGCAGTGGTTATTTTTACCATGAAGTAACAATGGGCTAGTGGAACTAATGTATCGATGGATTTTAGTTTTTTTTTTTATGAAGTTATATAAAAAATAGTACAGTGTGCCAAATACTGATAAAATGGACAGGTGGATAGCAATCGACTTTCCAGTTTCGAGAGGTCTTTCCAACAGTCAAAGACTTCGACGATTCCATAATAGTGAAGAACGCATTTTCTTGGTATGAAATTCATTGAGATCTGTTTATTCCATTAGATAGCAGAGTTGGTACATCACGTTATGCTATCCCTGTGTGATTATTTACATAATTTTTTGTAACATTTCTTCTTTGTTGAAAATGTGGTTTCATTTCGTGCTTGGATAGGTCAGGCTGTCCTTAACTTCAAATTTCGATCCCAGTGAGCATTTGTGCGGCCAACTGACATTCACTGAAGAGGCTCATTATATAAAGAGATTTCTCCCCCCCCCCCCGAACAAACTCAAATGAATCGATGATCAGACAGATAATGGTGCAGCATCAGTAGAACCCTTACTAACTTCTTGGCACTTCCAGAAAGAACTGCTGCTTCAACTTTATGTCAGAAAGTTGACATACGCTCTCAGTTAACATAAATAAATATTGTCGTTTGTTAATATGATAGATTGGAACCCTCTTTCTTTTAATTTTACATTTCAAAATATCTTTTACTTTTTAACAACAACAAAAAAAAGGTGACGTTCGCTTGCTTGGTGTTCGAATGATTAGCCTTTCAGCTTTGAACCTGTTGGTGGTACGCTTGAATCCAGCAGTGGCTTGGACGTCTGAAGTCAGGGATTAGGTAGTAGATGATTTTTACCCGGGGTGCGAAGCCACTCACTGTTAATATTGGAAGACTGAAGCTGATTGACGAAACTATAATTGCTTTCTATAATATAGTGAATGGAATTTTTATAATGGAATTATAAAAAAAGTAAACTAGACATGCATCTTTTTTCTTCCTTTTCACCACTTTTTAAGTGGTGAAAAGGAAGCATCATGTTGAAAAAAACTCTTATATTTGGTATACATTCACTGTTAAAAGCATGCCAATAAATATTACTTGTAGCTGCGCTTGTTATGGAAGTGAACTAAATTACCAGATGTCTTTGCTTATTTAGTACGTGTGTGCACGCACGTTTGTGGTTGTTTATACCTAACGGGAAAAAAAAAGAAAAAGAAAGTCACATTTTCAGGTTGACGCCTTCCCTAAAGTAAAAAATTATTGTGGGTGTTCACTAAATATAAAAACCCTGACATCCTGTTTCTTTAATGGTTTGGAGTTCAGCTATGTAAATGACAAGTTCATTTACATGGATGACCTCTGCATGCATATTTTTGATTCTTATTTGCTGGAGATATATCTTTCAGCATTTTAAGTTATTAAAGCACTTTTTGTAAAGAAATCTTGCGTTTATTCTCTGTGGTTTTTGAATTCCGTTGCACTGAATTGTTTCTGTCTTAATTTAGAATACTATATTTCTCATTGCAGTGTTGAAATTAATGTATTATTCCCCCCCCCCGCCTCTGCCATATCCTTTTGAATAATTGGAAACAACCTTTAAAAGGAATAAATCCTTTTAAAGTATCAGTTATCTATAATCTCTGTATTTTTTCCGTCATCTCTCTCTCTCTTTCTGGCAACGCCAAAACGAGGATGGGGACGTTAAAATGGGATGAAAATCTTATACTGCAAAATCTTATTAACCAACGTAAATTTTCTTGCTTTTTCATCCCTTTTACTCTGTCTTCTACTTGTCCGCCGTTGTGGCATGTAAGGAATGGAGAGTATCGTTGCTGACCTTGAATACAGTGGCCCCTGAAGGATAAAGATAACGTTGGTTTGGTTATTGATGCTGAAAGCTATTATAGTCGTTCACATTCCTGGCGTAATGAAAGATTCCTGACTCGCAAAAAGGACATCGATAGAACAAACATAAAACGAATGCCTTCAGGGAAGGAAGATCTTCCTTTCAGTAAACTGGGACACGTTGAGGAGAAATATAGAGTGCATTCATGAAGCAGAAATAAGATGGGGAACATATATTGCAAAGCTGTATTTAGAGAACTAGTTTTTTAGCACGAAGAAACTTTTAAAGAGAATTTCTTATCTGTCTGACAGATAAACACAGGGAAAAAAATGGATGAAATTGTTTGCATAAAATGCACACTAAAGTTACTTAATTAAAATATATCTTATGTTATCATATATTATTATATACTTTATGCTTTTTTATTGACATCGCAGTTAAAAAGAGGAAAAACAAGTTAATTTTTATGGCCATAGTCAAATATGATTTCGTTAGACAGAGACAAAATGGCACGCTGTTAATATGAGATATCTTTCCGAACATGTATCGTTCATTTCACGATCTCGTATTTATGGGATTATATAGAAAAGTGCTATTTACAAGTACTTTCACTATATACAAGAATTATATACTTTTAAATTATTAAAAAAAGTCAATATATTATGATAAACAGAATAATCCCTTCAATTTTTTAGAACGGCAGTCTACAAGTGTCTCCGTAGTCACTCCTCCCCCCCCCCCCTTATCCGCGGTCAACCCTTGTCCAAAATATTAAATGGAAAATTCCTGAAATAAGCAATTTATAATTACATCAGCAAAGTGGATATTAGATCCAGCATTATTTTTCAAAGCCGAATGTTTCTAGAAACTATAAAGTTTTGTAAGTTGACCTGAGAGCTTACGATCATCGGCATCCTCGATTTGCACTACCTACTTGATTTAAGTAGCTAAGGCAAGTCGGGGATGCCGAGGATTGTATTCTCTTAAGCTCTCAGGTCAACTTAGAAAGTTTCATAGTTTCTACAAACATTCGGCTTTGAAATAATGCTGGATCTAATCCACTTTGCCTGTGTAATTTTACATTGCTGAATAAAGCCGTATGGCTCTTTCGTTTAGTAATAGATACTTTTGCTGATCCTAGAGGTAGTCCAACAGCAGGGCAACTCGTTGCAAAGGTGGTAAAAGCTACACGCACCTTGCAACCTTTCGGAAATCAGGAATATCAGGAATTGCGCGCCGTTCTGAGTAGTTCTTGGTTATCAGATCGACTGTCGCGGTATCGCAGTGCTTGTGTTCAAGTAACCCTTATTTTACTTAATAATAACCCAAAGCGCAAGAGTAGTGATGCTAGCAATTCGGATATGCCAAAGAGACGCTATAAAGTGCTTTCTTTTAAGTGAAAAAGATGAAAGTTCTCGATTTTATAAAATAATAAATAAATAAATAAATAATAAAAAACATGTGCTGAGGTTGCTAAGTTCCATTCACATTCAGATAACTTTATTACATTAGGTTGTTATAATTATTATATTTTATTATTAGTTATTGTTGTTAATCTTTTACTGTGTTTAATTTATAAATTAAACTTTAATCCACGGGGTGTCTTGGAACGTATCCCCCCACGGATAAGAGGGAACTACTGTTTCTTTACTGTATACAAGAAATCAAAATAAATCACCGAATCTTTGCTTTTTTTTTTTGTTTCCCCCAAATGGAGTAGCAGAAATCTTTTAGCCATAATTAACTTTTAGAAATCCATAGGCAGCTGGCTCCGCACTTAATCGCTAGTGATAATTTAGTTCATGGCGACTGATGATTTTGAAGATTTTGAGGCGATAGCCTACTAAACGCTAAATGGCATTACTGGCGATTTTACTTGTTCATGGTTTAAAAAAAAAAACCAAAAAAAAAACGTACAATAGCCTTTCTAGCAGTGTAGCTTATGTAACCAGAAACATCACCACATGGCTACACCTTTCTAAAAAGTATATACCTTTGAATTCTGAAAAAAATAAAAACGTTAGTGTAGTATAGCTAAGGACACGAACCTTTATAAGGGGCGTTCAGCTGACGGTAAGTTATCGGATCTCATACCTGAAGTGGAAGAATTTTTCCTTCTCGGAAACTGAGGTTTTCATCACTCCAGACTGACAATCCCTGCCAGAGAAAGCATGGGGTATACAGACTTTGCAGATAAGATTAACCGTTCTATAGTACAGTAGTGATTAGGTTCCTGTGAAGCCAAGCTACTTGGCCGTTAAAGGCCATTTGGTCTAACACGTTGAAGAGTAGATGAGATGACATATATTGAACAATAATGCAGATAATAATTTGGTGTTTCTGAGACAGGGGCTGTAACAAAAGTGATAACAGAAATTTCCAATATTTGAAAATAGCATGTTAATAGAACTCCTAGGACCAATATTAGAAGATACGTGAATATCAGACAGAAAAATGAAGATATAGGAAAATTAAAGGAATTTAAGAAAAATAAAGAATAGTTGAATAATTGGAGTTTTTTTTTCTTTTGACAAAAGCTAACAGAAATTTATCTATTCAACTAGTTATCGTTATTGTAGTTATCATCTCATATATACCTTTAATGGGTATATATATGAGATGATATCTGCAATAACAATATTGTAGTTATCAGATGTAGTAATATATGTAGATATTGTAGTAATAGTATCAATATTGTAGTAATGAGATGATATAATGGGATAGAACAGGAACTTATATAGAGGAAATTGATTGAAAATACTTCAAGAGAGGTTGGAAAAAAGATAAATACTAAGGAATATTTTAGAGATGCCGGCCATGAAGGATGTTGGAAGGAGACCTTGAAGTACACTATATGGATATTTGCGAGTGTAAGTGGCTGTGGACATTTAAAAGCAAACTCAATCTTTTTCAATTTTTTTGTTGACAGGTAAAATGAACTGTCTGTTAACGATAAAACTGAAAATCTTGTCCTAATTATTTAGTTTTTGAGAACCGATTATTCTAGAAAACCCGTCATATTTTATCAGCTTTACAAGTTCGATAATGATTACGAGCTTAATCAGCCTAGTTATTATTATTATTATTAATTGCATATGATATAACCTTAATTTGTTTGACTAATTTCATTTCTAAGTTTATTTCAAATGATTTTTCCAGAAAACTATAGTACGGTTTAAATTTTCTTCGTTGCTTCCTGCTAGATGGTGTTTCCCGTTTATGTCATTTAAAATTTGCTGTGACATAAAATGAAATAAAGCAAAACCATTAAATAATAGTAACGGAAAATATTAAATGATCGAAAACGAGTAACATAATTAAAAAATATTTTTTTATTATTATTTATACACTTATGTTTCTGTGAGTGGTGCGCATTCTTCGTCTCGTGATGTTTTGTTTTTGCTTATACATGCCTGAAGTAGTGGTCAAAGAACTCTCATTTTAGCGCATTGTTGTTATGTTGTGTATCTGTAATTTATTATTATTATTATTTTAACGGTGTCTCCATGGAGTGGACTCATCGCGAGAGATCTTACATTGACATACTAACTATTATTCACACGATAACAACTTACTTCTTAAACTCATTCACAGAAAAAGCACCCACAACCACCTCTTGTCAACTTATTCCACACATTGCACCACCAATATAGTTTAGAATAACTGATAGCTACGTTTTAGTCGCAACCATTTTCAAGTTGAATTACGTTTTTTATCATTTTATTTTGGACCTCATTCGAACGCCTTCTGCAATACAGAAAAGTTTAAATCTGATTTGACTTTTTTTCAAGCCTCTATCATTTGTAATCTGCACTCGCCCACGTATACTAGCAGAACAGCTCTATTAAAACCCTTCCCCTACAAGGTGTGTAAACCATAGTAAGTGCAAAACTAGTTTCTACTGAACACAACTTCGTTAGACGCGTGCAAGGCCGTGCTAACCACACACACACACACACACACACACACACACACACACACACACCACAACAAGTCTGAATGGGTCCTTGAAACTCTGGGTTTTCCAGCGATGACTGGTAGATATTAAATGTTCCCAACGAGTCCTTGATATCTCATGCGTTCTTTATTTGTTACCTGCTGAGAAATGCCATTTCTATTCTTGAGAATACATAACGAATTTAACGTGCTGTGAAATGAAATTAAAACAAAACATTCGTAAGCCTCACAGTACAATAATATACATCAAGGATAACAGGTAATTTTTAATATATTCTGATTTTTTTTATTTTATTAACGTCATACATTCGTTATTCTATAGAACATTAGTAAAAATATTTCAGTGATGGTACCTGCAGATATGAACAGTGTATCTACTTATTTATGTTATATTCAAAATTATTTAGATATCAAAACTATTAAAAACCTCTGACTTTTAATGCAAAAATTAATAATATGTGAGTAAACATTTAGGGTGCTGATAGCAGTAATTCTTTGTAAAGCATCTTTTACCACTTAACATATAGTAGATAGCTAGTATTTGGCATCATATCATCTCTGTTTCATTTTACACTTACGCGCACATACAGTGTTCTAGAAATGTGATTACTCAGTCGCATGCAACTTCTAAAATCACAAATATTCCCGAAAAATAGAATCCGAAACAGAGATATATACTGTCGCTGGTTTTGTCTACGTAAGTTGTCAATACCTGCAAGGAACAAATAAATAAATAAATAAAATAAACACTCATATTGTATGAAAAAGTTGCTTAATTACTGTAGCGTATTTTTTTTTTTTTTTTAGTGTATTCGCTGAATATCAACAAAATATATATTTCAGATAATTTGTAAATCTATGACTTGTCAAAGATCTTATAAACTAACGATCTTACGATCTTGTAAAATATATTCAGCCCCTCCGTAGCGCAATTGGAAGAACGACGGTACGTTGCGCCCTTTGATTGGAAAAGGCCTGAGTTCGATTCTCGTCGTGACGGGAGGAATCTTTATATGGACTTTTTCAATCGAAGGTGAGTTAGCCGATCTCATACGTGGTAGCAGGTTTTTCCTCCAGGAAACTCGGGTTTTTCATCCAGAATACAGACAATACTGGTTGTGGTGATGGTGGGTGGTGGATGGCGTTGATCTGGATAATTGGGTAAACAGTGGATGATTGTAGTGGTGAAAACGGAAAGTTGTACAGTGGGTGTCCTCGCGC
The DNA here is from genome assembly GCF_054136105.1 of Typopeltis vanoorti. NCBI lineage: Eukaryota > Metazoa > Arthropoda > Arachnida > Uropygi > Thelyphonidae > Typopeltis > Typopeltis vanoorti. The sequence goes on along the minus strand of NC_143573.1, from coordinate 69,555,315 downwards.
GGTAGGTCTTCAGACTCCTTGGAGATGCATGAGTGATAATCATAATAATATAAATGAATCAAGAAATGCACGATTCCACTTTTTCAGTTTCATTAACCAAAACTGGTGATTCTTCGCAATCTCTCTCTCTCTCTCTCTCTTATCATTGATTTCGCTTACACCTTCGCTGAATGCATTTGAAAATATTTGTATATCATCTGCTGATATTTTTTTAAACTAATAAAATAAAAGCTGTTCATAGGTGAATAGAATTGAACCCATAATAATCTTTCTTTTTTAGATCCGTCATGAAAGCTACCAAGAAGAGACTCAGGGCTATGCCAGTTGCATTAAAAATCATTATCTTTAATGTAATCGGAAATTAAATAATATTTCCAAGGGCATATGCGGGAAATCAAAGCGTGCATAATTTGTATGTACTTTGAAAGATGGGAATTGGAATAGAGAAGTAAATAATATAGTCCAAGTACTGAAAGAGGCAGCCTGTTGTTTATAGGGTTAAGGAAGAGAACAAAGTTGTGAAAGGAACTTTTTATGAACTTTAACTGAAAAAGCTGACTAACATCTCTCTCTCTCTCTCTCTCTCTCTCTCTCTCTCTCTCTCTCTATGAGATATGTATCTGTTAGTAAAGGTATTTAAACGATAGTTGGTGTGAAGGAACTAATAGTTGTTTAGTAATTGTTGATTCATATCTAAAATACTGTCACATTCATTGTGATGATGAGAATATTTATTACCTGATCTCTGAAGAAATCTTTCGAATTTGACCTCAGCAGAACTGAAAAATAACAGAGAAAATTACGAAAATACTGGATTTACATAGGTCGTTGGCCATTTCATTAGGACGGTACCATGACATCGTATACCAGATTTTGTCAATGCTAGATTAACATAATGTAATAAGTCAATCTGAGAAAATTTTGCTTTGCGCACATTTCAGTTTAACAACTGGAAAGATCCTTCGTTGTTCAGTCGTCATCGACGATGCCCTTTCGTTGAAAAGACTTGCGTTTAAATCTCGTCTGGGATTTCTTCGAAAACCAGGATTTTTCATCTCTCAAAACCGGCTAGAAGAACACACGTAGTTGATAAGCAATAATAATACAGTACAGATAATATTCAACCGCTCTATCCTAGCATTAATTAGCTTTCAAAGGAGCCTGGTTACTTGATGGTGACAGACTACTGAACCTAATATGCAAGTGAAAATGAGAAAATATGATATCAACTGGAAAATAAACAAGATATTGAAGAGTTTATTAATTCTCTATCGACATTAAAAAATGTTACTTTGAGCGCACATGACGTAATGTTTCTATGACAACGGTAATTTCTATTTTTGCTTGACATATTTTAACTTCTAAGTGTAACATACATGAAACATACATTTCAACCAAGTCATTGTAACTCGACGGGTCACTTAAATTATGCATTTAATCTTAACAGTCTTCCTAAATATCTGTTTTTATTAAATTCCATCCATCCAAAACAAAGTAATAAATTTGCATCTTCTTGAAACGTTCTATTTGCGCTGAAAATGTTCTGATTTAAACTGTTTAGCCACGTATTTCAGAATGCGTGGCTAAACAGCGACACATTTAGCAGCATCCGAAAAACTAAATGTTTGTTGAATTCTTTCCATCCAAAGTGGAGTTATTGTTTTGTTTGTTTCCAAGCATTTAGCTTCTGGAAATGGTCCGATTGAAATCAGTATTGAAATATATTGATGAAATCTAAGGATCGCAAATACCAAAATATAATGACCTTTTTTTTTCAACAATTATGGAGTTATCATATTGGTACAGTGGGATGAAATGACATTATTTTGTTAAAATTACATAATTTCACATTTTGTGAAATAATAGATAATCCTATCACAAATCAATCTTCAGGTATATCTGTTTTTTTTTTTTTTTTTTCGTATAAACTTCAAATAATTCATTTTATGTTTAGTATGTTGCATAAAACTGAGTTTAAATCAAATATCGCATTTTTTTTGTTCCCTCTTCTCCCTTTTTCCGATTTATTGAATAGTCAACACGCGAGAAGCATTCTTTTTAATGAAGCAGTGTTCTGTTCGAATTATTTCATGTCCTTTTAGTTCACAGTATAACGAGATGTTGTTAAATGCAGATTAGTGGAGTTTGTATAAATTGTTCGCTGTGATAATGAGCAGGTACTCATAAAAAAGATGAAGTTAGTACTTTATTCATGGCAAATAAAATCTATTCCAAATCATCCTGGTTCTTTAGACAGGTGTTCGTTTAATTTAACAATTCACTGTAAATCTTAATTTTTTGATATATTTTCTTTACCTGTTCTTTTCGTTAGGAACCGAACAGATTACGATCCATTTATCATCTATTTTCTCCATGCAAAGTGAACGATTAATGTACTTTGTAGTTTTTCTTGGAAGTGTAAGCAGATAGCATTTTACGATAAAGATTTTTTTTATCTAATTTTGTTGCTTTCAATAACAGCTGCCTTTACCATTCTTCTCATTGTCGATGACTGATTTTCTTTCATTATTTATCTCTGAGAGTTTGGGTATCAGTGAGTTAATCTTCCTTGGGCATTTCAACATCCATATTTCCTACTGGCTTCCCTTTTCTAACTTCACAGACCAAGAGAAACTGAATTGTTTGCTGGCAATAATGATCTGGCGCAAATCTTTCAGCTTCTCGACTACCTACTGACCATAATCCAAGATAATCCATATCATTCTCCCAACACTTTGAACATTTTCTTAGCCAGCTCGCTTCAAATACGCTGTTCACGTTGGCTCTCCCTTTGAAAACTCTTTACCTGTTCTTCCCTACAGAGCAACTACCCGTCAACATAGATATATGATTCACTTCTAAACTCACCGATCCACTTTCTCATCCACTTCCTTCATTCCATATACTTCTCTCCTTTGGAACAATCGCCAACTCTTCCAGAAACACTTAACAGATTGTTTTTTTACTCTCCAACTTTCTCACACACACGGCACTGTCATGTTATAGGTCTTCAGACCTCTTGTGTGTTTGGAGTGATTGATAGCAAAGAAAAGAATCACAATTAAAAGTGAATACAACATGCTCTTTTTTCTATAGACGGATGTAAAAATGCAGTGTACCGAAGAGAACAGATTAATAGAAAATAACAAAGAAATGTGTAGTTCTTTTTTTTTTTTTTTTTTAAGCTGGCAATTCTCTTTTATCAATTTCTTCTGAGTGCTGGTGTTTTCATATTACAATTATTACTAAACAGTATAATTAGCAATAAAAAGAACACGCACACACACAGCAAATTTGTTGAATTATTTCATACTCTTTTCTAAAGAAAAATTATGAAATTATATAATTAATTACATTTATTACTTTTTTTTTTTTTTTGCTTAGACCTGTTCCTGTCTAGTATAGATGATATAACATATAACCTTTTGATTCGTTCTATAGTAAACTACAGCTTATAACCTACACAGCAGGAACAGTTTGGTTATTAAACGAAGGAAGCGGGGGTGCGCTGTCTCAAGGAATATCATGCACAACAGATTTCAAGAAATATTATAAAGCTGAAATTCAGGTGTTTGTGCAAGACCGTGCCATCATTCACTGTCATCTTAATGCTGTAGTCACATTTTCCGGACTTTTTTTTTTACACATCCTACTTGATGTCAATTGGCATATTGTTTTAGTACATAACAATATGATTTATACTCGTAACTATAGTAACGATAATATGAATGTCACAGTTAGCGTGAATTGGAAAGATTTCACGAATCAAATATCGTTTTGAACTAAACAAATTTGGTTGAGTCCTCTCTCTCTCTCTCTCTCTTATGTGCTTCAGAAGATTGTGATCATGATATTGTCATAAACCTCAACGTGATAGCTTTACAACACGCGCAGAACAAAAAGGACAATTGAAGTCGACTAATATATTGATTTTTCGATAATTCTACGTTTGCATGTTTTCCTTTTGTAAAAGATTTTTATTTAATCATATATAATAATACAGTACTTGTATATGTTATCTTCAATATAATAATTGAAGAAATTGGCTGGGCAGGCCAAAGGAAATGTCAGGGTCATTGTGTGATGAGTAAAAGTAAAAATTGACTATGGTAGTTAATATTAATGAGTGCTGATGGTGATAGTTACTTAGTGAAGATATTTTAGCGATGTGACGACTGATGTGTGAAAAGAGGTTGATGAATTGGATATAGGATATTGGTACTAAGGATATAGTAGAATCTTAATGCTGATATGCGTACAGGATTAGATGGAATATCTGGCTGCATATTACGAGAATTTGTGCAGGCGAATTAGCAGTACAGACCAGGCTTGTTTAGTTTAAGCTCCAAGATGCCGAGAGATTAGGAAAAGAAAAAGTGCAAAATAGTTCTGTTGCTAAATAGGCTCCACGACTTCTCAACTATAGACCCATTAGTATCTGAGGAATGGTGGTAAAGGTATTAGAGAAATTGGTCGGAGACAAAATTCAAGAATTGGTGGATATGAATATGATACTCTTTTTGGGAAACTTGGGTTTGTAGAGGGTAGATCATGCCTTAGTAATTTACTCATGCTGGAGTTCGCAATATTATTCAATAGCATACCGTATCGAACTCTGCTACTCAAAAGCGAGAAAATTAGGATGGACATAAAGCTGATGATATGAGGGTGACTGTGGTACTGATACAAAATAGTATTATACGGAGGGGTAAAATCCAGGAGAAACAAGTGACTAGTTGTGCCTCGGTACTTTGTGCATTAATGATATAGGAAATAATTCGAAGAAAAATATTCACTTGTTCAGTGTTGATGAAAAACTGGATAGAGTAATATTTAATCAAGGCGATGCTATGATCCATCCCAGAATGATTTAAATAGAACTGAGGTCATGATCTTTAGGATGAAAATATTACAAGCCATGTACTATATCGTGGAATCAGACTCCAGGAATTGAAGCAGTTAGGGATTTAGGGTGATAGCGGAAAGGGAGTTAAGTTTAGAGGGCATTAAAAAGGTGGCCAAGGTGATGTCCACCGATATAGTTCACAGTATTACTTTGTTATTGAAGAAACACTGACAAGCACATGTTAAGAAGTTATTCCTCTGCATAAGGCTTCGATACGACTGCACAAATTTGGTCACCTGGTTTTTTTGAGCATGGGAACGTAATGGAGAAAATATAGAGATGAATGATCAGGATGGTGAGTGGTCCGTAAATGCTTCCTCTGATAATAGATTAAGGATTTGTTGGTTGTAGGTTGGGTTATAGTTGGAAAAAGGGGACATGATAGAAACCTGTTACTAAAATGGTTTTATAGGAGAGACACAGAGGAAGTTTTTTAGTACATTACTAGAGGGAAAGAACAAAGGATCGTCTCTAGAAATAGAGTAAAGTGTAGTGAGCAGAGGTATCAACACAATAATCAAGTGGATATTAAACACAGCATTATTTCAAAACTGAATGCAGAAACTATGAAAGTTCTTACGAAATTGGACCAGAGAGCTTACGGGAATACACTCGCCGGCATTTACGAGTTGCTTTAGCGCGGACCTTATATGAGACATGATCGTTGTTGCCGAAACGTCAATATATTCGCCTTCTATCGGTCCATTTTGATAAGGTTTCACTGGCTAACGATCATGTCTCCTATAATATCCGCGCTCTAGGGCAACTCGTAAATGCCGACAAGTGTATTCCCGTAAACTCTCTGTTCAAATTTCGTACGAAACTTTCATAGCTTCTGCATTCTGCTTTGAAATAATCTTAGATTTAATATCCACTTGATTTATATAATTTTGCATCGCCGAAATGAAGCCTTTTTTGGCTCTTTATTTTAGTAAATCAACACTTGATGTTTCTTCTGGAGAGTAGTGAAGAGTACAATGGGTTGGCAGAGTCTGCAGTAAGTGCTTTGTCACCAAGTTGAAGAAGATGCATGATGGCCTCCTGCAAACAGTCTTCAGACTCTATCGAGATGCCCGTGTAGTAGTAGTGGTAGTAGTAATAATAATAATAACGTTTTTGTTATTTGAATTGACAATTAATGGACAGTTCTGTTGCAACCGACTACCGAACAGAATAACTTAACAACAGATACATGACAAATGCTATTCTCTGGAAAGATGCGCACTCTAATGTGGTAGGTTACCAGAAATGGGATCATTGCTGTCCTAAATAAGAAATGCGGATTGATTAATATTGATTATAAAACAGGGAATTCTGACGTTTCTGTTTCCATATAGGAACTTTAACTGTCAAGTTACGGCTTGCTTGCGTGAACTAGTTTTTAGCGCAAATAGGTCAGAAATTTACACTGCTCAAAACAATTAGTGGATAGTTTAGTTTCTGATATTTTATCGGATAATTATAAATTTCTGCAAATAATTATAACTATTGTGCACTTTATACATGAATAAATATTTCTTACTTATGGATAGGGTGTAATTGATGAGATATTGTTTAAATAATCGATATTTATTACAAATTTAATAAATTATACATTTTATTATAGCATGAAATAATTTTAACAACAATAACAACAAGAATATACCCTAATTGTTTTGAGCAGTATACTTGGAATTTAATTAAATAATGTAGATAAAAATCCAGTTATAAATGATGAAAAATTAAAATAAATAAAAATCCTTTCAGTCACATATATTCGCAATATGATATGGAAATATTAGTATCTTAAATGGTTCATGATACGTTATATACTATTTTGTCTACTGAATCTTTGACTTCAGGATAAAGAGATAAAAAGTGATCTTTAGTCAATTTAAAAATATTTTTATTTTATTTTATTTTTCTTTAAATTGCGTGATGACGGAAGTCCAAGTTGGTAGCCAACATCTCTTAGTCATACACCTTTATAAATTTCTCCAATTTTAATATATTGTAAATTGTTTGGTATAAACTAGCTTTCCCAAAATGCGGCGTTGGAAAAACGTTATGGAACCTCAGAGGATAAAAAAAATTCAAATATAGCATATGAACCGTCCAAAGAGAAAATCAAAGTATAAACGATAAAAACATAAAAAAATCATTAAATAAATGTATATTATTATACATAAAATTGAATAACATGCTCACGTATACACAAGAGAGAAAAATACACACTTAATGTGTGGTCTAACCAATATCAGACATCAGTAAAAATGGTATATTTTTGCTAGTATGACATATCTACTGAATAGACATCCACTGGCACCCAACTAGAAATTCATTCTCAAAGTTGTTATGATTGACTAATTACGTGCATAGTTTTTATAACATTTCCTCATCACCGACTTTTCCCCTTCTTTGTCTTCCTCTTTCTTGAAATGCACCAAAAGCCTGACGGCCGAATTACCATTTTTGAAGACTTATGCAATGCGGACGGTGTGCGTGAATGGCAAGATTTCTTGGATATTACGTTCAGAGAAATGTTACTTGTCTACTAAGAATTTAAGAAAATGACGTCGAAAGGTATTGCATCAGGTGCTATTCTGATCATTTTAAAGGTTATCTCATGGTAACTCCGGGTGTTCGTATTAAGTGGACATACTACCCATATGTTTTTATTATTAATTTTATTTATTTATTTTTGCATTTTTATAAAAGATTAGGCTATGCTTCAACTCATATTTTATTCGACTATTTTTTTTAAAGTTTGCTAATCTATTTTATATAGATACCTAGATTTACAGTCAAAATTACCTATAGACGTAATTTAAACTACCCATTTAGTTTTTTTTTTTTTTTTTTTCTGTCGATGAATCTCACATTAATAGACCCTCAGTGCTCCATGCTGTTCATTTTACACAAAGTGTATCTCAGAGTTTTTCTATTAAACTTTTGGATGACTTTGAGGGATTCTTCTAAACTCTCAATCAGGATCTATCATTGATCTATCACTTAAATTAAGTGTACTGGATCGCATTCTAAAAAACAAAACAAGATGTCTGCTTTTTGTTGTTTATTTAAGTTTCATGCACTATACACTGCTTGGGATGATAACTAAGTAAATAAAATTAAATAAAATATAAAAGAAAACATCTAATAACGAGTACTTTTAAAAGTTTAATTTTTGTGTATTCTATTTATGGAGCAAGCCTTGGCATCTTGTTAGAGTTATGCATAGTTTGAATGCTATTGTCTTAAGTGAACTCTCATATGAAATTTTTTATTTTTATTTTTTATGTTGGACCCATACACGAGAGGTCGGTTGATCTATCTATAGTACGTTAGTACCGTATATGGGTACTAACTCATGAAGTTGTAGAGGATTTGATTTTCCTCCCCGAAAGGTCACTTTGTCGTCCCTCAAAATAGGCAAACCGACAGATAAACACATGCGGTTAACAGACATAATATAGTGACCGTAGTCTTAATTGCTTCGGCATAATTCCCCACAACCAACCAGCGAGTTTATTACTGTTTTTCGTTATATCGAGAAGTGTTTTTTCCTAAACTATAAAGAATAATTTTTCCACCAGAAAAACGCTCACCCCTCGAGTGACAAAGAACTGCTAGAAGTGAAAGTAAAACCTGAACAGCACTGTGTGACGGTATGAAATCGTGTCGTAATTCCGTTGTTGCTAAATTCAAGGTGTGTAGAACTTAAAAAGACTTTATTCTTCATTCATGACTTATTAACAAAACATAAAATTACATATGTGTTAAATTTCATTGTTATGTGTAATAAATAGTAGCAATAAAGCCTACTAAATTTTTTTTTTTTAAATTGAATCTGTTTGTCAAAAATTACAAATATTTTACTTTATAAATGAATGAAATATGCTTATCAAATCATTAAAAGCTGCTCCCTTCGGCTTTTTTTTTCCCTTCCACATTTGGGGTTAAAAATTTGGGATACATTAAAACCTCTCTAAAATTTTAGATGATATATGGAAGAGAGTAGTCCAATTAATTGATGATCTATCTCTCACACGCTCACTCTGAGAGATGTCAGTTAACTCACTTTCTCGCAGATATTTTATTTTCTTCCTTTATGCCTTTTCTGTAGGTATTCTTATGGTTATCATTCCAAATGAAATTACTTCTATCATTCCTGTACTTTCCTCTGAGCCCGTAATCCACGCATCTGCTGGTCGTCATGTAGTCCTTCTTCAAACCTGCTAAGCCAACTTCTCGTTTTCTTTCATTTCATTTTGCCTATCTTCTGGAACAGCTTTCTGACTTTCTGTTTCCCCAGGGACTTTAAGCACCAGTAGATTCGTCCTTTTCTGTAGGTATTCTTATGGTTATCATTCCAAATGAAATTACTTCTATCATTCCTGTACTTTCCTCTGAGCCCGTAATCCACGCATCTGCTGGTCGTCATGTAGTCCTTCTTCAAACCTGCTAAGCCAACTTCTCGTTTTCTTTCATTTCATTTTGCCTATCTTCTGGAACAGCTTTCTGACTTTCTGTTTCCCCAGGGACTTTAAGCACCAGTAGATTCGTGCTTTCTTCTTAACCACGTACCCACTCTTGTGTGGGTGGGTGGGTGGGGTCAGTATAAAAAAATTAAAGAAACATGAAACTGCTTACTTTAGTTAATCTATAAAAGCTGTTCTTATGATTACTTCTCTCACCAGTAATTCCTGTACCTGATTATTTAATTACAATGACTACATAACTTAATTACAATGACTAAATCTCCTTTATGTATCTTTAGATTCATAAGCTTTTGATCTTCAATTTTGTTTATTTTTTTATGGGAGGTATGCATCAACTCTCTAGCTAACTCAAGGCCCGAACCCATTCTTTTTAAGATGCTCTGTAATGTAAATACGATAACTCAAACTGCATAGTCCCTTCCACTCTGTAAATCCTCTGTGATTAATGTTCTTTTGGTTTAAAAAGCGCTATTATTTATTAGCCAATCTTGTTTACAACTGGTAAATTTTTACAGTATATTAATACTGAGAATTTTGTGCAAAAAGGCTAGTCATACGTGAGAGTACTGAAGTGTGACTGTAATAATTGAATGACAAAGCACAAAAGTTTATATTTGTAAATACAGCTGGATAAACTTTTAAAGGATTTTCCAGCATCATTACTCTGATGGGAAATCCCTTTCTTATTGAGCCAGTTCAGGAACTTTTGAGGAGAAATGTGTTGTTTGGTGTGGACATGGCGAACAATTTTCAATGAGGCAATGGATCTTATGCATGGTGGTGATTTTTATAGAACTTTAATTATAATATGTGTTATTTTATTCAATATAGATAAATGATATACTTATTATAGTTAGTTAATAGAAATTATATAATTATATATATGGAGAAGAGAATTGCGAAAATGTTTCTAAGATTGAGAGATTCGTTATATAGGTTTCGAAAACTACGATGACCATCTGAAGCGAACCGCCGATTTGAGAGAAAAAAAATTAAAAGTAATACTTTCCCCTTTTTTAGATTCCATAACTATTAAATATTACATAAAATAGTAATCCTTACATTTCTGTGTGCAGTATATCTTATTGATTTCCTGAGATCGAAAAGAGAAACACATGGGCTCATTTATTAAATGAGCCCATGTTTTTCATAAATTTATTGTCAGTGATGCTTTTTACAAATGAAGATTATAAATTGAGGTCAACGCACCTTATGAAACTCTGTGGCGTTCAAAAAATTAATTGCATTGAACTTTCATTATTTACTTAGATAATGCATCTGTGGTTGTAATGCTGGATGACTATCATTCCCCACTGTGAGACAACTACGCTGTGTACTAGGGACTCGAAGAAGTACGAGAAACTTGCATATTTGGTCTCGATGAATCTGGACTTTTCTAGCAAGATAGTGCCCCGTGTCACAGGGTTCACATTGTGGAAGAGCATATCCAAACTTATGTGTACTCCTATGGTCGAGTGGAGTCAATGCCATGGACAACCTTCCCATATCAGAAACTAACAAACACTCCGTAGTAACGCAGTTTGAAGAATCGATGCCTTTTAAAAATTTGGAAAAACACATAAGTTCGAATCCGGTCTAGGAAGCGCAGAACATTTAGATGAATTAGCTGGTATCATACAAAGTGGTTAAGTTCACCCTCCCATAAAAAGCTCATAATACCGCCGGAGGATACAAGCAATTGAAAGACATCATACCTGTTATTTTTGTCGTTCTCGTAAACGACCTTACTTCGATAAAGATAGTTCAATTATGATTTGTGCTCGGTTTTAGATGTTTGAACCGCGTTTCCTAGGGAACAAACTGGAACAACCTGCATTTATTTGTAAACAGATTCATGTTCACTTAAACATTAAGAACAAGTAATAATTAAGAAATATGCAATCTAAAAGGAAAGCTTGGCTGATATTTAGTCAGTCGTTATAGTAAATATTGATTTGTTCCATTTGAGATTCGATGATCTATGAATACATCCAGCTTTTACTTGGATCGCAAAAATCGTAACTTAAAAATACATTGAGTAAATTAGCTCCGCATCACTGAAATCATGGTTACTTATCGACTCTCCGCATACAAAATTATATCTTCGGACTAAATTATATTTGACAAGAAATTATATTCTTGCTTTCATCCTCTACTCACTCAAGAATTTATGTCCTTCCATGGCAGGATAACTACTGCTCTTGGATGAGCAAGAGCAGAAAAACTGCTCTCTACTTTTAAAGCGTTCCTTGATCTGTGAGTTCTGATTATTTAGGGCTGATATCATATTTAATTATATTTGACTCTCTTGTATTTAAAGTGAAAACTGGATATATTCACAGAAGTTTTCGTTCCGCGTTCTCGTAAATAAATATTGTGGTATTTTTGTGGAGGCTTTTGTCATAATAAGAATGCAATATTAATTTGTATTATTTCAAAGAGGAGTTAGATTTAACTTACTCTGGATAGACAAGGGTAAATAGGAACGAGCTATAATTCACTATCATTAGTATTTGTAGGTCAGGGAATACAATGGAGTTGTGATCTACGAGTAATGAATGGTTCCGCTATAAGAGGAATTAAACATCAGAAAAAATTATTACCGTAGATAATTACTCCTGTCTCTCTCTCTCTCTCTCTCTCTCTCTCTCTCTCTCTCTCTCTCTCTCTCTCTCTCTCCACTCACTACCCCTATTTCATGTTTCAGTAATTTATTCTCTATTTGAAAACACCTGTACATCTCTTTGATACATTGTCTAAAAATATACTCTTCCGGTAGATTTTTAGTTTTCACTTTCATTTCCCTACTGTTTTCTGATATTAACATCCCGGAATAAAACGACAACGGACCTGAGTAGAGGGTGCATAACTGCACTTCGCTAGTCGGATGTACACCTGTGACCTCTGGCCGTGGGAAAGGGAAGAGCAACAAAGCTCGTAACGGGTTCGGTCTTGACTGCATTAGTAACATTGAGTGTGCCGAAACATTACTCTTTCTTTCTCCTCCCCTCCCCAGTCATCTCCGTTGTGTGACTGAGTTTAACCTCTTTTTTATATTTCTGTCTTCACTATCTCTCACCACGATCACTTCCGGCCTTCTACGGTTCCCGTATCCGGAGGAAAGCTTTCTGTATTCAGAGGCCCTTTTAGGGTAAACCGCCCATTATTACAGTAGTCAAAGGGATGTGCTTTGCATGGCTTTCTGTTGGTTCCTGTTAGTTACACGGACACGCAAAGCGCGTAGTGGAAGAGGATGATAAAGCCGCTTCCGAGTGGCGATACTAATATACTACGCCAGTCTAGCAAGCTATGAAATTCATAAGAAACTCGGCAACCAATAGCACGCTAGGATTCGTAACGCTATTATCCTATCTAATATCATTTCCAATTATTAGAGTACTTACATGACTTTTTAACATTTAAATTTATTCTGACTTTATATAATTTCAGAGCTTGGAACGACTATTATGTTATTCTTATTTACATTTGTACGGTTATTACTTGACTATTGTTTCCCAAGAATTATTTGGACGCTTATAAATAGTTACATACGATCAATTTCTGGCCTTGTTGCCCGCATGGAGAACGAGGCTGAGTCCCCCCTCCCCTCTCGCTTATTGGAGGCAACAAAGCTCGTAACGGGTTCGGTCTTGACTGCATTAGTAACATTGAGTGCCGAAACATTACTCTCTCTTTCTCCTCCCCTTTCCATTGAAAAAGTTCCACTTTTTTATTTCTAGAGCAGAGTTTATTGTTTATTTAAAAATAAATAAAATACAAAAAATACATAAATTAATAAAATAGAAAAAATACTTAGCCCGCACACGTACTAATGTACGACATTTACAGTCTATTATTGTAGAGGTCACATAAAAAAATAACACCATTTGATTTATTTATAAATCATCAAACTGAAGTCTGTTTGATGATTTTCAAACTGACTTCAATTGTGTCGTTGATTTTTAACTTTTGTTTTTATTATAATTTTTGTTCTAAATCTTTATCCTATTTTGAACCGGAGTTTCATCTGAATATTTTGTATCAGATCGTCGTCCGTGCCAGGATAGAGATATACTATAGTCTTGTAAACAGCATTGGGGTGGGGGGGGGGGGGGGTGGGGGGGGGGGGGGGTGGGGGGGGGGGGGGGTGGGGGGGGGGGGGGGTGGGGGGGGGGGGGGGTGGGGGGGGGGGGGGGTGGGGGGGGGGGGGGGTGGGGGGGGGGGGGGGTGGGGGGGGGGGGGGGTGGGGGGGGGGGGGGGTGGGGGGGGGGGGGGGTGGGGGGGGGGGGGGGTGGGGGGGGGGGGGGGTGGGGGGGGGGGGGGGTGGGGGGGGGGGGGGGTGGGGGGGGGGGGGGGTGGGGGGGGGGGGGGGTGGGGGGGGGGGGGGGTGGGGGGGGGGGGGGGTGGGGGGGGGGGGGGGTGGGGGGGGGGGGGGGTGGGGGGGGGGGGGGGTGGGGGGGGGGGGGGGTGGGGGGGGGGGGGGGTGGGGGGGGGGGGGGGTGGGGGGGGGGGGGGGTGGGGGGGGGGGGGGGTGGGGGGGGGGGGGGGTGGGGGGGGGGGGGGGTGGGGGGGGGGGGGGGTGGGGGGGGGGGGGGGGATGTGATATTTATTCAGCTACAAAAGGCACTGCTCATTGGTACGACCTATATCTTTTGAAAAGAATGCTAGCTGAAGTGGTGAAATTTTAATTGACTGTGAACCGATAATAATAATTTTTTTTTTTTTTTTACAGTGACAAGGTTTATTATCATACAGAGTATTTACATAGATATATATACTCTCTATGTTCACTGGGCATCTACAGATGCTGTATGGTCACTCCGATGCTCGATGATCCACACCAGTCCTCGCCATGTAGTCCTGTTGCTTGCTTTTTCTGGCAGCCTCAACTCTCCGAAGATCAGTCACTCCACACACACGCCATCCATCTCATTGATGGTCTGCCCTGCCTCTTTTCCCATGAACTTTACCTTCTATTACTGTTCTGAGAAGTCCTCCTTCCATCCTTTCTATGTGTCCAAAATATTTTAACTTACTTCTGTCAATATCCTTAAGGAGCCTTAAAGTTCTACTAGTCTTTTCTAATACCCATTCATTTGTACGCCTTTCAGTATATGATATCCTCAACAGCCTTCTGTAACACCACATCTCAAAAGCAGATATCGGTTTCTTATCTGACTTCTTTAGGTTCCAAGTCTCGCATCCATAAGTCGCTGTTGGAAAAACAACTGCATCTAAAATCCTCAACTTTGTTCCCATGGAGATAGATACATCCTTCCAGATTTTAGACAGGTCTCTGACTGTTGTTTTAACCATTCCTAACCTTTTTCTGACATCTTCTGAACAGCAATTCTTCACATTAATAATGAATCCCAGGTACTCAAACTTGCTGACTTCCTCAATTCTTTCTCCATTAAGATACACTTGTTGATATATATACAATGAGATATATTATTATGTTTTCTGTACAGTACAAAGATTCAGTAGAAAATGCAGAGTACGTTTTTTTTTTACAAATATAAATATACATTTTTTAACCTAGCTAAATATTTATCCATCGTATTTACATATGGATTGGCACGAATACGCATACAATTCGCTATACAGTGCGGTAATACAACACATAATTCTATACGCAATTCAATAGTAATAATAATGGAATAATATACTGTATATAAAATGATAAGCCTTTTTATGTCACGTTTTTTGAAACGTTTTGAAACTCAGGAGCTACCCTGAGTGTCAAGTCATCAGAATTCAAGGAGAACCGGCCTACCAGTCTGGAACTCGGAGAGGGGGTTGGGTGCCATAGGCGCCAGGGGGGCGTAGCCCCCTTATAATGGAATAATTTTATAATAAATATACATAATTTTCTGCATTTTGTCATTTGTATTTTTCTTTCAATATTTTTTATACATTCTGTATTTAATACAGATATTTTAGCAATAATAATGTCGATTATTATTTTAATTCTCTACAAAAATTCAGGAGCGCCTGTGTAGCTCAGTGGAAGTGGTGTTTACACTCCTCAGCACTACACCGCCCGAAGAAAGAGCGTCACGAGTTCGATTGTAGTCGTCGACTAGAGGAACTTTTTCTAAGCCTTTTTTCGACCGGTTTCCGAGTTATCCGATCTCTAGCACGGGCAAGCAGGTTTTTTCTCCAGGAAACTCGGATTTTTCGTCCCATAAGCTCAAGAAAATCGACCATAGAACCTACACTATTTTTCAGACAATAAAAGTATTGCGTTAGGGTTAAGTACCACGAGATTGCAGCATTTGTTAGCCGTCTCTTCACTGCATACCGCTTAATTAGTAATAGCCTTGGGCCAGCTATCTGTGATTGGCTGCCAGTGGAGGGTGAACCCTCAGTCTCCAAAAGTTAGATAGAGCTAAAATGGCCTTGCCTACTCCCTATATGGAAATAAAAGGCGTTAGCTGAGTTTTGATTTTTTTTTTTGACAAAAATTTAGTATACAAATTACTGAGTACATTCTGTTTTTATATACTTTTTTGTTTGGGTGGCATTTCTACTGCCTTCCTCGAAGCTTCTGCAGAGCTTATCTGTGGAAGTTAATAGATAGTGATGGTTTCATGGTTTTGTTTCAGTACCTGTTGTGAACCAGACGTAGATTTACCTGTTTATATGTATGTGCTTGGAAACACGTGTATGAAGATATATGTATATATACTTCATACTTCAAAATAATTTTTTCGTGTGAAGGCGAGTACACGCACCCACGGACTACCACTGCATGAGCACAGTTTAACCTTTTTGAAGGAGGGAATTGAATTTGGATATGGCGTGGTTGTTCATTATAATGGTGTTTGAGAGGGAATTCGTTATAGGTTTGTGTGTGTGTGTGTGTGTGTGTGTGTGTGTGTGTGTGTGTGTGTGTGTGTGTGTGTGTGTGTGTGAGATTTCCTTCTAATTTTCAGTCTCGCTATATATAGCGAGATTATATAGCTTATATAGATTATATATAGCGATCTATATAGCGCCTGTTTTAGTTCTGTAGGTCCCTAGGTTTCTCTCGTCGAGTATTTAGACGCTTTGGGTGGCTTTTCCTTAGTGATTATTATACTTATATGTTATCTATGTTCGTTGACTGTGGTCTTGTTATCTGATATGTTGTTCTGGTTACTCTGTAGGTTGGACTAAAGCATTAGTAATGTTTTAGCATGACTATGTAGTGGCATAAGTGTTTCGCCTTAAATATTTTGTGTTCTGTCTTTGCTGCCCGTATGAGTGTGGACTCCCTCTTTGTTCCCAGAATATCAGTTTTACCATTTTATTTTGCAACAGTTGTAAACTTTTAAGTCTGCGCAGAATGCGTATGATGTAATCGCGTATCTTAAAATGTTTTCACATAATGCTTTATAGATTAGTATTTTCATGTGTGCCAGAACAATGTCTTTTACTCGATATAGTTTTCTTGCTATTATCCTGAGGTTGTTGTGTAGATAATATGTATGGATATTCCAACTTTGATTAACATCGAAGCGAAGTCTGAGATAACGTGTTGTTTTCACCTGTGTGATGATTGTGGTTTTAGAATCACTGCTTTTTTTATAGGAAGATGGATGTCGGATAGTGAGATATTTAGTTTCTATGGGTTTGATCTGCGGGTTTTTGAATATCAATAGCTTTATTTTTTTTTTCAGGGTTTATATATGTGCCATTTTCAGTAGCCAGTTAGATTGATGGCGTGTTGCATATTTGTGTAAGCTATGTTTGCGTTGTTTTGAATGGATACTATGGCCGTGTCATCTGTATGAGTAATATTGGAAGATATTACTTTTTAGGGAAAGGTTGTGAATATCGTGTGTGTGTGTTAAACAGAATGGGAGAAAGAACAGCTCTTTGTGGTACCCCATAAGTTACCGATAGCTCTTTGCTGTGCGCTGATCCTACAGTGGTGTGCTTTCTGTTTTACATGCATGCTTTGAGCCACTGGAGTAGACAACCTCCGATTCCGATATGTGTTAGTTTGTTCAACAAGGTTTGTTGTGTTAATGTGTCAAACGCTTTTGTTAGGTGAATAAAAACAACTAATAATATTCTGTTTTATCTAAAGCAACGTTTATTATGTTTGTGAAATCTTTCAGGAGTATTGCTGTTCCTTTATTTATTTATTTATTTTTTTGAAAACCGATGTTAATAATAATAATAATAATAATAATAATAATAAAACACCTATATTTTGATAGTTCTACTTAAATTAACTTCACTTTCTTTATTGCTTTTTTTTTTAACTTTCATTCTAGTTTGTAAATAAAAAATCACTTGTTTATAGTTTGCGTCTTGTTAAGCTAAATCGATCATAGTTAAGGAGTAAACATGGTTGTGGAAAAACAGCCAGTCCTTTTTTAAATCTTCTTTACCATTGCGATTAGGTAGAATTATGATTATTCAGGACAAATGTGGCAGTAAGCTGCAGGTGTGTGTAATAGATTCACATTATGCCCAATTTACTCCCCTAACGTGTTAATTATGCTATTTTGGATATGAACAACTAATAGCGCTGTTTCAAATTTTTTTTGTTTCAGTACTTTAGTCACTAACAGTTAATCAGTTAATAATATCTGGTAATATCAGTTAATCTGTTTATTTCATTTTATTAATTATTATTATTATTATTATTATTATTATTATTATTATTATTATTATTTTAATTCATGAACATCGAAGGTCACAACAACATTCTTTAAAACTAATCTGAAATAAGTTAAAGGAAAAAAAAAACTTATCTAGTTTTGGCAATCTTCAATTTGCATCATATTTTCTTTTATAGTGAATAGTACCAGATCATTGAACTTAGGATAAATTTCAGACACCGATTAAAGCCACGCTGTGAATTTATAGTCAGTCATTTACGTGGATAAGGACAAAGAACCAAATTCCACTCCTGAAGCATGCAAATAGAATATTCTAAGCGTTTTACGGTTGAAAATTTACGAGAGTAGAGACCAGTGAGACTAAAATATAAAGAATCAAAAGTTTAGAAGAGTTAAAAAAACAAAAACTGAAGCGCTGCATTTAAGCTTCTCTTATATAGTTTCTGGGTATGACCTCCATCTGTCTTCAGAAGTTAATGAAATGAGCGGAAAAGATCTTTTCACTGCTTTCTTCGTGAATTTTCGGTTTAATGAAATGGCCTCTTATTTCTCTATCAAAGACTACGAAGAAAGCTAAGGAATATATAAATTTTTCTTGTTTTTTAGGGCGTTTATGCAACCAAGTACTCTTGGTTGCGTAAAGGCCCTTGGTTACTGCAACCTTAATCTAGTAGGATAAGATGGTTAGTCCCCTTAGAATGTTTTGCTGTAAATTGCAAGTGTTTTTTTCAAGTCCATATGTAATGATGAAAAACCGAGTTTCTGGTTGGAAAAATCCTGCCAATTCCATATGTCTGGCTAAATCACCTTTAGTTGAAAAGCCTTCATAAATTGTTTTTCGCCTCCTGCTCAGAATTCGAAGTCGGTTTAGTCTTTCCAAACGAGATCGCCGTCGTCTGGAAGGCGTGTACGGACAAACAGAACTTCGATCAGTTGTGCAACAATTGACCGAAGCATTTAATGAAAGCTGTTCCCAACCCATATCTCACTGAACTATGCGCAGGAAATTGAAGAAGGTCGGTGCCTAAACGTCGAACGAGGTACTAAATAAAAATTTCTAAATCAGTGGCCGGTATGTGTAGCTTATTTCATATAAGCTCACAGATTAGTGTCATGAAGTTTTAACGTTCACCAAGTAAAAATACAGCGTAGCTGCCTTCGGCTCTCCATGACAGATAGGGAAAACATCTACACAAATGAAGCATGGAAATGCAGTTTTAGTTTATTATTATTATTATTAATTCCAATTTATTCTAATACGTCGATATGGTTCTCATCATAAGTGACTCCAGTATGACTAATCTGTTAAATGAATTAATATTAATCGTTTGAGAAGAATTTTTTAGTTTTTGGTTTCATATTATCGAATACACACAAAATTTCAGTGGTAAAATATTTACATGACAGTTTTGATAGAATCTTTCAGAATATTACGACAAAATATTTCTTTATGAACTTGATATGTCATGTACGTTACATTAAAATAGTATTGCCATAAACAGTAATTCGCAATTATCGGCGTAAATACGAGGAAGCTGTAAAGTTCTAATAAACACCTAAAACAAAAATACACCAATTTGTGCAACAAGAAAAATACTTTTTTCCTCAGAGGATTGCAAATAATGCACCATAATGTAACAAGTGTATAACACTTCGTGAGGAATATGTAGAATAATGTATAGTTTTACCTCAATTCCTTCATTGTGATAATCAACTTTTCAGCACACTCTCGTACACTGGTACTATTACAGAAATTCAACTGCGGATTGATTAGAAGTTGAAGTTAATGTAAAGAAATTGATACTATTATAGTATTCTGAGCCTCCGTAGCTCAGTCGGTGTAGACGAAGCCCTTTGGTCGGAAAGACCTGGGTTCGATTCCCATCCATGACGTGAGGAACCTTTATCTGGTCTTTCGGAGATGAGGGTCCCCCCCGGTAACTCGCATTTTTTCATCCCTCAAAACAGGTAAACCGGTCCCGTGGACACACACGGCTACAGTCATAAATATACTTACGGCAAGGAAGGCAACGGGAAACCACCTTGCTTCATAATCATCTCCCTGTTCTGGTAGCATATTGCTACCCCACCAGCCATAAGGCTGAAGGGTATAGACATAGCATATGTTATGAACTTCCGATGCTTTCTCATAGGTATTTCTTACCTTAAAAAGTATATTATTTGCGAATAAGGTGAATTTTGATTTCTTTCAAACGATGTGTTGAAAAGGAAGCATTTTTCAAGCAGTTATATAATAATTTAGTTCAATGACTCATTGAACATAAACTCTCTTTTTTTCCCATCGGGAAAAAAAGAGAGTTTTTATTGGGAAACCCTTTAATAAAAATAGTAAAACATGTTTATCTGAACAAATCATTAGATTGTAAGCGTAATTAATTACTTATGAAAAGTGCGGGAGCACCATCGAGAGCAGGCTGGGAACTCTGTTGTGGGAGTTATGTCCACCAGTCCCCCCCCCCCTAAGTTTCTAACATTATTCTTAGGATTCTTACGATGAAAGATGACATAATAAGTAATAATAATCATTATTTCCCATTTTTCATTTGCATTTTTAGCTCAGTGGGCTGTCACGTAATTTTGCTTCGTAGAAACCTAATTAATGATCCGATAGGATCCTATCTGCATAGTGTATTATAGTTGTCAGTTAAGTGTGTTCTGGCTGGTTTGGCTATTTTGTAGGATGAAAAAATCCGAGATTTCGGGAGGGGAAGGAACTTTCTATCCCTATGAAACCGGTTAAGTTGCCTTCAATCGAAAGATTAGAAAAGGTTCTTTGTCTCCTAGACGGGATTCGAACCTACGTCTTTTCAGCCAAAGGGCATCGGCAAAACCAATGGAGCTACGGAGACTCTTACAATGATGAAATGTAGTCAAAAAAAGATTTTAATTCATTCTTTTTAATTACAGTATCATCAAAATGTCAAAAATGAGACAAAAAGTTCGGAATGTAACAAAACAAAACAATAAAAATATATACAAAAAAGTTTTAAAATAGTAAAAGTTCACGCAGAATAACTTCGTTCCACATCCTTTTCACCGACATCTGCTATGTTAATACAAACATTAATAAAGTTCACCAACCGCTTACAAATATTAAAGCCATATCTGTTATTCTTTACCAAACTTCAACTGACATGATCTACAGCAATTGCTGTCCTCAACTACCCCAACTACATTATTCATTATGCTTTCCGTAAGAACGACAGAACATATGCATTTGTAATTTTAATTATTCCATGCCGAAGGTTATTTAAACCTTGTATCCCCCCCCCCCCCCACGCGATCTGCTTTGTCTTACTTCACTTTGTTGCCTTCATTTAATGCCGTTATCTTCTAATTCAGAAGACATGGTGAACTCGATTATTTGTCTCTGAACTCTTCTTAGTTTGATCATCCAACGAATGAAAGTGTCTTCCTTGGGTACCTCAATTTTCATAATTCAGACTAGCTTTTCTTCTCTGACTTCATAGTACAACCTGGGAGGAATCCGAGATTTTTAATATCAGTAATGACCTCACACATATTCTTCCCCTGCCTAACGGAATACCAGAAAATGTTACTAATTTTCCCTGTACCCTGGACTTTTTTTAACCAACTCTCTCTCTCTCTCTCTCTCTCTCTCTCTCTCTCTCTAGGTCTCCCTCCTGGTTGAGGTTATAGATACTCTGTTTCATTATGTATAGGACACAAAGAACCTTTGTCGAATCTTTGTAATTTACAGATATAATACACGGTCCTCATAGCCTTACTTGTTTTGGCTATAAATCCAAAACAACTAATAATTATGCCATATTTGTAGGCACGTTCATGGGAGTTGCTCCACCGAACTGTTCACTATCATTCCTACACTTTCGTCTGATCATGCAAGAATACAACTAGTCCAGCTCCAAATTTATCAAACCAACTTCTGAAATGGTTCAAGGATTCAAGCTTCATTCATTTACTTACCTATGTTCATTGGAACAGCTTTCTTGATACTGTTTTCCCCAATTAATATAACCTCTCCAGCTTGTTCAAGAAATACATTAGCAGATTCCTTCTTTTTCCCTGAACTGCGCGTATACGCACAGTATTGTTGTGTCATCGGTTTTGTGACCTCTAGTTTGTGCGATTGATATGAAAATACTAATTACTTGTTAATTAATTAATAATATTTAATTGGCGTTTTACTTACTAATTCCACCTGTGAATTTTTGGAGATCTATAATGCATTAGTACGATGAGTGGAGCCAGCCTGGATGAACCCTTACCTTTACTGTAAATTCCAAACTTTGTTATTTTAATGCCACTTCAAGTCTTCGATAAGCAAGGTAGTGATGATGATGATGATGATGATGTACTGGACGATGCCACTATGAGATTCGTATTCGTAGCCTGTTGGGTGAAAATACTCCCGAAATATTTTCTGGCGACCACATATAATACTTTTCAAGCCACTTCAGGTCTCCAATAAAGATGTGCTTTGCACCTGATGAAAAGTATCTGCAACTTAAAAAATTTTGCAAAATATCTATTTCTAGCTATTTTGTAAAATCTGGTTGGAGAGAAAGGAGCTGACTACGCCAGCATTTAGACCAAGTGTGTAGCATTTTTTTTTTTTTAAATGCATTATTATTATTTCTTATGAAGTTTCAGGCATCCTTACTTAAGATTGTGGTACTACGATATAATATTTTTTAAGAATATTTCGGACTATTCTAGTAGATTTCAAAAGCTGGAAGACGTTTTTCAAAGGCCAACCAGAATCATTAGTTTCTCAGTCTAAAGATTATTATTATTTTAAACATTTAAACATGGTATCTAGACATTTTCCCAACAAATTGGGAAAGATGTCTAGATACCATGATTAACATTGGAATAAATCAATACTGGTACAAATACTTAATAAATACTTTTACAAATAAATAAAAAATAAGTACAAATAAATACTTTTCTGCATTATTGAGATTTTTTATGTTAGCTGAACTCAATAATTTCATACAGTCTAGCATCGTGAGTGGTAAGGATTGGATCGCTTTGCTCTTGCGATCAAACTTAGTGTTCTATGCCATGGGTGCTGAACCAATGAGGACACGTACTGCTCAGTATGCTTTCAAAATTTTGGGCTGTACATTTTCAAAGCTGGAAAGAGTTAGTCAAACATCGATTTCTGTTTGTAATTCTTCTTTTCCAGAGTAAGTAATGCCTATAAGTTATATGTTCCACGTCAAAGTGCAACTGGAACCCATGACTTATGTTCATTACTTACATACTTTGGAACGAAGCCAAGCTACCACACGATGAACAACTCTAATTTAAGCCTGCTCAAAGTTTACCTCTTCTAGTTAGAGTTTTGTGTTCTTTGCATTTATTTACTGCTGTCTCTCTCTCTCTCTCTCTCTTGTGGTACTTTCTTTTTAATCTCAATCACGCCCACGAAAGGTTGTAAACCTTTCGTACATTTAGCACTACGCATAGTAGATAATCCGCGATCTTTGCTTTAGAGAGCCAGTATGATACTTTTCAAGCCATTTCAGGTTTTCAGTAAACAGGTTGGTGATCTCACACCGGATGACAAAAATCTAAAGAATTTTCAAACATCCATACTGCAATCGCATTCGGACCTATAGCCAGGTGATTGGAAGGCGAAGACTCTTTCCATTCGACGAACTAGTCTATCTGCCTACTTGTAACAACTAGCCAGTTTACCATCAAAATGATAAAAAAAAATCTGAACCTACGGGATTTTTGGCCTTGTTGTTTATTATGCAGTTTAAGTAACTTAATAATAGCAACCGATTTCTTCTTATTTATAATAGGCTAGCAGTCTGGCGCATCTAATTTTCTTATGTTAAGGAAAATCAATATGAGACTGGTCTGCTGATATTGCTGAAATTTCTCTGAAAAAATTTAAATGCATATTTGGGATATTAATTTAAATGAATACCTACCGTTTTTGACTAAAAATAATTTTTTAAAAACTTTTGATGTTCTTATCACCATGTACTAATTACTGATAAAGTTCAACAGGTCCTATCTAAAATGTTTTCAGCATATTTAGATGGCATTTTATTATAATTTTTAAATGCAGACTACTACAGTTCGGTCACTGCTAAACGGTGGAATACTGGAAATACTACTGTACTAATTAGGTGAAAGCATGGAGTTCGAAAGTATCAAAGGACTTCAATTGCGTTTCATACGGCGTCCACTTCAACTCGAATTTAATATTCTCCCCTCCCTCCCTTTTTCTTTTTTTCCCCGTCTTTTTTTACACGATGTCTTGAACTTTCGACAAATCTTGCTACTGATAATAATAATCATCATAGTTATGTGCACTCTAACGAAGTGGGTGCTTCGTCTATAGTGATGAGATAGACAGATCATTAAGGAAATGCAGTGTTAAGGTCAGCACTAATAAGCTGAGAAATGTATAAAAGTCAACAGCGTAAGACTGTAGATGACACAATCGGTGCCTTTTTACCGCCATCCTTCCTCTATCTCAGCATGACTTACGATAACGTTAGGGTTAATGAGGCTGTTTTCCACGTGAGCCAAGTGTTTCCGATAGCGTATATAACGCCTGGTTTCTGACTTTCTTCTTGAAATGACCAGCGGCGCGACAAGTTTGTTCAGTGGCCAAGGTCTGGCAACTTGCCGCCATGGAAATCACGAAAGCGAGAGAGAGAGAGAGAGAGAGAGAGAGAGAGAAACAACATGATAAGTGATCTCTGAACAGTCGCTAGGCAACGTTAACAGGCCTGGGTTATAGCGCGTGCCAAGGTCATCAAGCAATGTGAGTCTCCGCCTACAAGGATTACTTGTGTCGGGCTACATTAAACCATTGTTCACATCAGATGAAGAACATGATACTTTTTTGCTCTTTCCATTAAGTATGCAGCTTCTCTTTTTTTATTCTTGTTTTACCGCTCTCGTTATACAGTAAGTGGCACATGATATTAAGTCATGTCCTGTCTCAGTGGAAGCTACATGTAGGTGGAATGAAACCAAATTATCAGACAAGACATCAGAATACAAACAAGACAGATGTCCTTGCTGTTCTCGAGGTCCGTTATCAGAAGCTTTTTAATATACACCTACGAGTTAATAAATAATATTTGTATTTACAGAACGATTCTTTCTGTTCATGGTCATGAAATCCTGAACTACCTTTAAATAGAGAACATTTCGGATAATAACGGATCTAGAAACAGGACTGAATGCTAGGCCACTATTTTAGTACTTATCATAACACGAAATAGTGTAATTGCTGTGCATGTTTCAAGTATTATACAATATAGTATCCGTCTTCTGCAGATGTTACTTAAAGGTCGATGGACGACAAAAAAATAAACAACAAAAACAATAAAAAAAAGCTCGTAAAATGCCAGAATAGATGCATATATGAATAGCACAAAAGTTATTTTTCTCCTGTTCTCCCAATTTGAATGCTTGAGCACTCCATCATCGTAGCTGTTACAGGAGCGAGTTCGTGTGGGTAGGAAGGCTGATAGTAATTGCGGTTATGGTGAAGATATTGGACTTTCGAAAAAAATATTCTATTTTTTACACTAGTGATTCGTCATTCTTACTAAGGTCGCGGGAAGTTTTAGTTCTTTTACACATAACGAAAATATAAGCAAAAATGAGGTATTGCGGTTTATAGAAAATGATAACGTATTCATAATTTCCAAATTAGAGCGATTTTTTTTTGGATATATCTCTCATATTCTTTCAGTTTCTATTGATTTCGCTCTATGAAATATTCATATGATATCCTATAGATTTATTTTTCTTGTTCTTTCTATATTGATACGTCTTCACTGCTAGAAATTGATGAGACTAGGGAAATGGGAGTGACAGTGGAGAGCGAATTAAACTTTAGAGGATATAGCAAAAGTGGATAAATAGGATCACCTGGATGCGCATAGAAGATTGAGAAATAGGAATAAGGAAGTTATTCGTTTTTATGGAACTTTAATAATTACCATATCTGGATAACAGCTCAGATTGGTCACCTTGGTTTCTGTAGGAGGAGGAAGTAGTGTAAAGGATTCAAAGGCTGGTCCAAGATGACGTTAGACCTGTGGAGAGCTTCGTATGAAAATAGATTGAAAATTTGTGGATCACAAAAACTCGGTGGTTTATGAAAGAGAGAAGATACGATAATAACGTAAAACTTACTAAAGATGTTCTGTAGAATAAATGCAGGAGAAAATTTTCAGCAGACTTCCGCTTCTGTTGTCTGCTGAAAAAATTCTCCTGCATTTATTCTACAAGGGAAGTTGGGTAGAAGCATAGTTATCGAGGAAGTGAGGACTAGATTTTGTGCTTGGAGAGTGGTGACTGATTGGAATTTATTGCCGGAAGTGATTGCGAGCATACTGTAGGTAAATAAGTTTAAGAAGAGGTATGATAGGAATTGTAATATTCTTAATCTGGAGCATGGCCGATGAGCTTGATCGCATCGGTAATATTTGTTAATAATACAAATAATAATAATCTTAATTATAATACAAAATTTTAGAGTTCTTATTGATATTAGTCGAAATTTCATAATTTTGATTAAAGTAAACACAAAAATGAATGCATAATAATTTTGTTGTTCGTTCCAGCCAGAGAGTTTTGTGAGCAGGGCATGTTAGAAATGCTGGCAGCGCTTATGACCAGTTGTTACCAATTTGGAACACCACTACTTTGCTGATAGTATGTCTTTCATAATTATTACAAAGATAGCTTCAAGAAACTTCCATCTTGATACATCTCTTGAGTAATCATTTAGAACATGTGACCTAAAATGCTGGTTTTGGTTTTAGTTTCATATGTTCTACACCTCAAGTTTTCTTCTTGTGATTCGCCGGAACTGACTTGTACATATGTTTCTTTTTATTCTACTCTCTGCACAATAAAATTTCTAATGACTCATATGTGGATCTGAATACAGATATCGCAAAGTAAGTCTGTTAGTTCTTTTTCCACAGTAAATTTAGTACCACTCATGATGTTATTTACATTCATAAAGACGTTCGCTGCTGTAATGCACATATCCAGTTTTTTTTAATACATCAACTCTGTATATAAGGAGGTCACAAAACCTATAACATCCGAGTGTCCTACGAAGGATCCGTTGAGGCATTTCTTGAACAGCTGTATTCGTAGTCCATGAGAAGAACCGTGTGAAAGAGGTTGTTTCAAAGATACTGAGAAAGATGGAATGAAAGAGGAGGATGAGAAATTAGTGGTAAGCTTCGAACTGTGGACGGACATTGACCAGCTGCTGCTAGTGTTTTTAAACATTTTAACAGGAACATATAGAAATGACTGGCCTGTTTGGTAGAGCATTTCTCCAATGAAAATACCAATAGAAAAGATATAAAGTAAAAAGTACAGAATGTCGGTGAGATAGTGATTGACAACGGTATCATCTATCTTCTCGGAATTTCTTTTAATTAAGACCTTTTAGGATGGACTTGGAAGCACTGCTCTAAAAGGTTTTATATATATATATATATTCAGTGTGACGTGTTGCACATGTGAGAAGTAATTAACGTCTTGAATAGAACAGTACGCTTTTGTTGAAGGCTAAGGATGTGGCTATTATTCTATCGTTCATGCCGTGAAAAACTGCAAGTATAAGTCAGCGAAAAGAGAAATTTGATCTTGACTGCAGGTTTGAATATTATCAATGGTAAAGGGAAGTGAATAAAGACTGCTTTTATTAGCTCTGAAGCTCGCTAGGTTGTCCTTATTCCATTGGAGAATGGCCAAGGGGTCAGTGTTCATGAAATTAATTATGGAAGATTTTGAAGCTTGAATCATTTGAATGCTACAGCATTTGTCACATAGAGAGGAGGAATGGAATATGCTGTTATCAAAATATTATTACTAGCGAGGTCAGTGAGAGAAGGTTCTCTGGAATTAGTGGGCAGTCTGAAGTGGGGGAAATCATCCACCGTAGCACATAATAGTGAAGAGCAGGCGAAGCAGTCCTCTAACTCAGATCTGTGAAATGTCCTAGAAGGTGTGATCCCGAGCGACCACATCTATATTTTTCTTTGGTTTGTGTCCAGAGATGAGTAAGGTTAACTATGGGATTTGCTCTAGAGCAGAATCCATTTTGTGATCAGCAATGAATTGGTGGGCCTCTAGTTAATGGAGTTCGCTATTGATGATATTCTTCATTGATTTCGAGAGAATTAAAGTAAGGACAATGGAACGATAGATTCCTGGTTGTCCATTTTCCATTGTAAAACTGGCTCTGCACTGCTATACTTCCACACTATCAGGTAGATCCCAGACGAGCATGCATGACGATACCCTATCGGTATTAATATGGATGTACAGATTTGATTGTCTATGCTGTGTAATTTATTTCTTTCACACTGCATAATATTGTCATTTACGTCATTATCCCGACCAAAAGATTTATTGATATTTAAGGAATCTTCTGATGTCTCCCTGCGAACGATCAGAGGGGACCGATGACAGTGAGATGTTCTTGTATGGTATAAGTTGATTTGTTTTGGTCGTATTTGCCAGAGTTATCTTTGGATGATATCATAATAGTATCATTTAGTTGTGAGAATGGTGGAAAGGAAGGGATGACCTTTTGAAAGTGTTGACTAATAGTATATAAAATAGTAGGAGCTTCCTTGTAAGTGTCTGAATT
This sequence comes from Typopeltis vanoorti, assembly GCF_054136105.1. Lineage (NCBI taxonomy): Eukaryota > Metazoa > Arthropoda > Arachnida > Uropygi > Thelyphonidae > Typopeltis > Typopeltis vanoorti. The sequence continues at coordinate 69,526,644 of NC_143573.1, read as the reverse complement.
TCCAGGAAATAAATCTTCTAGTAATGAAAGATTCGTATATCTGTTGTAACTAGAGAGGGAACACAAAAGTAACAAGTCACCATTTAAAATAGGGTTAAAATGCATAAGTACAAATGTAAGATTAACAGAATGCTTAATAAATGAAGAAAAATATACCACATGAGGAGATAAAAATGTAATACCTTGCTCGTGTAATTTATTACAAAGTCAATGCCATTTACCACTGATTTGATAAAGACGTTTATTGTTCAGAAGAGAATTGTATACTGCCCTTAGAAGGCAACTCAGTCTGGGTGTTTGAGCTTTTAATATTATCAGCAGTCATATATATAAACATGGATATCGGTTTGATTATTCTCTGTTGCAAGATTATTATCTGTGGTTGAATAATAAACTTAAATATTTCTTGAAAATATTTGATCTGAAATATATACTCGTTGCTTAATTGTTGTAGTCAGTGGTCGACATAATATCGGTGGCATTTTTCTTTTATAAGTTTTATAAGGATCATTATATATTTATATCATTTCGAATAGGACTCCTTTCTCACATAAGGAAACAGTACTACCGAGAAGTAGGTTTCAAAATATTAGCAGCTTGCGACTTGAGCTCGTTAAAAATTTATGATTTGTATTAGTAGATAATGAGGTTTAAGTGCAATCGCTGGCTAGTTTGGTATCCATGTCAGTGGATATATTATTAAGCTGCTTGCGCGGAATGTGACTGATAAAAATAAAAACTTAATGCTCTTATATTTATTGATGAAAATTAGACACATCTTACTTTTGTGTAAAATTAAACGGAGTGGTTCGTCTGTAAACGAGATGCGTATAACTCGTTGATGCTGATAGTCTCCTATACTAAATCCTATGGACTTGTGGATAGTTGAAAAACGTTTTATAGTCATAATATTTCTTTTTATTTTGTTCTTGTAGTTAGAAGAAATGTGAAGAAGAAACCTCAACTGAAAATTGTATCGATGATTTGAGTTCTGCTGTCTAAATTGATGAAGTATTAGGTTTTGCTGTACATTTCTTCTGCGTAAAACTGCTTCATATTTTCAAATATTTTCATGTCTTCTATTCCTCTCAAGAAACGTTTTGGTTATACATTTGGTAATTCGTGTAACTTCAGCAGAAACCTCTCCGGTGGTGGTGAAGTGACTCACTCTCTGAGCTTAGGGAACAGATTGAAGTTTTGAGAACGCTTGACAAGGGCTTCCTCAACCTTGTATAGGGGTGAGGAAGCGTTTGGTTTCCATAAGATCAAGTACTTCACGAGAAACATGTGGTCTTACATTGCCATGGTGTCCATTATGAGTCAGATTCTCTCTCATTCTTTGAGGTCTTATTTCGCAGAAAGGAAGTGAGAAATAGAAAACGGATGCAACTAACGTGAAGATGGAACCTATTACGTCATCCCCTTGGCCATGAATTCGTGGAAAGCAGAAATTTGAAATGACACGCGTATTTGGGAGGAACTTATTATGTGTAATAATCTTCATTCATATGTTCACCGGACATCCACAGATACCGTATGGTCACTCCGATGCTCGTTGATGTGCAACACCAGGCCTTTCCATGTAGTCCTGTTGTTTGCTTTTCTGGAGGTTTCAACTCTCTGTAATAATCTTGAATATCGTTATTCATATTTCGTTGTTCAGAAGTCATTAGATTTAGCCGAATGTACAACAAGTAAAAATTCAGTCCCTTTTCTGAGCTATTCGAGTTAGTTGGAACAGGCAGTAGGGTTCATACCGACGGTATGGAGTCAGAATAAGAAAGGATGATTATATAAATTAAGTGGATATTAAATCCAACATAATTTCAAAGCCGAATACCGAAACTTTTATAGTTTCTGTATTCGGCTTTGAAAATTGACTAGAGAGCTTGCGGGAATACATCGCCGCCATACTACGAGTTGCCCTAGCCGAACCGAACCTAATAGGAAAAGCACGAACGCTAAAAGCGCCTTCTATTAGTCCATTTTGATAGGTTTCACTAGTCTGACAGCTGTTTCAAACTCATTGGTTTTCGTCAGAGACACTGTTTAAGTACAGGTCTCTCTCTAAAAATTAGGCGATCCGCAGACCACTCAAAAAAAGTGACCGAAAGATCGTCCAACTCAGCGTTGGTTCCACTCAGTGACAGGCTCACCCTACCACCCATCAGAACCGCTCATATTCCAGGGAAAAGCATCCACCGCCACGGCCCCACACGGACCACGCCGGAGAGCACCCACCGTCCCCGAAGACTCAAAATACTCTCTCAGGTAAACCACCCGAAATCCCCCTCCCTCCGGGAGCAAAATTCCGGAAGAAACCGAAGAGATCAAGAACTCTCAGTACTAGGAAACTTGAAGCGTAGGAGAGGTGTATTTTCCGTAAGCGAACTCTCGGTCGGTGCGTAAAGTATTTACTAAAATAAAGAGCTAAAGGCTTCATTTCGGCGATGCAAAATTATATAAATTAAGTGGATATTAAATCCAACATTATTTCAAAGCCGAATACTCTTTTCGGTTTCTGCCTAGTCTCTGACGAAAACTAATCACTTTGAAACAGCTGTTCAAACTGATACCTATCAAATGGACCAATAGAAGGCAATATACGGGCGCTTTTATCGTTCGTGCTTTTCCTATTAAGTTCGGCTAGGGCAACTCGTAGTATGGCGACAATGTATTCCCGCAAGCTCTCTGGTCAATTTTCACACGAAACTTTTATAGTTTCTGTATTCAGCTTTGAAATGATGTTGGATTTAATATCCACTTAATTTATATAATTTTGCATCGCCGAAATAAAGCCTTTGGCTCTTTGTTTTAGAAAGGATGATATTTTTGTTCTGTTGAACTTCTGTTAACATGATCCTGATCTGAGACGCATTTCATAGAGATCCTTACACATATCCATTATTCCAATTTCCAGTTTTGGCAGTTATTCAGATTTTTTGAGAAATCGATAAATAAGTGTTCCATGATTTATAATTTTTCATTTTGCTTTCTGAAACATTATTGACTTGTATGTGGAAATTGCCAAAATTAGGTTATTAGAAAACGGTTACTATCGGCTACCAGTCTTAAGAAAAAGGAGCGAATAGTTTAATTTAATTTAGTGCTATTAGGCTGTGTTTAGTCGTATTGAGGTATGATCAGTTTTTCTCCTTGTTGTTTTTCCTTTTCTTTATTATTTAATCAAGAAAATGAGATAAAGAAGGCATTTTTAGTTAATCCGCTAACCTATTTAGTCATTCTCAAGCACTATATTCGCATAATGAATAGTTGCACTGTCATAACATCCCTGCCTAATTCCGAGGCGCACAAACGCAGTTTGAGGAAATGCTTGTGTGCAACCTGATAACATCTCAAGCATTTCCTGAAACTTGCGGGAATTCCCCGTCACAGCTACTTCTACAGTTGTTACTCGATTTGATATTTTAAATTACGTTTAGGTTTCGTCACTGGTAATATACTGTGTGGTCTAAATTCTGTTGTTATCTGTTGCTGATTAGCCTGAATAAAGCAGAATTTTTCGCTGTGGGAAAATTTAGAGCTGCACAGCCATCGCGTAGGTTCATCAGATACTATATGCAAGAAACAGTCTTCTTCGTTTTACATCGTGTCTACAGAAATTATTTCAGAGGTTTATTAATTATAGTTGCCAAATTACCTTATGTGAGGAACTTTAAGAAAAAAAAGTCAGTATATCTTAAAAAAGGAACTCGATGTTTAATCGCATAATATTATGTACTTTTTTAATGCGACTCCTGCTCACGGAAGGTTATAAATTCGTTAGTACCGCAGGTGTGCTGAGTTATTTTATTTTTAAGTTATTTATTTATTTATTATTATTTATTTACAAGGTCCCAAAACTGTTGCTCTAGGGACCAAACATCTAGACCTAGAACATTTTTTTTTTCAAGTCACTTCAAGCTTCCAGTAAGTGGGGCAGTTGTCTCACTTCGCGGCTCAATCGGTTTCGAATATTCTCTTCGATTTGAAAGACTAGGGTTAGAATCCCATCTAGTACGCAAAGAACCTTTTTCAGGTTTTTTTTTATTTATTTGAAAATGAGTTAGTCGGTATCATACGGAGATGCCCAGGATTTTCCTCCCAGAAGCTCCAGTTTTTTATTCCACACGCAGGCAAACCTGCTAGGAGAATACATGCAAATTCCCACATAAAACTGTCTATTTAGGCATACATACTAAGACTAACCACTTATCCTAAAATTCTGGTTATGACAGTGAATCTGGGAAGATCATGAGCTTTAGTTTCTGCGGATTATTATTATATTCACAAACATCCATGTCTACGGCGGGATTCGAACCGGTAGCCTGTTGGTTGGAGAGTGAGTGCGTTAATCACTGGACCAACCAGGTTTATGTATTATTAAATGAAGATCTAAATGAGATATCCAAAGAGTATGGTATGATAATATCAACAGAAAAATCATCTAAAAAACAATCAACTATGGCCTTTAAAGGAAAAGATCTATCAAGAACTAAAATAGTAATAGATAAATTGGAGTTCTGGGCTAAGGAGAATGGATTTCAATTTAATGTGACAAAATGTAAGGTTATGCATTTTGGGGTGAAAAGTTTAGCAGCAGTATACCACATTGGTGGAACTGTACTCCAAGAGATTGATGAGGCCAGGGACTTGGGAGTGTTGGTGGATAGGGAGATGAAGTTTAGGGGGCACATTGCAAAAGTAGCTAATCAGCTCATCAACTCAGTTGGTTGTTGAAAAATACCTTGACGAGCAGAGACAAGCAAGTTATTGTACCTCTGTACCGAGCCCTGATAAGACCTCATCTCGACTACTGTGCCCAGATTTGGTCACATCGGTTCCTTCTTGATGGGGAGGAGGTGGAGAGGATCCAGAGGCGAGTGACTAAGATGATAGCAGGTCTATGGAATGAACCATATGAGAACAAGTTGAAGATTTGTGGGTTGCAGAAACTAGTTGATAGGCGGAAAAGGGGAGATATGATTGAGACATTCAAATCGCTAAAAGGATTCTATAGGATTAATTCAGAGGATATTTTTGAGATCAGGACTGGTGGTGGGAGAACTAGGGGACACCTATGGAAGCTGGCCAAGAGTGTGGTTAGCAGGGGTGTTAGAGCTGGGTTCTTTACTTTTAGAGTGGTAAATGAGTGGAATAAGCTGCTAGAGTCTGTTGTGGGTGCTATGACAGTGAGCGAGTTCAAGGCAAGGTATGATAGATACTGTGAGAATGTCATATAGTTGTGTGGACATGATGTTCAGGGCCTCCCTCGATGAGTCTAAGGACTCCCTGGAGTAGCCCGAAATAATAATAATAATAATAATAATAATAATAATAATAACAACAAGATCTTAAAACAGGTGAATTCATTTAACAACCTAGGATGTATGATCACATATGAAAATAAAAAAGATATAAACGTAAAAATTGCAAAATATTTAAAAATAACAGGTGTAATTAACTCTATATTTAAATCAAACCTAGTTCAAAAACAAACCAGACTAAAAGTATACAATACATTAGCCCTACCAGTCTTAATGTATGGAAGCAAACTCTGGACAATAAAACAAAAAGACAAAGATTAACAACAACAGAAATGAAGTTTATGAGAAAAACTGCAAAGTATACCCTATTTGATCACAAAAGAAAGGAATAAATTATGAAAGAATTAAACCAAGAACCATTAATAGAAAAAATTAAAAAATATAAACATAAATGGGTGGAACATGTTCAAAGAATGAAAACAGAAAGATTAACCAAAACAAGCCTTAAAGTACAAGCCACTTGGAAAAAGAAGAATAGGACGTCCTCTTAAACGATGACTTCTAAGGCCGGAACAGGCCATGCTAGGCCTAAATCCTTGATACGCATGATGATGATGATGATGAGTAAGTGACGGGCAATTTTAATGAATAAGTAAGTAATGAATCATTTAATGAATAAGATAGCCTACGGTTTCGATAATATCTTTAACTACTTGTTATCCTCAGGATCATATCATATAAAATAATGAACTACATACACAAAAATACACACTAACTTCATGTCAAACAAGATTCTCTAAGCTCCAAGGGATCTGCTATTACTGGGAGTAGTGATGCGCATTACACTATAACATGCAGCTATAAAAAGACTTCTAAAGGGACTATATTGATCAAGTACATATAATAAACAACTATGCTTTACCAACTAGCTTCACCAACTAAGGCTGTTGGCATCTTCAGGGTACATAACTGATGTAAGGCACTAAAAAGTAAAAAACAGTTACAAACTATAATCAACCGATTCAAATTATATTAGACAAAAGAACATAGCGCGTACAAAACATGCATTGAGCGTGCATGATCTCACTTGTTATTTAGGAACGTTCTATGGTTGGCACTATAATTCAGTTCTGGTGAGTTAAGAGTCTTCCAGATCACGGACAAGATTAGTCCTTGGTTCCTGTTAAGGTTTTGTGTACAGCGGGCAACTGCTGTGGCTTCTTTAATAAAACGGGAGCGGAAGTCCTCATCTATATAAGGAATTGTGCCTTCTATCCCTCTCTATGACATGGTTCGTTCTTGAGAAGTGAAAAGCTGACCCCGATTTTTCTTCACTGTTATTATTGACTCACCAATATGTTCTTTTTGCCTAATTTCAAGGCTTCTTGAAGTCTGGTCGATATAATTCAAGCCGCACGAGCAGGGTATGTTTAAAACTCCAGCATATTTGAAGAAAGGATGGTTATCTTTGGAGATCTTAAGAATTGTCTAATCGTTTCTGTAGGTTTAAAGGGCACTCTTATTTTATGTTGTCTGAGGAGTCTTGCAATCTTATTCGAAACTGTCCCTAAGTATGCAGCTATTGATATTCGAGCATAGCATTCTGTGAACATATTGGTTAATGAAGGCCGATCAAGCTTAAATGTAACTTGCTACGCCCTGTTCCACTTTAAGATTTCAAGAAATCACTTCCCTTCTTGGGAATAGTCCCTTGTTGCAATTAATGCAATTAAAATATTATTAAATATTATATTATTATAAAAATATTATAAAATTATAATATATAATAATATAATTATAAAATTATAATTGTGTTTAGTCTTTTTTTTAAAAAACAGAACGTTTAAAAAATTAGTACTACTTTAAAAACCACAAAAAAATAAATAACTTGTCTGATTGTTTTGACCAATCACATCGCTCCGTGGTCACTCCACTATTCTAAAATCAGAACAAACATGTTGGATGCGATAGGTGTTTCCTTTGCGACTCCAGATTTTTTTATTATTCGAAATTCTCATGGGAAAACATTGACGAGTCAGTCAAAGCAAATTTTGATGAACGTTTACGCGAAGCTGCAAGTTCTATACCCTGGCAAGGAAGAGAGTGTAGTGATGGTGAGCTAGTTGACCGATGTTTTGGAGAGAACCATCTTCATTGTGAAAGCTGATAAAAAAAAGAAGTCACATGTACTGAAGATAACACCCAAAAGCGAGCACGACGGGGACTTCAACTCGACCAAATCATTGCGAAGCACTCCAAGCCAAGATTGACGACTTCGTTCGGTGGTGCCATTCACTGAAAGATTCATTCATTTTCCTTCAGTAATGAGCAGCCCACACCGAAAAGGCTGATTTTGAAGTCAACAGTGATCCCGATCTGCCATAAATATTAAGAACGACGCTTTATCGGATGATGCAGGATGTCGGCTTCGGATACATAAAACAGCAGCGTGCATCTGCCTTCATGGAACGAGAGAATGTAATTGCTTGGCATCGATACCTTCGAGCACGGAGCGTGGAGGAATGTGCACCTTCCTTGCAATCTTAAAGGGGGACAGAACATAGAACATCTGCCAGAAAATTTTTTTTCATATTTCTAGGTCATTAAAAATATTATAGAAATAAACGATGACTCATGATTTTACTCTGCATTTTACAGTTTACAGAACCCACAACTTCTGACTCCAAGGAGGGTATTTCTGAATTTTCTCTAGATATCAAAGTCGAACTAGTTACCAGTTTTGATGCGAGTACGTATAGAAATGGCAGCGTGCATTTTTCTTATCTTTCAAAGTGAATAATATTGAAACACGCATATTATTCTAATGGCGAACAATGATCTCTACGCATATTCTAAAATCTTGGTTCTCTTCTACAGCATTAGCTACCTGCTGCCAAGAACACGGCAAAACTCAACATCCAGTATAGTCAAATATATTTTATCTTTTCTTATGCTTTAGTTTTATTGGGACATGCTGACAAAAGCCAACCTGAACAAAAATTTTAATTTACAAAGACTGTCGCTGAGAATCCGTATGGGTGTAGAAAAGTCAATGATCATGTCAACAACATATTTGCATGTGTGAGTCAATCCTTTCAATTTAGAAGATCTCTAACTACAATTCATACCTACTCTACAAATATTTAAATAACCCACAATACCACTTGACTGAATGAATTAACACAGTTCGAAAATGTTTCACAGACTACAGCACATTAAAAGCCAGCACATGACTTCTCCAAATTCAAATTATGAAAGTACCATATGTCTACAATCTTTTAATATTAATCTGAATTAGTAGGGCATTAAATGCTATCTGAATAGTTTGCTATTAGTGCACATGTTCTCTGGTAATTTTTTCATTAAAAAACCTTGCCACGTAGCTAACTCAACTCCAGTTAAGTCATATTCGCGTCAAGTTTTATTATTTATTTATTTTTTATTTTTTACAGCGAGGTAGTTGCAAATTTAATGCTTATTTGTTTATGAAGATTATGAAATATTTATTAGTGCGGAAATTCGTGAAGTTATTAAAACGTATATATCCATTTTTAAAAATGTATGTTTTAAAGTGGAAAAATCGGTGTCCAGTAGGTCAGTATTTTGTTTTGCTGGACTGTGGTATAGGAAATAACTCACGGCCGTCATTTAGACAAAAGAAAAGAGCATGTACACTTATCATCACAAAGCAGAGATAACTGGATATGTAAATACTTATTTGAAAAATATGGAGAATCACTACATTATAAATAGCGTGTATTATTAATACTATAAATATATCACCCATGACAGGAACAAAAACTAAAAACTTGGGATGTGATAGCATTTAGGATATGGAGACGTTTATAATCGTCAACGTGCATCAGAGAAACGGGTGATATATAAAAATAACAATGTCAAAAAAAAGTATCATTATTTTCTACCGCCATGGGGCCATTTTAAAGAGATCCGTTACATAGCTGATAACTATCATATCAAAGCAGGTGATGACAGTAAGTGATGACAGATGTTGCAGTCCTTAGTCGGATTATTATGGCTTTGTTAAAAAAAAATGGTGGGGGTGAGGGTGTTGTTGATCCCTTTATGCTACCTTCTGCCCAACATCCTCTCTTCCCCCCCCCCCCCCCCCTACAACACATGTGTTTCTTTATGCGGTCGAGTTCATTGTATCCAGACTGCACACATCCAGTTGTTGGCGCGTGTTAGCAGGGTGACAGACCACTTCATATGGGATGTCACAGGCAGAAGATTATTTGCTATCAGAAAGAGAACATTCCACTAAGAAATATTCCAAAAGTAACTGAAAGTCTGTTGCAGTTATTTGACTATGCTTCTTTCATAAATTCAGATAGTCTATAAAGAGTTTGAATTTTTGATAACTTCATTTCTATCATCATCATGCGTATCGAGGATTTAGGCCTATCATGGCCTATTCCGGCCTTAGAAGTCATCGTTGAATCGTTTAAGAGGACGTCCTGGTCTACTTTTTCCTAATGGCTTGTACTTTAAGGCTTGTTTTGGTAATCTTTCTGTTTTCATTCTTTGAACGTGTTCCATCCATTTATGTTTATATTTTTTAATTTTTTCTATTACTGGTTCTTGGTTTAATTCTTTCATAATTTCTTCCTTTCTTTTGTGATCAAATAGGGTATACTTTGCAGTTTTTCTCATAAACTTAATTTCTGATGTTATGAATCTTTCTTTGTCTTTTTGTTTGATTGTCCAAATTTCGCTTCCATACATTAAGACTGGCAGGGCTAATGTATTGTATACTTTTAGTCTGGTTTGTTTTTGAACTAGGTTTGGTTTAAATATAGAGTTAATTACACCTGTTATTTTTAAATATTTTGCAATTTTTACGTTTATATCTTTTTCATTTTCATATGTGATCATACATCCTAGGTAGTTAAATGAATTCACCTGTTCTAAGATCTTGTTATCTATTACTATTTTAGTTCTTGCTGGATCTTGTCCTTTAAAGAAACTTCATTTCCATATACGATATAAACAATTCGTTAAATGCAACAATTAGGAATTTATTCAAGATCTATCATACTTAATTGTAAGAATGTTAACGTTCACTATATCCGCCATTATTTTGGATACAAAACGTAGCACGATTTCAAAGTTCCCTGATTATTCTGCAGTTGTGTTTGAATTATAGCACTGACTGATCACATGTGTTATTCTAACACGCAGATCGTTTACAGAACAAGGCTTCAGTGAGTAAAATTGTTTTAACATGACTCCACAAAACAAAACAAAAAAAAAAACCTTATCTATTTAATGGGAGCAAGTCTAAGCAGTGAGGTGGTCAAGGATGTTGACTCACCTCCAATCTGTTTATCGGGAAAATTCTCATTTGAAAATTCTAGAATATTGCGGCAAAGTGGAAGTTTATCCATCTTGCTGATAGATGTACTGTCGATCGCCTCAGTTTAAGAATAAGGAAATTCTACAGCATATTCAAATAATCCTCACAATTCACAACAGTCCTTTTACAAAAGAATGGAGTATTTATGAATTTCCCAGAGCACACCTGAAGCTCACTGTAGGGAAATCTCTTTCATGTTCTCAAACCTATTTGGAGTTTCTGTCACCCAAAGATGGCAATTATGTCGATTAACCTTGCTGCTGAGGTGAATGTTGCTTCATCACTAAACAGTAAATTGTGAACAGATAAGACATTGTTTTCAACTTCATGATCAAAATTATAAGAAAATGCTAATACTGCATGGTCGCCTTCTCCCACAACATTTGGTTGACTTGAATCATGTACGCTCGCTGTTGTAGTTTTATTTCGAACATTTTGTGAACTGTAGATCTAGAAATACCCACTTCCAGGAAAGTCCGTCTTACTGATTTTCATAGACTTTAAAATTCCAGGCGACACAGTATCGGAGGAAATCGGAGAGACACTTTTCTCTCCGATTTCCATTTCATGGCTAATTCTTAATGGAACTGATGTCGTTGTTTATTATTTTTTCCAATTTTTGTGATTGAATTTCTCTGAAGCGCTTCCTTGTTGTCATGAGTCATAAAATTTCTTCTGATAACCAATATACACTTTATCTCAGCTATCCAGAGAACGACAACTGATATTTTTCGTCGGTTGAAGCCATTCAGTAAAATTTCTTACCAGAAAAATAAAAGAAAGAAATTAGAAGAAATGAATCATTAAAATTATATTTGCATTTTGAATCATTATAATATAACGTATGGCTTGTAATCCTCTCCACTCTCTTTCATAAAGAGTCTCATTTACCTGTTTTCTTACTACTTTCCAAATGGTGCAGGTTTTTTAAAAAAAAAAACACTCTCACTAAGTGAACAGTTAGTAGTGGCAGTCTCTAGTTCCATCAAAGTGAGCGTAGCACTAATTGAGTTCAGAATAGTGGTTATTATAGATTCACGTACGTGTTAGAGAGTGGTGATTGGGATTTCATACTGCGGAGAGAGGTACCACGAAGTGTAAAATGGTACGATTTTGTGGAAAACTGACAAAAGCACATGCGTAGGGGTCGCCCACTAGAAACATGAATGATATCCCCATCTCCATTACAACGCCAAACATCACGCGATTTTGAGCACAAGGATTTCAACTGTTTAATTGATTTTTCCTATCCCGCCTAGCCTGAATCTGGCGCTTTCTGACTACCTCCACCAGTTTGCCACTTTGAAGGATGCACTCCGTGGACGCCATTTTGCAAACGTTCAAGAGTAGCTGAAACAAGCCGTTGAAGATCTCGAATGTCCGAATAAAGAATTTTATGGGGTTGGCATACAACATCTCACTCAGAGGAAAATGTATAGAGAATGATGAAAACTTTGTTGAAAAATGAAAGAATGCTTGCAAAAGATGAAGGATTAACCCATATAAAAACCAATTGATCACATGGGTTTTATATAGGTTAATCTTTTTATAAACCCGTTGTTAAATAATTTATATTTTCTGAGAAAAAAAAATAGGAGGCATTACCTTTTCTGTCGCCCTTTGTAAGTGTACAGTATGATTTGCATTATTTTTACTCCATACAATAATGGAAAATATATGAAGTTACAAGTCTTCATGTTGATAACACATAACCGAAATTAATATTTCTTCTTCACTGTGCAAATACTGGCCAGCTGATGTTGGCTAGTTGATAACGTCTCTGTTCTCCAACCAGCAGTCTCTGTGGATTCAATTTCCATTGTGGTATGAATGTTTATGAACGTCTTTATATGACAGCATGATCTTCTTCATCTGATGTGAGGCTACCTCCGTCCTTATTGGAGTCCTGTCTGTGATGAAGCAGTGCATTCAATGGATACCAAGATTGTATATCCTCATCACCCATCGAATTTGCTGCTTCATCGGAAACAGTATCATGTGTATCACAGTATCTACGCTATTTCTAGTTGGCTTTTCCAGTCTTCAGGCTAATGATACAATATATCTAGTTGTTATGAGAGATGGTTTGCAGACTTCGTGTGTGTGAACTGTGAGAAAAATTATTTAAATGCAGTTCATTGCTATATGTATTTATATTAAGTTAACTTAATCATAACTTTTATGATTAAGTTAACTTTTATTATTATGTTTTTATTGCTGATGATACAGTGGTTATCTTTCTTACTGATCGCGACATCATTGGCGCTACATCTAACGCTGCTGTAATTTTTAATTGCCATGATGAAAACGAAATTAATGGCTGTAAATAAGAAAGCGAATATTGTGTTGTCTTCTCACTCATCATTAGCGAACAGGAAATTCTGAGACCTTACAGTTACAACTCTACAACTCGATACTGCTGATGCATCTGTGTCTGATGAAATATTACATATTAATCTGAATTTTTTATCCATTAAGAAAGATCTACAACAGCATGATTTTTTAAGTTCAAAAGCGCAAACTAATATCATTATTTTTTTCTTTTCAAACCTAACAGAATTGAGCAAGCATTAATGAAATGAAATTCCGTACTGTATTACGCATTTGGGTAGTTAAATTTTAAAAATTAATACCATTTAAAATTTCATCTTTTCATTTTTAAACTTCATTTCCTTAGATATAACTCACTGAACTAATAATGGATTTTTGACAGAGCCCTAAGCGATGTTAAACTGACATTGATCTTTTGCTTAAAAAGTACAGCCATGCGTAAAGCTTTCTTACACTAGCGTTTCAGGATTTAAAATACGAAGTATTTTGCTGAGCTGCAATTTAAATCTGTCGTAGTATTCTGAATTTCAGATCTGAATTTCAGTGGAAATGCCTCAAGGGCATTAATGTATGTACTTTTTTTGAGATCTACGAATCGTGTCATTGATATGTCCTCGGACATGTCTCACAAATTCAAACTTAACATTAATGGGGAGGCATACAAAGTCGGTAATGAAAGATAATCCTATTTTTCTTGGAAAGTATATTAATAAATCCAGACAGCAGGCGGAAGAACATGCCATTTTATTAAAAAAACCGAGTTTGAATTTTCTTTAGAACTTGAGGAAATTTATAAGTGCAATTTTCATCTAAAGGCGAGTTAGTAAGTTTCCTACTGGATTGATATGATTTTTTCTCCCCGAAGTCAGGATTTTTTCCTCCTACAAAACAGATAAACTGGTCAGAGATCACATACACTTGGACAAGATATACCTCCCCCCCCCCCCATAGTGTTGGTTTCTACGACATGATTTTCAACAGTAACCACGACGAACGGATATCAATAAACCCATAGTACAGTTCTTTCAACTGGAAATTAACTTGAAAATTTTAATCCGTAATTTAGCTATGAAAATTAGCTATTATTATTTATAGGAAACGTATCGCTATTTTAGAGCCTAATGGTTTTAATAGTATGAAAGAGACAGTATTATCCGATAAAACAACTTTCCGATAAAACTTGCTGAGGATTGTCTAAGTTCTGGTGTTAGTATTTTTTAATCTCTGGGCTTCTGTTTGAAGCTGTAATGTTTGTAAATCAAAGTGAACATTTTTACGAGTATAACAATTTTGTTGGCTCTCGTCGAAAAGAATAATTCTTTTGAAAGATACTTGAGATAAAAATGAGAGAACGGACATTTTGTGTCAACTTGTTCGTTCTTTTTAACCGTTAAATGGTAACACGTTCTTATTAATTAACACACAGAAAACATCATTAATGACTCTATGCAACAGAAAGCTTCTTGAAGATTGGGTATTTTCAATTCATCAGTTTCTAAAATTATATTCTAAAACTTTTCTCATTGTCTGCTTCGGGCGAAATTGTTATAATAACTAGCTTTCACCTGCTGCCATGTTTGTCCTTTTCGCGTGTCGCGCCTTAAGGGTATTCACCCTGATGTAACTGCTTCGTTGAAGTAGTGACATCATCCCTGCGGAATGTCAGACTTCCTACAGTCACTGTACTGGATGAGAGAGAAATGACCACTTCTATGCCACTCCCTTTATACCTTGTTGTGTCTTTATGCAATCTGAGCTCGTTTCGTTTTGAAAAAGAGACTGTTTTCAGTCTCTCTCTCTCTCTCTCTCTCTCTCTGTATTGGTAAGCTGTTGACTAGTAGTTTAGAAATGATGTAACGAGAGCTAGCCTTTGTTTTATTACTACAACTTCACTCTTCAAGATAACTGAAAACTAAAATTCGAATTAATTTGTCACTTCCTCTTTGCTGACATCTGTGCAAAAAGTATTTCTTGAGGATATTCTTTACATAAAATGTATACTAGAATCTCTGTAGCTCAGTTGACATAGACGAGCCCTTTGGTTGGAAAGGCCAGGGTTGGAATTCTGTCTGTGACGTCTGTAACCTTTATCAGGTGTTTTCAATCAAATGGTAAGTCGGTCTCATACGGAGGGAGGGTTTTTTTAATCCAGAAGCTCGGGTTTTTCATCCGTCAGTTTTACTTATCATTATACTTGCTCTTACGGGATGCAGCACACAGGAGTGACGTGTCGGTTGCATTAATTCGTCGTGACCCGTAATTAGGGACTCTGCCCGTCCTAAGGGACTGAAGATTGAAGAACAATGTATACTGAGATGAATGTTAAACATCCGCTTGAAAAAAAAAAAAGAAAGAAAGAAAAAGGCTGAAAGTTACTGCCACACATTGCTGTCAGAAACTTCATATTACAGAATGTAATATTTAGAGATTTGTAATATTCATTAGAGATAGGAGTGATGGGAAGTTGACACTGGCATTCCCCCCCCCCCCCCCCACACACACCCGCGCAGAGTGAAACGTACCCAAAACGAGACCCGATAAATAGGCAGACATCGGTGTTTCGCAATCAACGAACAGGGGTAAATGTGGCGATCTTAATGACTTTGATCGTGGACGTAATATCGGCACAAGACACGAACCATTCTATCTAAGTGGTAAGAACCCTAGGGTTCTCGAGGGAATCGTATTACAGGTTTACCAACGCCCAGAGAGCAAGTCGTGGCCGACCACACGACATTGATGACAGGTGTCGACGATGACTGTCCAGACTTGTACAGATCAAACACAGGGCAACGGCTGCACAAATCACATCCAGTTTCAATATCGGAGGTTCAGGCAGCGTCAGCAAGCGAACGGTACGGCGTTCCCTGCATACCATTGGCTACGAGAGCCGACGCCCTAATCCTGTAGCTCGTCATCGGGCATTTCGCTTCGCCTGGTGTCGGTACCATCAAAACTGGACCGCTGCAGAGTGGACTAGAGTCGTGTGGTCTGATAAATCCGTTTATCAGTTGTGCCAAGCTGATGTGAGGGTTCGAATGTGGTGTCAACAGCATGAGGCCATGGTCCCGTCGTGTCTGTTGGCTCTGTTCATGGAGGTATTGGCTCTGTGATATTTTGGGGAGCCTTCTCATATGACACATTATTTCTCTTAGTCTGTCTGGAGAGGTCCTTAAACGCTTCGAGCTACCAGAATGTGCTTAGCTGATCACCTACACACTTTCATGGCCTTCGCGCATCCTGCAGCCGATGGTCTGTTTCAACTGGACAACATGCCGTAGAGCGAGACATGAGATCTATATATTCGGGATCGACGTCTAAGGTGCAGTTGTGGACAATGCTGCAACAGGCATAGCTGGAATTACCTCCGGCAACCCTCCGGCATCTAGTAGAGTCAATGCCTCGGAGAGTACAGACTGTTATTCCCGCTAGAGGAGGACTGACACGCTATTAGGTAGATATCTGTGATGTTTAGTCCATTGAGTGTATATGCCAGACATACCACGATACTAAATATTATGTCATATTGCTTTTGCTATTAGCAGTTATGATACAATTGGGTTGATGTCAGGAAGGGCATCCGGTCGGAAAACTTCAGTACCAACTCAAACTATGATTATGAGTCGAAGAGAAAATGATATAAGGGCTAGGGCGTACCCCTTAAGCGACGCGCAGCCACATCGCCCTACAGCTGTGAGAAGTGGATGAGGGCTACCGCATCAAGGGCGGGTGCGGTTAAAGAAGCGAGCCCAGCAGGTGGAGAGGATGTTGCGAGTAGGAACACTGAATGTTGGAAGCATGACTGGAAGGGGAAGAGAGGTGGCAGACATGATGAGGAAGAGGAAGTTGGACATTTTATGTGTGCAGGAGACAAGGTGGAAAGGGGGAAAGGCAAAGGAACTGGGAGATGGATATAAATTGTTCTACTCTGGAGCGAATAACGAGGGAAGAAATGGTGTAGGAATTGTGGTGTGTGGCAGAATGAAGGGTGAAGTACTGGACGTGGGTAGAAGGAACGACAGGATCATGCGAATGAAATTGGGTCTTGGAGAAGAGCGGGTGGTCGTATTATGTGTATATGCCCCGCAAGTTGGTTGTACAGCAGAGGAAAAAGATGAGTTCTGGAACGTGTTAGATGAAGAAATGAGGGAATTGGAAGAAAATGAGATGGTGATTGTCGGAGGAGACTTGAATGGGCACATAGGAAGACAGAATAGAGACTGTGAAAGGGTGCATGGTGGCCACGGAGTGGGAATGATGAACCAGGAAGGAGAGAGGGTTGTGGACTTTGCAGTAGCGTTTGATCTGGCAATTGTGAACTCGTTTTTCTTCAAGAGGGAAGAACATTTGATAACATTTAGAAGTGGTAACAACAGCTCACAAATTGACTACATTTTGACTAGAAGAAAACATCTTAAGGTTGTGACAAATTGTAAAGTAATTCCAACAGATCAAGTAGCACAACAACACCGACTGCTGTGCGCAGACTTTAAAATAAGATCGAAGATAAGAACTTCTGGTTGCCATGGGATGAAGACAATTAAGTGGTTTCGCTTAAAAGAGGAGAGTGTGAGGAATCGTTTTAGGGAGAGAGTGTTAGAGAGGATTTCGGATGGACTGGAAAGTGTACAAGATTGGTGGAAACATAATTCAAAAGTAATCCTGAGCTGTGCAATCGAGGTGCTTGGTGAGACATCTGGAAAGATTAGAGAGCAGAAGGAGGGTTGGTGGTGGAATAATGATGTACAAGTGGCAGTGACAGCTAAGAGGAAGGCAAAGCAGAAGTGGGATGAGTCAAGAGTGGAAGAGGATAGAGAGGTGTACAAAGAGAGAAAGCAAGAAGCCAATAGAGTTGTGGCACAGGCGAAGGTGGCATATCAAGATCTGTATGATCAATTAGAAACAAAGGAAGGACAGAGGAAAATTTACCAACTAGCGAAATGTAGAAATAAAGCAGCTAAGGACATCTTACATGTGAGGCAGATCAAAGATGCTGAAGGAAGAGTATTATGGAGGGATGTGGACATAAGAAATAGATGGAAAATATACTTTGAGGCACTTTTGAATGAGGAAAATGCAAGGACTCACAGAGGAGATGGGCAGCCTTCTGAGGGGATGGTGCAGAACATCAGTAGAATGGAAGTGACGGAGGCCATGAAGAGGATGAGGAATGGAAAAGCGGTGGGCCCCGACAGAATTCCAGTGGAGGCATGGAAGGCACTGGGGGAAGAAGGAATTGACCTGTTCATGAAAGTTTGCCAACAGGAAAATATACCCGAGGAATGGAGGGAGAGTACGCTTGTTCCCATCTACAAGGGTAAAGGGGATGCACAAGACTGTAAAAATTACAGAGGAATAAAGTTGATGTCCCACACAATGAAGATCCTAGAAAGGGTTCTTGATGGTAGATTGAGGGAGGAGGTGGAGATTACAAAGGAACAATTTGGCTTCATGCCTGGTAGATCAACAACAGATGCTATCTTTGGGTTACGACAGATAATGGGAAAATATCGAGAGAAACAAAGGGAGCTACATCTGGTATTTATTGATCTGGAGAAAGCATACGATAGAGTGCCAAGGCAAGAAGTCTGGAGGTGTCTGAGGGAGAAGAAGGTGCCGGAGAAATATGTCAGGTTGGTGTGGGAAATGTACAGAAATGTGAAGACAAGTGTTCGGACCTGTTTGGGACAGACAGAAAGTTTTCAAGTAACAGTTGGCTTGCATCAAGGGTCAGCATTAAGTCCGTTTCTGTTTAATATTGTGATGGAGGTGGTAACAGGAGGTGAGAGAAGATGCACCTTGGACAATGTTGTATGCAAATGACATCTTGCTGTGTGTAGATTCAAGAGAAGAAGCGGAAACTAAACTGGAAAGATGGAGAAAAGTACTGGAAGAGAGAGGTATGAGACTGAGCAGAAGTAAGACAGAGTATATGTGTTGCGCAGTGGGCGGTGGCCAGGAGACAGATCTGGAGGAAATGTCAACAGGAAGGTGAGAGACTTTAGATACTTAGGTTCAACAGTGGATGAAGATGGAGGAGCTGAGAAGGAAGTGGGATGCAGGATACAAGCGGGTTGGAGGAACTGGAGGGAGATGGCTGGAGTGTAATGCGATAAGAGGGTGCCGATCAATCTGAAAGGCAAAATTTATAGGACAGTAGTGAGGCCAGCTATGACATATGCTATAGAAACTGTGGCCCTGAGGAAAAATAACATCAGCAGGATGGAAGCAGCAGAGATGAGAATGCTTAGGTGGATGTGCGGTGTGACCAGAAAGGATCATCTGAGAAATGACTATGTCAGGGGAACAGTGAAAGTTACGAACTTAGGAGCGAAAATACAGGAGGCAAGGTTGAGATGGTTTGGTCATGTGATGAGGAGGGAGGACGAATATGTGGGAAGAAGGGTCATGCAGATGGATGTGCAAGGAAGGCGGAAGCGTGGGCGGCCAAAGAAGAGATGGAGGGAGCTGGTAGAAGAGGACTTGAAGATGAAGAACTTGGATGTGGTGACAGCCCAAGACAGGAAGGTGTGGAGGAGACTCATAACAAACAGTGACCCCACTTAAGTGGGAGAAGCTGTAGAAGAAGAAGAAGAAGAAGAAGATACAATTCGCAATTTGAAATTATATTAATTATTGATGCTTCAGACCATAGAAGTCTCCCAGCTAGGTTATTTATTTATTTTGACATTAGTAAAGGTCAGTACAATTAATTACATTAGTATGTGATAGAGAGAAAACTGTGGAGAAAGAAGAGATTTTTTAACAGTGGACAATAAAATTTATATGATAGGCCTATTTTCCCACATCAGATACTTCACCGATTTTCCGGCACCCTTGGTTCCAGAGAATTGCCGGATTAGCCGTCTTGCCGGACTAATTGAAGTCACGTAATAATAGTTTATTAGTACACCTCACCCATGAATTAAAGCACTTGCATGTCTAAAACACCATGGATTGCTAGAAACTTAAATATTAAGTTTCTAGCAGTCCATGCAGTCAATATTAAATTACATGTGAATTGTGTTAGTTGTAGTGGTAGCTTGACACTACCACTACTACTACTACTACTGTGAACTGACCCTTGGTTAGAAGCCCTAAGGTTAAATATGAGCCAAATAAACTACTATCACTTGGAATCACTATCAAGTGCAGATGTAAATAATTACGCAAGCATGCGTGCATGCCAGCAACGCCATCTACAGTGGTCCAGTGAATCAATCGGCCACAGATGGTATTGCTTGATGGTCGCAGGAATTTGAAATGCAATTTTGTAATTTTGTCCCGCTGAAAGGAGTGCCGGACCATCCATAAGATTTTAACCGCCTATACGACATAAGGAACTTTATAAGGGATTTTTCCTTTGAAGGTTGAGTCAGCCGTTTACTTATTTATTTATTCGTATGGAATTCCTCCCTTTTTCTCCCCCCCCGTCCTTATTGGGGGGGTTAAGTATTTATGGCTATAAATCCGTGTGTGTTCACTGGGCCGGTTTGCCTGCTTGCGGGATGAAAAACGCCAGAGAAACTGGCTGAAAAAACCCTACTGCCCGCGCCCAAGACCGGCTAACTTAGCTATGGCTGAGGAAGATCCTCAGATCCCTCATTACTTCGACGGGAATCGAACCTGGGACACTCCTTCCCCTGTCATATGGTTGCGAAGTGTACAGCCACTAGGCTAACCGCGCGGACAGTCAGCCGTTAACATACGGTGATAGCAGGCTTCCCTTTCGGAATTTGTTTTGCCCTCGAAACAGGAAAAGGAACCTAAGAATACACGTAATTAACAGACGTAATATACTGACCTCACAGTCTTAGTTCTTTCTGCTGTAATTCAAACAAAATCCAACTATAAAGTACGAAGGCGACAGCGTAACGAAGTAGCATTGCTTCTCATGATGTGAATTAGATTCACTGATAGTGCATAAAATCATGAATATTAAGTCCCACGTTCATGTTGTGGATAATTATGAATGTCCTGATATTGTGGCAACTTTAATGTATAAATCTTCCAACACGATATGAAGATGTGATATGAAGAGAATAGCACTGGGACATTGCAGTGGCTGGTATGTAATCTCCTGATGAGATCTCGAACTAAATCCAGTTGAACATCTTGGATGAAACAGAATGCAGAATTAGAACAGTGCATACATATAGCCCTGTTTATTAGCGGAACTGACTAATGGTTTAAACGAGAAGTGGAGTACACTGCCACTAACTTTCTTTCAGAAATGCTTCCGTAGTGCACAAAAGTAGTTATTATGGTCGACACTGGATGAATGGTTTTTTTTTTTTTTTTTTTCATAAAAATACCAATATATTAAAGATATGATTTGTTTGTATCTGGATGTATGCTATAATGTTTGGTAGGATAGGGTGTTGATAAAATATTGATTAGGATTTGGAATCGAATCCCATTTAGACGTGAGGAAATCTTTCTAAAGGGATTTTTAACTGAAGCTGGGCTAATAAATTTTATATGGATATGACAGGTTTGATAGTTTGAGTTGTTGTTTATCATATGATGGTTCACATGATATTACAAAACTGCCTGAATTATGCCGTTTATTGTTTCAGAGCAATGAACATTGTAATACCCCCCCCCCCCCCAACACACACACACAGTGATTTTGTTGGAAAGGCACACAATGGAGTTACTTATTGGCACCTTTATTTACAGAGAGGTGTGACATAGGGATGCGGTGCATGTAGAAATTTGTAATATGCAATAATTTTTTATGCGTTTATCTAACATGCAAATAATGTTGTTATTATTAACTGGCGTATGTCGGTTCTAATGTAGAACGTTTGGAAGTAGTGATGATCATTTTACTACTAATGATCATGGAAAGAGAATTCTTGGAATTAATGAAATATTAATGGAATTGAACTATATTAATGGAACTGAGCTTCAAGGAGATGACGAGGTAAGGGACTTGGGAATTATTGTGGATAGAGAACTGAAGTTTAGAGGGCATATTGCAAAGGTGACCAAAACAGCACATCATATTACATGGTTGTTGAAGAACACACTGACAAGCTGGGATAGGAAGTTATTGTTCCACTTTATAAGGCATTAATAATGCCACATCTGGACTATTGCGCACAGATCTGAACATCTGGATTCCTTGATGATGAAGAAGTGATAGAGAGATTCAGAGGCGAGTGACAAAGATTGCTGCAGGTCTGTGAAATGTTTCCTATGGGGGATAGATTGAAGGTCTGTGGGCTCCAAAAACTAGCTGATAGGCGTAAGAGAAGAAATTTGATAGAAGCATATAAGTTACTAAACGGTTTTTTGGATTGCTACTGATGACTTTTTTTCTGAACAGTGCAGGAGAGAACGAGGGTCATCCCTGGAAATTATGTAAAAGTGTGGTTAAAAAGAGTGTTAGGACAAGATTTTTTCCTTGGAGGGTGGTGAATGTGTGGAATGTATTGCCAGAGGTGGTTGTGAGTGCTTCGTCTGTGAATGAGTTTAAGAAGTATGATAGTTATTGCATGAATAATAGTTAGTGTGTCAATGTAGGATCTCCCGCGCTGAGTCTTCTGACTCCATGTAGATGCCGTTATACTACTATTACTGCTAATAATAATAATAATATATTTGCAATCTAAAACTTTTTATATATTTGCCATTAATATTTTATTAAAAATTATCTCGTGTACATTTTACTTATTTTATATATACTTTTATTGTGTTTTGTTCTTATCCCCCCCCCGCATAACATCATATTATGAAGAAGAATTATCAATGAATAATTTTAGTTTTGTTTTCATATCCTTTTAATTATATATATATATATATATATATATATATATATATATATATATATATATATATATATATATATATATATATGTGTGTGTGTGTGTGTGTGTGTGTGTGTGTGTGTGTGTGTGTGTGTGTGTTAAAGATACCAAGCTATTTTAAACCTGGTTTTAATCCATTTCCCAAGTAAGCAAACAGATAAGCAAGTCAAGTTTGCGCCTGCAAGTAGTGCAAGTCTGGGTGACCCGCCAAGTAGTGCAAGTGTAGGCAACTCGTGGTAAAGGTGGAA
This sequence comes from Typopeltis vanoorti, assembly GCF_054136105.1. Classification (NCBI taxonomy): domain Eukaryota; kingdom Metazoa; phylum Arthropoda; class Arachnida; order Uropygi; family Thelyphonidae; genus Typopeltis; species Typopeltis vanoorti. The sequence continues at coordinate 69,503,609 of NC_143573.1, read as the reverse complement.
TAAGCTCTGATCACTTCTTAATATTTACCCTTAGTGCAAAGCACATCTCTTAGAGGAGATGTATGATGCTATGCATTGAAGACAAGGGGCCACTACCCAGACCGGTTTCGACCTTTATTGAGATCTCATCAGTGTCAGCCAGGCTTAGAAATACCAAGATTTAAGTAATACAGAGCTTATAAGTATTTTACCAAAACAAGTTACCATAAGGTGTTTTTGACCTTATTAAATAAAAATCTCAGGATGAGAGATAGATGTAGAAAGTTTTTAAGTTTTAATCTGTTAATGCATTGGTAAAGAAAGTTTTTTTACCTTGGGTATAATATATGTTAAAGATACCAAGCTATTTGCAAGCGCAAACTTGACTTACTTGTCTGTTTGCTTACTCGGGAAATGAATTAAAACCAGTTTTAAAATAGCTTGGTATCTTTAACATATATTATACCCAAGGTAAAAATCTTTCTACATATATATCTTTATATATATATATATATATATAAAGATAAGCCGAAATCGAAATTTGAAACGTTTTTATATCACCTTTTTTGTCTCCGGCTTATCAGCTCGGGGGGGGGGCGCTGTAGGAGCCCGGGGATGGTAGATTCCCCCTAGTGTATATATATATATATATATATATAGAGAGAGAGAGAAGGGGGGGGTTGTTTTTTATTTTTGTAAGGCTATAGAGCGATTAGTACAGGTTCTTATTCTTTGTATAAAAAAATTAATTAAAAAGAATATGAAAACAAAACTAAAATTATTCAGTGATAGTTTCCTTCATAATGTGATGTTTTTTGTTTTTTTTTTGAATGAGAACAACACACACACACACACACACACACACACACACAGTGCTTTTAATGTTGAGCATGCTTTTCCGTTAGCAAAATCGTCGATAAAAGCATGCTCAACATTAAAAAAAGAGCTTCAGTGATGATTTTTATATAGCTTCAGTGATGATATATATATATATATATATATATATATATATATATATATATATATATATATATATATATATATATATATATATATATATAAAACTATATTTTTAGTTTTATATATATATATCATCACTGAAGCTCTTCTTTTCATGGAGTCCATATGTGACACGTATTACGCTCTAACTAGTCTAGTCTATTTATAATGTCCTTCAAAGACTCCACAAGAACAGTTGTCATCGGCTTCCTTCTTGGAAGACTTAATGGGAATACAGATGTAGATGTAGTTTTGACTTGTGTTTTTTTCAAAAAAAAAGTGTCCTCGACAATTTTCTTTCTCCCTTTAGCCTCTTCAGTTTTTTTTTTTTTTTTTTAATTTTTTTTTTTTAGAAATTCTGTTAAGATTCAGGCTGTTGCTGATTCTTTCGTGCTGTTGTGCTGATTTCTCGAACTTCGAGGCCTGGTATGAAACATATGTCATCAAATTAAATATTATATTTATTCTGTAAAGCCCTTCGTTACGAAATATGAAGGAATTTAGTGTACATTAATATTATTTAGTTTTCATCTCAAAGTTAAGAATTTTATTTTTTTTTTTAGTTAAGACATTAATAATTATATACAAATATATCTTACTAGGCTTTCATGATAAAGTACATATTAATTAATGCATCCCTGAAAACAAAGCAAAATAGTTTCCCATAAGAATGAAACGAAGTAAAATCACTTAAATTACTGTTATTAATTTTAATCGCTAAAATTTCAGCAGGATCTATTGTGGCTGTGTTGACATAGCCATAAAATCTGCAAACAGCTAGAAATTTTCAAAGCAGTTAAAAAAAACCTGATATTAATTACCAATATTTGGATGTTGTTGAAATTGTGGTCTTTTAGTAAGGTAAAAAGAGTGTCCCTATCAGAAAGTTCCCCCCCCCCCCCAAAATGTCCATTTTTAAAAATAATTGATCACTAAATATTTAGGGAGATATTGTTTTAAAAGTCAGTTCTTCAGAAATGATCTAAGGATGTTCTTTTTGAAGAAGAATATTCTGTTTTTCACTCTTTCAGATGGAAAGAAGCACTATTTCCTAATTCTCTTTAACTCATCAAAAATGCTTTAAAATTTTGGTACTACTGAGGCATGTCAACAAGAAAAAGCGAGAAATCGAACAAAGGTTCGACTTTTATACCAAGTAGTTCTAAAACAAATTTTACATAACCAAATTTTAAAAACCAATTATCCAAATAAATAAACATTTAAAAGTTTTAAATTTTAAATAAAGTTGCTTACTTGTTATTATTTTAAATGCTAATAATAATTATTATTATTACTTGACACCTCCAGAGCGTCCAAAAACTCATCGAGGGAGGGCACCTACTCTACAGCTCTCTGTCTCCACCAACTACAACGAACAGCAACTACACCAACGCCATCTATCGCCCACCATCACTAGTATTTTCAAAGACAATCACAAACGGTACAGGTATCCCTCGATTAACGCAGTTAATTAATCCCTCGATGTCACCGCGTATATCAAAAGCGCGTTAATCAAATCTAATAATCAATGGTAAAACGTACAATTCGTCCCTAAACGATTACTGCACTAATAGTTCGTTTTATATGGTACTCTTTTAGGAAAGATAAAAAATGAATGCAAAGTAAATGTTTAATAAATACTTGTACCTACATTAGTTACTGCAATTTTTTTTAATCAAAAGAAGTTATAAAGAGTCGTTTGAACAGTTTTAGTTTTTTTCTTATCGGCATAAATTCTACGATAACAAGTAAAATGACTCTCCAGTCCTCGGCAAACAAGCATTCTTCGATTAACATCTGGATCCATATCCATTACTCGCTGCTTAAGCGATTCTAAACTGCGAAATATCCCATCCAGTTCTTTGACTGTTATTTCATTTGGAACCTCATCTTCACATTCCATTTGTTCGTTGTCTTCATATATGCGTTGTTCAATTTCAAGAAGATCGTTGTCAGTGAAATCTTTTGAATTTGAATCCAATAATTCTTTAACATCTTCTGCATCAACACCATCAAAACTTCACCAATTGCAACGATTTCTTTGACCGCGTTGTTCACAGGATTTTGAAAACAATCTAAGTCATTAGCGCATTCTGGCAGAAGGTTTTTCCAAACAGCTTTCATGCAACTAGAAGACACTTGCTCCCAAGAGTCACGAATGTTCTCATTTGCGTGTTTAATGTTAAATTTTTTCCAAAATTCGTGGAGCGTAATCGCGTTTTCTCCCGTTGTTGTTTCTACTGCCTTTGAGAATGTCTTTTTAAGAAAATAGGCTTTGAAAGTTGCATGCGCCCATGTCCATGGGTTGTAACAATGATGTCGTATTTGGTGGGAAAAATAAAACTTTCTTGAAAAATAAAGACATTCTCACACAGATCATTAAGAGAATTTGTATGACCACGAGGCTAGCAGCCTCGTGGCGCAAGCCTGATTTTGTGTGGTAAATTTAAAGGCGCGTTAATCAAAACTCTTGCCGCGTATATCAAGGGATTGCCGCAATTAATTTCGCCGCGATAATCAAATCCGCGTTAAGCAAAAACGCGTTAAGCAAGGGATACCTGTAGTCTCTGTCCTCTTCCTTTCCATATCAACTCTAACCGTTTGGTCGTAGCGTTACAATCACTAAAACAAATGGGTAACGAGTGAAAAAAACAAACGTGTCTCTAGCTGTTTCAATTTTAAGTGTGTATTTAGCAAAATTTGTAAGCACCCATGAGTTGTTTTCCGTAGATATGTTATTTTGGGAGTCTTAGGAAGACTGATTTTACTGAAATTTCGCATTTGGAATATCACGGAAACTTTTTTTTTTTTTATGCGCCATTTCATTTGTTTCAGTCAGTTTGTTTTTCGATCGTGTAGAGGTATTAACATGCCAAAATTATATATTGCATTATCTCCGGTCTAGCTGGATAGAATTTTATAAAATTTGGTATTGTGATCTACACAAGAATTTTCTAGCTGAAATTTCATCAAAATTCGTATTTAAAGATCCGAATTAATGATTTTGATTCGTTTCAGTTTTGGTTTTCGTACCGTATCTTTCAAAATAAGGCAAAAGAAAGTTCAGAGTTCAAGAAAGTTTAGAGTTCATGCGTGAAAAACAAATTAATGTCAAACACACGCTATTATTGATGACACTCTTGGAATTAAAAAAAAAAATCCATGACTTGATAAGAGTTCGTTGAATGACGTAGCGCTGTGTCTTGACAATAGACATCATGATAGTTTTTCTCGAAAACCGTGAATATGTCAACAGATCATTCCTTACTTGATTTTATTTCTTCTAAACATCTCATTTTAGTAAAAATCGAAGAAAGTTCTTTAAAAGGTGAGACAGCGTTGAAGAAATCGCTCCTAGTTGATCAGTTTTCCAAACAAACCCTGTAAAATTCTTTTAGTGGATTGAAATGAGGCTTGTGAACAAATACGAATAATAAAAAAGTTCCAAATTATTTTTTTCCTTGGTGTAAATTTGTGCTGACTGTTTAGCAACGAAATTTTGATATTCATGGCCTAATCATTAAGAACTTTATAAGGAAACGAATTCAATTTTTATATCGTAAATAAGCTTGAAGATAGGATGGTCATCAGATCTTAAATTTGCGTAAATTTCTTTTAAGCCTATACCAGTCTATGGTGAGCGAATCGTTCCGATCCTCAGGAGATTCGAACAATTTTTTGTGGATGTTTCGTTTAGATAATTCGGAAAGTTTGCGCTTTGTTCTCTCTCTCTCTCTCTCTTCCCTATATGGACTATGGACTAATATCTTCTAGTAAAAGGTTGAAATACTACTAATAATAATATGTGGCTGTTCACATATTATTATATGTGTAGTTTATATTAAAAATAATATATCCCTTTTTAATGCAAAAATAACTGTGTGTGTGTTGCGGATATCGAAATAGTCTGGTCCCCCCCCCCCCACACACACACAAAAAAAAAAAGAGGGAGGGAGAGAGAGAGAGGGTGCTTTTCTTCTTCTAAAGGGTTGCCGATTCCATCATTCATTAGAAAGAGGATAAGCTCCCTCGGAATGCTAACAAGATGGCAGTGTATATTGAAACATGTGGTTGGGTGGTGAAATTCTCGTGAGAAGAAATCCAACATTACAAGAACCTCGTTCTTGAGAGGGGCTGATCTTCATAGTGAAAACGGGTCAGTCAAGACGACGATTAAGCGTAGGTATATGAAAAATCTCTTTGCCTTACATGATAAACTCATTTTGACTCACTTCACGAATTTTGTCTTGTTCACGTTCCATGTGTGACTTTTCATCATTCGCTTGGAGAGATGATATAAAGAATAAACTTGTTTATATAGTCCATTGATTATCTAGATACATAAATGTTATCTGTCGAAATAACAACACTAATACAACATCAAAAAAATCGAGCTATCGATCGACAGTGTCCATCACTGTCATGATCAGTAAAATAATAAGTGTTGAAAGGAGCACGCTAAAAAAAAAAGTGTATCTCTTTGTATGATATAGGGAAAATAGGTTGTATATAGTAAGCAGTTTGCTACTGGTTGTTTATATAGACGCTTCTTAGCTAACTTCGAACAGGTCAGGTGGTTACCGCTCTTATTTGAAGCAGTATTCCTCTTAATTTGGCTAACCGATCAAGTTGTTCGGTCAAGCGTAAGAGGACGTTCAAATGTGACCTTGAAGTGCTCACTTCATAATATGTCCCGAAGCTTGAAAGTTCTGATACTGAAGGCGGTGATAAACAGATAATTGTTCAGTCAGCGTATATTCTGTTTTTAGATGTTCTTTACTAGCGAAGCTGATAATACATAATGCCTTACGGCAGTATCATTCCTGTCTTCTGCGTGAAAAAAAAAAAGAAAAAAAAAAGTAATTTCCTGCCTTAAGCTACTTGATAGATTTTCATGAATTTTAATAGAAGTGATGTTTGCCTCAAATATAAATCTACATTCATTCATTCCTTGTAAATATTAGATAATTTAACTACCATTCTACATGCGTTGAGGAGTTTATGTATATTTTGGCTCATGAAAAAAAAAAAAAAAAACAGCTCTCCATTGATGATAATTTATTCAGCTATATTTCAGCCTCTTTAAAAAAGCCAAACGTTGCTGTTCTTCATGTTTTGTGATTTTTGATTTTTGAGAGTAATTATGCGACTTTTTCCCCATAAAAAAAAAAAAACAATTAAACACGGAGGAGGGTTGCAGTCATTTTTGGTCTGAGTTCTTTTGTGGTATTAGACCAATTGTTGTAATTGTTTCTTCTTCGTATTTACAATAAGTGGTAGATGACATCCGTTAACAGGAAGTGGCTTTCTTTGATTGTTACTTTCCAAATGCGCTCGAAGTTTTCTGACTCTCATCCCGAAGATGATAATATATTAATATCAGTTACATTTCCTGTGCTGGATTACGAAATTGTCTCAAAGTCAGCATGACTTCACGCGAATGAGAGTTAATTTACAAATAATCGTTATGGTATTTGCTACCTTTTAAATTAATACTTATCGCGGTATTAATTTTGACAAGTATTTAACATGGTGAACGATTTGACAATACTTTACTTAAGGAGTCTTTTAACGACTAAAATTTAAAAAGTTTTGCAAGATATTGCTTAAACGATTATCATTTTTAAGTAATTTATCTAAAGATTACAACTTTTTTTTTGTTTTCAGTAGTTAACTGTAGTCATCGCTTCGTAGCACATTCAAATGTTACGAAGCGATGACTACAGTTTGTGAAATCACTTATTAAAACATAGTGAAGAACTTTTCAATCTTCATTGAGATTCAATGTGCAATAACTTAATAAACCCATAAAATTTAGATATACCTTCCTTTTAAAGTTTGATTCATTACATTGAACAATCAATAATAAGCACGTTTTTGTTCTCATTATTCCTGTTTTAGCTCTTCATGGTACTACTTCACGCTATCTAGTTTCAAAACCATACCAACTATTTCCAAAAGCTTTAGCATAAATCTGCACAAAGTATACCGAGAGCCCAACTTATTCTCGTTTTACGTAACTTTGTACCTGACCAGTGAATTACGTTGGGGTCTGACTTTACATACAAACTGAAGATGTTCATAGGAATTGAAATTTCATCTTATACAGTTCCTTGGAATCGTCTGCTTTGTTCTTAATTGCCCTTCGTACATTTTCTTCAACATGTTACGCAAGTGTGGGGACTGAACATGATAAAAAAAAGAAGAAAGAGACTGGCATGCCATTTTGTAAATAATAACAATTTTTTTTTTTTTTGTATTGGTGATACATTACTTCATTTTTTACACAAATGCATTCGACAGAAAAAATCTTTTGATTTCTGATGTGTTGGCATGGTCAAACTGTGTTTTTCACTGTATATTTAGCCTTTTGAGTTGAAAAGGATGAACGGATAAAAAATGTCAGATATGCTAGGAGTAAATTTTGTCCCTAGATGAGAATTAACAAACTAGACAATTAAAATTTCCTTGCACATATTATATCAAGTTTAGATGTGATTTCCTTATTTACCGACCAGTCTATGGTAGAATCCACGAGTACATTGAAAACCTCTCCCTTCCAATCATAGTTGAATTTTTATCGGATTTGTTTCATTCATCATTTTTCAAATCAAAGGCCAAATATGAATAGTACAGTTTATCTAGGAGGTTGTGTCACCAGTTCTATTTGGCAATCTGCTATGGAAAAATTTGAGGAATCTTCCTCAGTCGGAAGCAAAAATTTCTGCATTAATTCTACCCATGCCGATTGTACATTGACGACATATTCATTGCTTGGGGACGTAGTCAACAGAATTTTTATATTCATCAGGATATGAAATTTATTACTGAGATTTAAAGCAACGAATGTTACAAAATATAAGTAAAGAAATGATCATATGATACTCACATGTTGTTGTGCTTTCCGCAACAACATTTTCATATAGTGACGCTGTCATTATCTAAACAACTGTACTGCAGATTTACTTTTTGTTTTGCTTAAATTTTCCATTAAATGGTGCATTGAAAATAAAATCGAAATTATTTCAAATTCTAACAAAGATGCAAAGTTTTCTAAATTTCATCAAATTCGATGTATTTATTTCAATGTATTTCAATCCAAACCTGCAATAGAAAATTCATTCCGTAAGATTTTTTTTCTCTTCATGTATGTACACCTTTTAAAATATTTGAAGTATTTTATCATGATTTAGTCTGGAATAAAAATAAAATTTTAGATTATCTTCACTTAATTAACTTTTCCTTTTGTAGCTGATGAGACCCTCAAGACATCTACACATACTGGCCATTGAATCAGAAACCTTTATGCAGATGTACGTAAACGTCACTTACGCAATGTGTATGCCAAATACTTGGTCACGTGCATAACCACGTATTCTATGCAACTATTTAGGAATGTTGCTGGTCCGTAATCGTTAATAGTGTTGATCACAATGGCAAAAACAAAGGATCTTTCGGAGTTCGATAAAAGGCTTATTGTGGGGTGCCGTCTGGTCGGAGCCACGATTTTGAAAACAGCAGAGCTGACTAGTTTCTCAAAAGATGAGCTATCCGGAATGTTTAAATAGTGGAAAAATAATCCACATTGCTTCTCTAAGAGCGTAACTGTGGTCCTAAGACAGTCTGTGGGAAACGAGATCGTCGCCGTCTGAGAAGACGTGTACCAGGACTTTTTATGTGCAGCATTTAATGAAGGCTGTTCCGATCCTATCTCGCCGAATGCGCAGGGAATTGAAGAGATCGGTACTTCCAGTCGCACGCCTATGCGTAAAATAAACGTTTCTAATTCAGTGGTCGGTTGTGTAGTAGTTTTTAAAATGAATGGAGGTATTGTTTGCACATGTTTCGAAGACCTTTAAACCTGTTTATATATCAAGGAATGTTTTAACAAAGACGATCTGAAAGTTAATTTGACTCAATAGATTTGGTGAAAAGACCGTTCTGTTAGGTTTCTCAGTTTGCTCAGAAAATTTGATTGAATTTCAATATTTCGTTTCTTTAATTTATTACGTTTTAAAATGTAAAACAAGCGTTCCAAAATGTAAAACTACTTTTGTTGTGCATGTGTGTGTGTGTGTGGGGGGGGGTTTCATTTATAAGTGTTAAGAAGTGACGAATTATCACTTAAATGCTAAAGATTGCATACTTTCATTACTTCGTTTCTTTAATTTATTACGTTTCAAAATGAAAAACAAGCGCGGACTGCTTTTGCTGCATGCGTGTGTGTGTGTGTGTGTGTGTGTGTGTGTGTGTGTGTGTGTGTGTGTGTGTGTGTGTGTGTGTGTGTGTGTGGTTCATTTATAATCGTTAAGCAGTGACGAAATATCACTTAAATGCTAAAGATTGCATACTTTCATTACTTCTGTGTATAAGAGAGAGGGAGAGGAAGAAGATAAAATGCGGATCGGTTCTGCATGTTGTCTCGTGAAGTTAATTTGACTCAATAGATTTGTTGAAAAGACCGTTCTGTGATTTTTAGGATACCAAAGATTTGGAGAGAACAAAAATATTATGTTACAGAGTATTTCTTCTTTTTTAACTAATGAATCGAGCTTTTCAATGCAAAATAAATACTGATATCGTGCCAAGTTTTAGAATCCGTAAAAAGATCATTGCCTTACTCTATAGATCTTCCACCATCTCTGCTTCACCATCACATTAGGGCCGTGATGATATTTCTGCTCTCGATGCGGATAGAGTGTCATCATCATTCAGGGGAAAGTTTTTTTTTTTAATGAAGTTGCCATCAAACATCATTTGATTTGCCAGAAGGAATTAAACGATCTTGTTAGACAACTGAATTTATCTAAATATCAGTCTGAACTGCTTATTCTGTCTTGTTTTCAATAGTGGGACTCATTAGCACTAGAACGAAAATTTCTGTTTTCAGAAACAGAAACAAAATCCTGACTTCGTATTTTATGACAAAGAATGAAATTTCTTACTACCATGATATAGATGACGTTTTTCATAGAAAAATAAATGCTACCCATAATCTGCCGAAAGATTTACGCATGGTGTATCAGTCTTCCATCTTATGAAACAAGCTTAAAAGCAGTTTTAGTGCATAATAGAAACGCGAAGCTTTCTTGCACATGCAAACGTATGAAAGGGACATTTCAAAATACTCCAAAGTTAATGGAAATAACAAGGTGCCAACTGCCATTGAACTATATAAGGCAATTTAAAAATAATTGCACTAATGGAATCACTTTAAAAAAAAAGTGGATAATATACAAAGCCTTGCTGCGTTCTCTGCTTATGTGGCCACAGGACAACGACGGAACTTATTTATGAACTAAATATAGCTGTCGTTTCGAAAAAAATAATAATAAAAGTAAAAAAAAAAAAAAAAAAATATATATATATATATATATATATATATATATATATATATATAAGGAAGAGAGAAAGAGAGAGAGAGTATTAATCACATATCCCTCGTTGATCCCACGAAGGTTAATATGCTCATGAAAATTCCACCACTGTATATTAAATTTTGTCTCATGGCACATTTTCTTGAAAAATGTATAAAAAAGCGGAAAAAGTGGAACCACATTCATTTTGATACTAACAAGATTTCCAGAAAATTTCAGAAGTCAAACTTTATGCAAGATATTTTTGTTGGACCTGAAATTGGCAAAATATTAAAAAATAAGTGTTTCGATAAAATAGAACTAAAAACCAGGACATTATCCATATATATATATATATAATTGAAGAGTTGATCAACAATAAAGTTTAAAATTATAAAAGAGATATTTGATAATCATATTACAAATTAGTACCGCAACTTTTCAGTCAGGATGTTAGCGAAGATACATTTCTTTCATTCTCATCTGGACTTCTTTTCCGAAAACTTTAGTGCGATGACTAACAAGCAACTTTCTTCAGGATATCATAATAATGAGATCTAATTCTAAAGAAAATCTAATTCTCGTGGAACACCTGAAGGAATTGGAACAAGAATAAATTATAAGCATTTTTAAATTTGTGTACTGTAACATTTTTTGTAATTGACAATTCTGTGCTTTTTTATATAATTGAACAATACTTGGTCAAGCTTATATTTTGACATACTTATAACAAAGAATCAATGCTGACATGCTGAAAAAAAAGTTCTGTTCGTAAATTATACTCTGTCAAATACATCGAATTCTTCTGGTTTGATGCTAGTTACAAAATGCTTGTTGACCAGTATTATAATTTCTAATCTTTTACCAACGAAAACTGTCCGGTTATACCGAAAAAAAAAAGAAAAAAAATTCTTCATAAAGTAATCTTGATGATAAAACTGAAAAATGAAATATTTATTAATTAGTCTTGATACTATAAACTGAAAATTACTGCTGCTTCACATCCTTGTGGTTAACAAGGATGTGAAGCAGCTGTAATTGCACCTAAAAGGCAGATGAAATGGAACTTACAGGAAATCTTGCTGGTAAATATTGTCAGGATAAATTTTTCCATTATCCTTTCCAAAATATTGGAAACATTAATACTTTGAAGAACTGAGCATTTTACATCGTACGAAACGTGAACAAAAGAAAATGAACATAACTTGAATTTTTATAGAATCAACTTTTTCATACTGGCCAATGTGAAAAAACCATACACAAGTTATGAAACCCAGAAAAACTACCTCACAGTATAGAAATTAAATATAAGGAATTTCATACTTCTACTATTTCTAAGTAGTATTGCACTAATGATTGTTTCTTTATTACAAGAATTAAACAGCAGTGCCGTACAAATCATTTAAAATTTTATGAAGATCTATGAGATTTTCTGTGATATCAACCGTTTGCAGACGGGCAGTCTTACTTTGCTAGTTAGACTTGCAAAAGTTATGAAATTAGTCCACGTCACCACAGCCATGTATTTGGATGGTCTACAACAGCGCTTCCCAAACTGGGGGCCGTGAAATAATGAAAACAAATTTAAAATGTTTTAAGACTAAGTAGTTCTTTTTTTAATCTTAAAAGAAACGCATTTAATTTCTATTATTTATTATTTATTTTTTGCTAGTTTTTATATTTTAATGGAAAAAGATCACACATTGGTGTTGGTTCACAAATTTTGCTTCCTGAGTATTTCGGCGCTTAATGAATATTAGTAAATATATGCTTATTCATATAAGTTTCATTTCAAAGGTATTGATAAGAAGCAATACAATCTTACAAACGCATAATCTTTAATATAAATTGTATTGAATATAAATACAATAAATATTATAATAATATATGTCTATATTATGATTTTTTTTTCGATGGGGGGGGTGAAATATTTAATTTTTCCAAAGGGGGGCCTTTACATCCATAATCCATTAGTTTGGGAAGCAATGGTCTACAACAATGATGCATTGTTCAGAAGTTCAAAATTTGTTGGCACATCGATTCTGAGAATCTCGTGAGGTCAACCGCTCACATGGCACCCGTAATCAGAGCTTAATAATGCGCAAAGGGTGGAAATCGCCAATCACATCTTGTGACATAGTATCTGAACGACTCTCAATCATGGTTAGCGCTGTAACACTGTAACTGTCTTTCATGTAGCTTACTGCTACATGAAAGACGGATTCTCGAGTTCCATTTTTAACTGATTTTGAACCTGCTTTCTTTTTTGTTTATATTTTTGCACCAATAATTTTTCTGTATTATTTGTGTTAACAATAATATTTATTCTGTATTAACTAATAAATTTATTATTACGGTTATTATTAATAGCCACAAACAAGTAATGAAACGTCCGTTCATTTATGAAAAAAGTCAGCAACAGAATACAGGAAAACAAACTAATGAAAAAAAAAACATTCATCATTATCTTGTTCATAGATTTTAGTAAAGATCCTAAATGCTTAGTAAATGAAAATTTTCGACCATTGCAACTCTAATAGGATTAGATAACAAGGTTCGATGCATTTCGCAAAGTGTACCATGCCACATTTTGCAGATGCATCCAACATGCGAGTTTCGGGAGAAAAACACCCGCATGAGACCGGCTAACTCACCTTCAGTTGAAAAGCCCCGATAAAGGTTCTTCACGTCCTAGACGGGATTCCAACCCAGGTCTTTCCAACCAAATGGTATCATCGAAACCCACTGAGCTGATATTTATTAATCCAAAGCATCTATATACATTCAGAATAAATATATATATAGCTATTTACAGATATATACAATATGTGCATAGCATGCTTTTCAAAGGAAATGGTTTTCATTGATATTTCATTTTCGTGTACAACACTATAACATGCTCAGAGGATATTTCCGCCTAAATTCCTTTACAATACTTTGAGCAGTCATTTCTCTTTATACAGCATAAGTTACTATCTACATACATACGATGTTTGTTTCCCTCTACAATTTTTACATTGGTATTTAATTTTCATGTACAACATTATAACATGCTCAGAGTCTATTTCCACCTAAAGTCCTTTTCATTTCTTTGAACAATAATTTTTCTTCATATAGCATAAGTTACATATTGATTTGATACAATGCTATTATCTTATCTAAGGAAATAAATTGCTATTTACATACATACAATGTTTTTCTGTATACAATGGTTTTACATTGATATTTTATTTTCATATACAACATTATAACATGCTCAGAGTCTATTTCCACCTAAAGTCCTTTTCATGCTATATGACGAATAACATAAATTACATATTGATTTGATACAATGCTCCTATCTTATCTAAAGAAATGAATTGCTATTTACATACATACGATGTTTGTTTCTATATACAATGGTTTTACATTGATATTTTATTTTCATATACAACACTATAACATGTTCAGTGTCTATTTCCACCTAGACTACTTTACCATTCTTTGGGTAGTTACTTTACATATCATAAATATTCTTTACATATAATTACTTTAAAATTTGTTTTTGCAGTACATCATTACATGGTTTATTCCGCCATTATTATCTCTTTTGGATTGCAACTCTGTATATACATATGCAGTGTTGCTTTAACATTAAAGAGAGGGTTACATTTTGGCAGAGAGTTGAGATTACCCAGCAGATCAGTAGAGTGTCGTCACACTCTTCCACTATATAAACTCTCATTGACATTTTTGATACATAAACTAAACTACAACCTCTGTAAAATTAAATTAAGGGGATAAAAATCCCTTATTATTTTACAACCAGTATGCGAAACTCTAAGATCGAAAACTGCGATCTAAGAGTTTCATGCCGAAGAACTATCGGCGAATCTAAGCGTAAGTGACCACCTGGTAGTACAACACCAAGGCAACTCGAAGCAAAGGTGGAGCAAGCTCCCTCACTATCCTTGATATTTTCTCATAATCTCAAAAAAGGTTGAAACCGGTCTGGGTAGTGACCTCTCCTCATAATGTAAAGCAGTATTACATCTCCTAGGAGCTGTGTGTTTTTACATTATGAGAAAATATCAAGGATAGTGAGGGAGCTTGCTCCACCTTTGCTTCGAGTTGCCTTGGTGTTGTACTACCAGGTGGTCACTTACGCTTGGATTCGCCGATAGTTCTTCGGCATGAAACTCTTAGATCGTAGTTTTCGATCTTAGAGTTTCGCATACTGGTTGTAAAATAATAAGGGATTTTTATCCCCTTAATTTAATTAACTTTGCCAGAAACAATAGCCGTTTGGCTTTTCATCTTACAATCTCTATAGTTGACCAATATTATGCACAAAAATACAACTAATTATAGTATAAAGCAATCAATGTACAATTGGTTATACAGCTTAATGAAAAAAGTGTACAATATGTTTTTCATTCGCTTATGTATATCTATTTTATCCTTTCGCGTTCTACAAAAAGTCGTGTATGGGTTTGTTTATGTATTTATTTATGGTGGTTCCTTTATTTCTATGATTTGCAGTTGTTCTTCGAATTCTGAGATGAGACCTATTTTCCGCCATTGGTGTTTTGTTATTTTGTTTCTGTTTATGGTATCGGTGATTGTTTCTTTTAATATGTTGTTTATTTTCCTGAGTATGTCTGGTTCTGTTTCCCTTCCGTAGATTTTGTTGCATCTGTATGTCCAAATCGAGTACATTGTTGTTATGATGATGATTGCTTTAGTTGTGTTAATGTTACCTTCGTTTAATCAGTATAATGTGGTGTTTTATGAATGTTTGAACCGTGTTCCATATTTAGGAGGTGTGAGGGCAGTACATCATTAAGTGGTAAAGTGTTTCTGGTTGGGGGCAAAAATGACATCTCGTGGGGCCTTAAAGTGGGATCCCTTTCGCTGTGCACCATATTTTGGTGGGCAAACAAGCGTGGTGTACTTTGTAGTAAAAGGTTTTTAATTTTGGATTTATGGGCAGATTGAAAGCATTTTTTAGTGCGTTTGATAGTCTTAATGTCCCTCTTTCAATCTCCCGGTATTGTGGTGGTGGTATAACTGTGCGCTTGAGTTTGATGTGTGCTGCTTTAAGTCTCATCTTCAAGAATTCGTTTATTCCTATGTACGGACGCCGATAGAGATGGGATTCATACCTATCTTTTTTTTTTTTTTTGGACTAATAGGACAAAGGGCGTACTGACTTCGTAGTTGCTCTACAAAAATGTTTAGCATTCTTTTTCGATTAATCGTATTTACTTAGAAAATTGCGTCTAATAAATTCACCAACGAATTTCCATTGGAAGATTCCTGGGGAAGTCAAACAATGACAACCATGGGCATTAGATCCCGTATTTTTACAGCAATTTTCAGGAACCGACGTCCATATCGAGGAAAATATTTCGAGAAAGATAGTTGTGGGATATGATCTTTATTGGTAATAAGAAGTACACAGGCTGTCGCGTTTGGCATATACATTGTGTTACGTCGAATTTTAATAGAGGTCAAGCGTGTTTCACAGTTCTGCCATTGACTTAAATGACACTAATCTTAATTTCTTATCGAATACAACGAGATGTAAGATGCTATTGTAACTGCTTGAGAGAGAAGAAGCCAACTTGAGAAGTGGAAGGATTAGACAAGAAAGATAATTATACAGAAAGAGAAGGATATAATTGTTACATTACGTGAACTTACTCTCAAGGTAAATGAATGCATTCGTATCCTAGGAATGAAATATTATCATACATCTGTGTATTGCTTCTCAGGACAAATAAGACTGTACTATAAAAACTATTTTTCAGTTATGAAATAATTTGTAGATATTACGTCTAACACTGATAATTTAGTCATAAAAGTATCACTAGTCCAAAAGTATTTTTTTAACTTTTAATTTGTGATATTTTTTACAATAAACTTTTCAACATTTTCAGTTGAATAATCACAAAATACTCCGAATGTTTGTAATTTTTGGAACAACTTTTTAAAAAACTTATTCCAAATATTAACACAGACATTTTGATCTGTGAGTGTCACACTGGTGCTTAGATTAAACTCTAGGGGGTTTTGTGTAGGGAAAAACCAGCGAGCAAGTGAAGCAGTTATATTTGCAATTAATGTGGTACTCTGAACATACAAAAGGGTAGTTAAGGCTGAAAGCAGATAAGCATGGTTATTAGGAAATCATGGCGTGCGAATTAATAGTCTGAATTTATGGTTTTGCATCTGTGGAACTAATTTTAAATATTAAGGAAGTATGCCTGCTTGCCTGGAAAGTGGATGGTTTCCGCTCTCCATGGAACAGGCTGTAAGTTAGAATCCAAGTATGGATATGGGATGTTTGTGAGTGTCTTTAATTCTTTATGTAGTAGACAATTTTCATCTTAGAGGCCTGGAGTTCGAAAAATTTCCGTGTTTGTTCTCTAGCAGAGTTCGCCGATTATCAGACGTTAACGTTAACTCACTTGAGGTACTAAGGTACAATAGATTTAGAATTTTTCGTATCTGTTTGTTACATAAAAAGTATACTTGTGTCACATAAAAATTATTCTTGGTAGGGTTCACAAAATCAGATTATAAGCAATGAAATAAAAATTGGGAAATGCGAAATGCGCAAGGATTCAAATAAGGACCAGAAAGAATGATGAACATAGAATAGGGACTGTTTAAGGCAGCGCTTCCCAAACTGTGGGCCGCGGCCCCCCTTGGGGGCTGTAGGTTTTGTTGAGGGGGGCCGTGAAATAATGAAAACAAATTTAAAATGTTTTAAGACTAAGTAAATTTTTTTATTTTAAAAGAAACGTATTTAACTTTTATTATTTATTATTTCTTTTTTGTTATTTTTTATATTTTAATGGAAAAATTCACACATTGGTGTTAGTTCACAAACTTTGCTTCCTGCGTATTTCGGCGCTTAATGAATATTAGTAAATATTGCTTATTCATATGTTTCATTTCAAAGCAGTGGTTTTTATTTAAATTGTATTTACTTCGAATGTTCTCCAGGTAAGCTCCAAATCTTCCTGTCCCTTTCATCACGCGTTCGTAATCAGGGACTATTGATATTGACTTTATATACATATCAAAACTCGTTTTATATTATCACTGTCATCCGAGCTAGTTTTCTGTTATTAATAAAAGTTTCGCATATACTTCACACATGAAAAAAAGCTTAAACAAGTTCATGTGGGGAGATAGTAACTCACTTGCAGTGGTAAACAACACGCCCTCCCTAACAGCCACTATACTGCAGAGGCAATAAAAACAAGTACTTTTATTATGCCAGTGAATAAGGTATGAGGAGTCTGTCTAATATATTTCTCAACAAATAGTGCAATTAGAGACAACTGGAATAAAAACACACTAATTAATGAATCATATGTCCCCTCATACAGAAACTATGCTGTATAGACTGAAACAAAACCATATGTTGCATGGGCAAACACAGTATCTAACTAAAAACTATTGTTATTAATTAGATGTGTGTGAGTTCGATTTCCCAAGGCAGCAATAAAATTCTACCGAACGTGTTAAAATTCGTAAAAGTGTTAAAACTAAGTAATATATATAAATAATGAATGTTATGGCAGTTTCACATATGGAATTCGGTTGAAGATAGTTAGCATTTCAATTCAATTGTCAGCTATGCTTTTATCTTTCGGTTGCGCAATCTTTTGTTCATACCGCACCAATCATATGCACGTTTTAATAACCTGCCTTTGCTGTCTGTTTCTCGTTAGGCTTAATTACCGTAAAGGGAGAAAAGTCACAAAAGAGAAAAATGTTCCTGGTCTGGGGATTCCCTTGTTCAGGTAATATTCACTAATTTCATGTTATCAGTCTGTGGTGTGCCAGTATCGGTAAGTGGTGATATTATTTGATCTATTCTACGTTAAAAAATTTAACCCTGAGATGGATAAGTGGCTGATAAAAAAATAAAAAAAATCCCGCGAACAATCAGAAGAAGCAGAAACAGACTCAAAAAAAAAAGGGGACAGTATTTCATATTTTACCAGAACAGCCCGCATCATATTCAGAACCAAACGGTAAGAGGCAAAAAATGTAATATATGCATTTGATTTTTGCAATATTCGCTGTGTATGTTTTGTATTGAATATAAATACAATAAATATTATAATAATATATCTCTCTATTATGATTTTTTTTTCGAGGGGGTCCGTGAAATATTTTAATTTTTGCAAAGTGGGTCCTGACATCCAGAAGTTTGGGAAGCACTGCTTTAGACAGTGTTGTCTGCGCTATTGACTGCCGCGGTTGACTTTTGGCTTATGCTCCACTGTTTCTTCCGTAGGAACCGCAACTATACAGCTCTTTACTTAGTTCGGCTACTGATCTCTTCTGGCTGATCATTTTCACATCGAAATTCGGATATTTCTTACCACTTTTTCGAGTACCCTTTGGTCTCTTGATATTAGAATTCTCGGTCTTTTGTATTTCTTAGTTGATGTAACAGCCTCACACATTTCCATGGTATTGTAATGTTTCCCGCAGTTGATGCAGTTTTTTTACCCTTGTCATGAATGCATGTCACTGATATAGCATCCCGCAACTCTGTCTCTCTCTCTCTCTCTCTCTCTCTCTCTCTTTTCCCGTGTTACTGGTATCTACAGTCAACTCTAGGAGTATACTATTTGTTGTTGTGTCTCTTGGCGAACACAGGATATATTCTGTTCGCCGAGAGGTGTGTAAGTTTATACAGTAAGTTTATATGCAGTAGCCGTATATATATATATATATATATATATATATACAGTATATATAAAGTAGTCGTCCATTGTCGACTGTATTTGTACTTTCTATGAATAAAATGATAACAGTATCAATGATAAGATTTCCAGTGCTCTTTGTTTTGCTATTAGCATCTATAGCTTACAGATTCATGCACATTCAGGTGATATACCTGTGAAAGTTTGCGAATCGGTTAACTTTTTTCATATCAGTAACATCTACGATAAGTCAAAAAATACATTAATATATCAAGAAATATTAATCCAAACCTTAGTTATAAGCGAAGCTTACAGGTCAATTAAAATTTATGCGGCGATTGAAAAATATTTACTTATTTATGGTTTCTTGTTTTTAAATGTAGTTTTGCATATCGTTTTCTCACCTTCAACGTTATCGTTTTAATTTGCAGTATAATTAACATGTGTAAAGAGGTTTCTCTCTCTCTCTCTCTCTCTCTCTCTGATTTTAAAAACAGTATTGCGTGTAATTATTTAATTATTTAGTTAAATATTATTCCGTTATTTAATTTAACTTTAAAATGTTTACTTTTTTAATATTTTAAAATGTAAATTAATTAAAAAGTATTAAACGCAGCCATATTTCAATTTAAAATGTAATGTTAATGTAAATGTAAAATTTAAATTTAATTAAGACTTAATTATTCAATTAAACTAAAATTAGCTAAAATTTAATCACGTTATTTTCGTTGAATCCATTTATACATTTTACAGAAGTCGCGTTTTAAGAAAGGTCATGTAGAATTCTGAAACTTCTTCATTTTTTGTAAGAATGCTGTTTACATAATGTGAATTTGTGACTTATTAAAACATTTTTTATTTAGTACAAATATTTTTATTAATAATTGTTTAATAACAATTATTAAAAATAATTGTTTAATAACAATTATTAATACAATAACTGAGTAGTAATTGAGCTATTAAATAAGCGACTTTTTTTTTTAACAGATTCCAGAATATTTACGGTCCCCAAATGGCAAATTATGCTTGTAAACACGCTATAAAATACTGCTTGTATAGCTGCATTTGTCTGCTATTGATCCCTTTAGTTACTTAAAACCACTAGTGTCCTGTTTGTTTTATTTCAAAAGAAAAACAATTGGAAATTCCGACGGCAAAATGTTGCTTTATGAACATGCAACCTATCATTTTGAAGTTGTGCTAATTGCTTTGTACTTCCTTCTTATGAAAGAAGAACGCTACAAGATTGATAACCAAGAATAGAATAAAAAACTGACAATGTGATCCCCAGATCATTCTAGCGGACTCTGATTTTTTTTTGGCTCAGTTATTATCTGCAATTCAGCCATCATAAAAAGTTATGCATTGGGGACTTGTTCTTCTCTTTCTCACCGAATTTTTATGCCATTTTTAGTTTCTGAGAAATGTACCTGATCTCTGAAAAACTTTCATCGAAAATGTTCTCAAGAAATATTTTGTTTTCTCGTAAACTGCTAATTTTCACTTTAACTATTACGTAATAGTTAAAATGAATAAAGACGCCGATAATGATCACATGCTTCAGCGCGTCTCTTCTCGCTCTAGCGACAACCGATTGCACAAGTGCACAAGTGACTCGCAAGATTATTTTTTCCAAGAAGAAACACCCTCACTGCTACGTAGTTCGAAGAAGCAACGTAAGATATTTTAATGTCACTACCACCTGATTTTTATAAGCAAAAGAAAAACCTATATCCTAAAGTATATTCTCAGCGAAACTTGTGGGTCCATGGAGGTCTGTGTAGTTCTTTAAATTCGCATTATTTAAGAAACTTATTACGATATCGTATGAACAATAATATTAGATCTTATTGACACAATTCAACAACTGTACTCATAAGTATTGTGTGGAGATATCAAACCAATCAAATACAATTTTTTTAATGATTTTTTTTTCATTTTAAGAACAGTAAAAAGTAATTTCGTTTTCATTTTTCATTTTTTATGAGACAACTCTCTTTTTGGAGGACTATTAGCTTGAAACAGTACTGTATTTGATCTTAGTCCGTGATAATTGTACGGGGTGCTAAACAGAAAGTTGTAAGATCGGGTCATTGATCAGTTACATAATTTAGTTATCTAAGATTCCTATTTTCGTAATCTTTAATTAATGTAAGTTATCTATTCATTTTCTCCTCTGTATCTGATACACTCCCTCTAATTCTATTCTACCTAGCAACATCCATCGAAAATCTAGTTCCTATATTTCTGAGATCACTTCCAGCACACACTGCATTTCAGCTACGCTACCTATTGCAGGTTCATTATACTTTTTGGTATTCTGATTTCATTTAATTCTATTCTCTCTTCTCAGGCAAGTTTGTTTGTTTGCGGAATAAATAAATAAAAAAAAATAATAAAAAAAATCGTAGTTATCGTGTAGCGAAAACTCTTCCATCACCGTTATTTGAAACACGATAACTCACCTACTGTTTAAAAACAAATAAATAGCTCTCTTATTCTGAATAAATGTTCCTCACATCAGCATCCAGAAGGGAACATAAGTCTTGCTAAATGATGCATTTCTTTTTCATTCATTCATCCGATTACCATGCGAAGATTTTAGCCATCCACCGTACGAATGTCCAACCTTTCGTGAGTGGAATTGCCATAAAAATAAGTTTCGTGAAGCTTCAAGATATTGCTGTTATTGTTCTTATTTCTTAATTCAGTATTTTTTTAAAACATTTTTTTGAGATTTGACATGTAAACTTGACGCATCTCCATATTGTTATGTTCAGTTTAATAACTGAGATGTGTTCTGTGTTTCATTATTTATTCTTCGTGTGACAGTATTGATTTCTTGTTTCCTCATATTAGAATGCTGTTTTTATAATTCAGAGATAATATACTACTTATAATTGAGGACAACGTTCTGTATATATCTTCTTCATAGATGCATTTTATCTTACAATAAATTGCTTATTAGGAATTATCTAATACAAATAAAATCATAATAATACCAAGTTTGGAAACTTGCTGGAAGTATTTCATTTTACATTTTTACAGATGAAATTTGCCTAATTTTGTTGGAAAACAAGTTGTGATAACTACAGTGCAAATATATTTATATCGTTAATAGCTATCAATAACTATTATCAATAGCGGTTAACGGTAATACAAACAGCGGTACCTGGTATCAGAATCATTAAAAAAAAAGTTCACAGTCCTTTAGTGGCCTTGAACGTGAGGGAACTTTTCACGCATAACCGAAGAGAATGTGGAAGGAAAGAAAAGAAAAAAAAAGAACCTAATCAGATCGGATGGTGTGTTCGTGTATTGCTGCCCGCCACGAGACAGTCTACTTAATTCTCTCGTTGAACTGCCACCGAGGCTGCCTTTGGCGCGATCGCACTGTCGATGGCACTAAAGGTTGAGAGGCTACTACACGTACATGAGTATTGTAATCTATCAAATGCCTCTACTTGGAAGTCAGCGGGAAATGGAACGATGGCATACTGTTAGTGTAAAATATTTTAGGAAGGTTAGGTGTGGTCAGAGGGATAATAACATAACGAACTGTAATAAATAAATGAAAATAATATTAAATGAATTTTAGTAACTACAAGACAGAAAAGTGATATGGGGATTGGATATATGGCTGACAGTGTCATCATATAAATTTTGTCTCAGCAATACAGATAAATCCTATTCAACTTTGAAAAAAGTAGTTTTTGAAACAGCACTCATTGGGCCAAGAACAGTCTTTGTTTTCATGTGAATCCTTGTTTTGATGAAACTAGATGATGCGCATAAACATCCTGCTTGAATGTTATTTAAGGAGTATTTGTTATTCATGATTCGTTTTGATTTTCTCCTAGTATTCAATTAGCTTTCACACTGACTCGGAAACCAGGAAAAACAGAATCATCACTTCCCATGCATTTTTAATTTTATAATTTTCTGTTTGTTTTCTCTAAGAGAGAGAAGGAGAGAGAGAGAGAGAATCTTAACAACACGACATTCTCTAAACGCTAGCGATTTAGATACCATTGGATTGGATAGCAGCATTATTTACTGAAGGCAATCGTCCACTCCTTTTGTTTCTCTCATCTAATCGCGTATGTACAGGTATCGAATGAAACTGTGATAAAAGTGCACATTAGGCGCGATGCAGAAGTAAAAGGCGAAGGCGTTACAGTTGATATAGAATTGGGAGGAATTTCTCAGAATACTGTTTGATAAAAAGGATATAAATAAACTATACGCATACCATTGATACAGTGGGAAAGTCATATCTTTTTTATTAGTTTCCTGAGTGATATATTCCACAATGAAGAATCAAAGCGATAAATGAAAACTGTTTTTTGTTTTAGTTATTTAGCTTATGGCTTCGCATAGAAAATTTATATGATCTCTCTCTCTCTCTCTCTCTCTCTCACACACACACACACACACACACACACACTTAAAGATTTAAAAAAGAAATCAACTTATAAGAACACAAATCAGATTTTTAGGTCTGCCGTTTTCTATCTTTTCATGTAAACGAATTTAAAACTGAGTATACTATTTTAAGGATTTCGTTTGCAATCGTAAAAAAAAGTCCATTGGTTTGAAAGATCTGGGTTCAACGAATGCAAGGGATATTTTATAAGCTGTTTCAGCTGAAAATATATTGTTTGGTTCCCGAATGAACTTGTGGATTTTACTTGCTGAAATTTGTACCCTACAGGCTGGTAGGGTAGCGATGCTAGATTACTAGGGAATTTTTATTATAGAATAAGATGTTTTCCGTTGCCTTGCCCAATATTATTCTGTGCTGTAGCTTATGTTAATATTTTCGAACCTAACCAAGTTCAAAGGCATACAAGAATAAGTTTATACAGTTCTGGCAGTACTGTCTCTGTTACATGGAAGTGAAATATGGATAAATACCACAGAATAAAAAGAAAGAATAGAAACAGGATAAAGACATTTCCTATGACGGATAGCAGGCTATAAACTCTGGAGGAAAAAAAAGACACAAAAATACGTAATCAGGTAAAAATAGACTGAATAATAGATAAAATATAAAAATACAGAAATGAATGAACATGTCGAAAGAATGGAACAGTTCACCAGTTCAAGACTATCCAAAAAGAAAAAAATAAATAAATACTGTAATTGGAGGATATGGAAGTCAAAAGAAAAGATGGAATGAGAACTGAACAGGTCACTAGGCCTAAATCCCTGAAAGGCTGATAACAAATGTTATTGCATTACTGTCCATTAAATTGACCCCAAGATTATTGCAAAATTTTGTAACAGTTTTTAAATATTGAATTCACGTTGAGTTTGCACGCATTGTTCCAAGCGCTTGTTGTACCTGTCAGTTTCCTGTCTTGCCGAAGCATACCAGCAAAGGCAAATCACTGCTAGTATGTCAAAGATGATTCATTGCTTTGATTTTTGAATTCTGCGATGCATTTTCATTTTACACTTATTTCAGAGGATTTTCTTTCCTCGTTTGATCACTACTCATTGATACATAATATACAACAGTCTAGTAGATGAATTTGCCAAATCTTAAACAGTCGAATCTCCGGTTCACCTGTATTTAAAAATGAAAATATTATGGAAAGTATAATAAATCAATTTATTTTTGTTTATTTATAGTCACTACTGTAAAGAACATTTAGGATATTTTAACTTAGTGATTAATTTTTGTTGTTCATCATTTCCCATTCTTGCTGCATCAAGAATCGAGGTAACAGAGGTTTTCTTCCTTCAAGACAGACAACCGGCCAGAAGAACATAGTACGAGTAGATATAATACACTGCTATCTTAGTCTTAGTTGTTCTGCCGTACAATACAGTCCAAACTTTTGCAACATTAGTTTGGTGACCAACTGTCCCAATTCTAATAGATTTTCCCGCATCAATAAATGTTCCGGAAAACGTGCCGAATTTTGAAAATAAACCCCACATTTAAAATTCACACATTATTATAATTATTAATCTTTAAGGCATTAACAATTTTAGTGAGGAATAGGGACTTCTATTTTTACATCAACTCTACACACGATAGGTTTGAAAAACTATAGTATATCAGCGCCATTTTTTTAAATGTTTTTATGAAACTCCCACCCACGAGGGTTTATAAACTGGGTGGTTTAAGGATTTTTTTATATTATATATTATTTTTCGTAATTTTAATTATATATATATATATATGTTATTATTATTATTCTTAAGAGAGAGCTCCAGGGAGTCAGGGATTCATCGAGGGAAGCCACATACCACACGCACCAGCTATCATATTTATTCTTGAATTTATTCACACTGCTTGCACTCACAACATCCAATGGCAAACCATTCCAATCACGCTATGAGAGAAAAATCTAGTCCTCACCCCCCTTCTTAGCGGCATTCATTTTCAGCTTCCAAGGATGTCCTCTTCTCCTTTCACAGCCCTCCATAAATTGAGAAATTCCATCAATTGAAATCCTGTATGATCCTTTCAGAAGTTTGTAAGTCTCAATCATATCACCTCTTTTTTCTCCTGTTTGCTAGTGTGCAGTCTACAAATTCTCAGTCTGTCTCCCATAATCCTGATATCATTTTAACACTCTCCTTTGCACTCTCTGCAAAGGAGAGTGTTAAACCAGAATCACAACGGAGACTAGAAGACCAGACCTGCCATAATAGTCCAAGTAAGGTCTTATCAAGGAAGAGGCAAAATGACATCCTTACCTTAACATGTGAACGTTCTTTTCAGCATTTGCAGTCTTTGCTACACAGCCCCTGAACTTCAACTTCCTATCTACTAACACTCTAAGATCCCTAGCCTCATCAATTTCTTCAAGCATAATCCCACCAATATACGACATTGGATTTCTAATCAAACCAAAGTGCATGACTATACATTTACGGACATTAAACTAACACCCATTTTCCCATTCCCACAATTCCAGCCTATTCAAATTATTCTGCAAGTCATTTGTTACCTACCTATCTTTGCATGATCAGCAAATAGCTGTATGTCTCTTGTCATATCCTTCTCAACATTATTAATGTATAGAGTGATATCACCCTTTTTGATATCTGTCAGTCAGCTATCCTCTTATCCACGTTAATATTATATAATCCAAATCCATATTCTCCAATTTATGCAACAGTCTACCAGGTGTATTCTGTCAAAAACGTTAGCAAAATCCAAACGTATCATGGTGTATCCATTCCCCTTGTCTAGTTCAGTGGTAACATTGTTATAGAATGTGAGCAAGTTTCTAAAACATGACCTTCCCTTAGCAACCATGTTGCTCATTGCAAAGTAGAGATTCACTGTCAACCCATTTCTGAATGCGAGTCCTAACCAATTTTTCCAAAATCTTCACCACCAGAGATACTAATTGGTCGATAGTTGGACACATCGGTCTTTGCACCACCCTTGTGCAATGGAATTACCATACATGCTTTCCATTCATGAGGAATCTTCCATGTTCTGAGACTCATATTAAACAGCCTGGTGAAAGGAATAGCCAGTTTAGCTGAACACTCTTTTAGCACACGTGCTGATATCCCATCAGTCCCTATTGCTGAATTCTTATTCAGTATGTGCAACAGCTCTAATACCTCGTTCTCATACACCTGATTTTCTTCATCCAGTGAAGAGGTAGCAGTGAGCTCAATGCCGCGAACACCAGGTCGATAGCTTTTAACAAAATGGACACTCATTAGTTGAACAACGTCTTCTGCATCTGTAACCCTCACGGCATTTGCATTTAGAAGAGTTATTCTTTCATATTCATTCTTTCTTTTGCTTGCAGCATATCGATAGAATTCTTGTGGGTTGTCTTTAGCATGCAGAGCCAGTTTCTTTTCATACTCAGACTTTGGTTTCGTACAACAGTTGTGACTATTCTAGCCTACTGCTTATAATTTTCATAATATCCTCGGTCATACACTGCTTATGTATGATGTGGTGTGGTATTGTCATCCATAAAAATGAATTGTTTGCTTAAATCACCACGTAACAATCGAGCATGGCGTTGAAGAACTTCGTTGCCATATCGTTCACCAGTCATAGTCCCTTTTTCCAGCACTTGTACCTTGTGTGTCCATTAACCATAATGCCTACCCACACCATCATCCCAGCTCCGCTGTATCTATTCCTTGCAAGAACATTCTCGCGATGGTAAGTGGTACTATCTTCACAATAGATCAAATGTCGTCTAGAATTGGAGGAGGAAAGACTAAAACGACTCTCATCTTTAAAGAGTACATTAGTCAATTGGTATCTTGTCGAATTTTTATGGATAGAGCAACACTGAAAATGAGCTTTACGATGAGCAATGGATAATGGGACGCAGAATACAGGCCTTCGGGCATATAGGCCAACTTGTAACAGACGTATTGCCATAGTTTGTCGAGTTATCCGCGTACCTGTGATTGAATGGAACCTACTTGCAAGCTGATCTGCCGTTGTGCGTCGATTACGTTTTGCTGTTATAACCAAAAATCTGTCTTCATGCTCCGTGGTAGAGTGAAGGCGACCTCTTAGCAAATGCGTGGGACGCATTTCGTTGGTTTAAAACGCTGCCCAAAGCCTGTATGTAGCGCTATGTGAGATTCCATACTCTTTGGCAATATCAGTATTCTGCTGCCTTCTTCAGGCTTTCCAATAATTCTTCCCCGCGTGAAATCATTTAGATGGTTTTTAGTGTGCAACTTTATTCCTTCACGAAAACAGCATCCTTCAATTACAATTCACTTAGCGTAGCCATTTACCTTTTATCCTGTTGAGTGCTATCACGTGACCCCTTTGATTCGAAAATTTGAATGTGTAAACCCGCTTTCTACGCGAAATCGTCACATACACAAATTGCCACAAGCTGATTCATCTGAATTTGAGGGTGTAATCTTCAGAAATAGTGTTCGTCCCTAGGTTTTGGACACTAGTGTAATTTTTACCACTGTCCATGAAGACAGGACAAAATTAACACCCAGCGTATCTGTCTGTTATATTCGCTTCTGTTGAAATGGGGAGGTTGCTTGTCATCGTTAAAAAAATGAATTTTTAACTATGTAAAATCGTTACATGTAAAGGATGTAAAATACGTTAACGCATCTATTTACTTAAAGAATTCGTTAATGCAGTCAATAAACTTTTCTGTTGTTTTCAGAGGTTCAGTTTGGCAATCTAAATCTAAAATATTGGTTGCCAAATGTAGATCTTTGATCTACAACAGTTAACTTCATGACGGCTACTGTCTAGCTGTGAAAATAATGGCTAGGTCCTCAGAAACACTAAGTATAATATCCTTCTTCTACTATCTCGAAAGTAACTAAACCATTTTCCTTTTTTTTTTTTTTTTTTTTTTACTATTAAGTAATCTCATCCTACTAATTTAATGCTTAATCTAAAGTGTATTTTAAAACCTCAGCACCGGAATAATTATTTTTATCTCTTTGATATCCTTTTTTTAGCTTGAGTTTAATTGCAGCCGTGAAAGTTATTCTTTGAAACACCGTTTTAAAACATTTAGCCATAATTTTAGTCGATTTCTAAAAGGAAGTTTAGCAGCAATGTTTGCTAATATATAAACGAATATTTGTGCACTACTTCAAAAATATTTAAGAAACATTAGTTCTTATAAGTTCAGTGAAACTGTTTACGTATATTACTTCTGTTTATTTATAATGTTTATTTATTAATGCAAGCTTTAAGAATAAGTGCTACGTTTGCTGTCAGTGTGCCTTCCTTAAAATGGTTTATAAAATTAGGACAAAGAACACAGTAGTCACCATGGATTATTTTATTTTGCTATATTCTGATATACAGACACTTCCTTTGGTGTCAGCATTCTATAAACTACATTACCACAAAATAACAGCACCTGCTGTTACAACTTGCTTTCACATAATCTTACAGATTTATACAAATCTTTACGAAGTAAAACTAAAGAAAATTCACAGGTTAGTTACCATTTCCCAATATGGTGGCACGAAATATGCTGCAGCATATTACTCGTAGACCACCTCCTTTAGTTCCAGACTCATCTCCGTTTCTTCGTGCATTTGGCACAAAGGAACGAGAAGAGATGTTACTATTCTCTTAACAAACCTCATTAGGTTCATCTAACATGTTAGTAAAAATATTATATAAAAATTAGCAATAAAATGTAAATATTAACGTTTATATTCGATGCTATGACGGCATCTCACGTGAGACTACCGCCCTCTAGCTTGTTCTTAGAACATACTAGCTAGATATATCATAGATATATTGGACCAACGTTCACCAGACGGCGTTAATGCCTACACTGTTCACAAGATTACATATCTCGTTACTAAGCGAGGGTCGTCAAAAGTAATGGAGCTGCCAGCGCTTGCACATAACTTTGCACTAAGGATACCGTTCAGCATTCCTTTACTAGGAATTGAAGGATCACTTAGTGTCATAGTGCATACACAAAGCAGGACACCATCCAGTAAAATTCAGCCACAGACGAGGGATGAAGACATAGTACTTAAGTACATCATGAGTAAAAATAGGAGTTAGCAACGGGCAGATGGTAGAAGCTTAAAAATAGAGTTGAAATGTGAATTAAAGTTAATGAAATAAATGAAATTTAAGCTTCTACTAGCTGCTAAGGGTTAAGGAATAATACCTTCCTTCCCACCAGTCACTTAATCTCTCATTTAAAAACAATAATAATAATTAAAAAAAAAAAACTATTGAAACTCTATGTCTAGGACCAGCCTAGCATAAAGATTCAACTACGCTAATTTCTATACAGAACAAAAGTATCAGCACAGAGCAATTATAACATGTAAGTACATTCTCTAATCTCACCCTTATAATACTGCCACAGACCTGCTGTCACAGAACATGAAGGGAGAAAGAGGTTTTACAGTTTTAGAGACAATACGGATGACAGAACTGATACACAAGTCTTTGAGACCGTTCTGTCTTCTTCATGATTCCTTTTTTGTAGTACTGTCTTATTGAGCGGCTTAGTTTATCATAATTCATAGCCGGACGGTTTTTTCTCCTACCCCATAAGCGAGCAACTCGTACAGAATCTTCAATTTTAAAGATGCCTTTAGCGCGGTCCAGCCACCTGATACAGCTGCCATGTACTTGGGGTTGACTTAAAAGCTCCTTCAAAAACTGCCACAAGTGAATGTGGGAGTGAGAGCCTGGTCTACCTCCACATCTGTCAGGGTCACAACTGTCGTCGCTGGTGTCATCTGGAAACAGAAGAAAGAATCATTAATTTTATGTTGGCACTTCAGGGGGTTGAAGGACATATAAATAGTTATGTCTTCTACGCTAAGCTCAATGACAACACTATTAGCTACCGGATACATAATAACACGTGGCACTGTCTGCGTTTATTGACTTTATACCAAGCAAATAGAACTAATTAAGAGGGGAAAATAAATAAATTCTACCTTATCAATTTTACACACATTTTAAATTCAATTCCATTTCAGATTTTACTCGAGTATTCTTCAAGCATTAAATACTCGAATATTAATAAGCTATTTGAATATCTTGTTTTTATACACGCAAGAAATTGATGTATGAATATTATTGTTAATGACTGCGACCTATTCTTAACTCAAGTGCAAGTCAATAATTTAATATAAATTAACTAAGACCGTAGTGTTTACTGAATGCATCTTACTATTGCACAACAGATTCGAACTGTTTTATTAATTAACTAGCATTTGACAGTGGTTTTCGTGATGATAATATCAAGTTATGTGAGAACGATTCCCAACTAATGTTTAAACTTTTCCATCATTCAACCTGAACTCATTATCACAAATCACCTTGGAAACTACTCTGTTCCCTCCCAGTCATACTTAGGTAACAGCACAGCTGGCCTTCGTCGGTTAAGTCGATTATTTAAGAAATTAGGTCATGGCCACTGGTAATAGCATTTTTTTTTATTTTATGGATATTCCCAGAGGGGAAGAGAGAAAGAACTGTTTATTATATTTAGCTTCCTTCCATTTCTTGCGCATCTGTTCTGCGCCACTGACGAAGGAAAACGTATAGGTAGCCCTCACCAGACACCTGTGTCTTCCTACGAGAAGAGTGAGAGACTGCTTCGTTCAGTTCTCACGAAGATAACCGAACCGAGCAACAAAATAAAAATAAAAAGTGATATACGACTTGCATCTGTTGAGGTCAGCAACGCAATGACGTCAATGCATGGATTATCCCCAGCTAACATATGTGCGCTTCTACTTGATTCGGTAACACTACACCAGCCGTTAAAGGGAAAAGGAGGGGGTGACTGAACGCCAAAACTATTAAGTAACTGTTTTGGAAACATTCGCAATCATTACTAAATTGTGTCGACTGTTAAGCATATTCAATATCTGAAATAGAATCACCACGGCAAACAAGTATTAGCTAATCCTACTACTAGTTATTGTTGTTTTTAGCATATATGATAAAGCAAAAATGAAACAAGCTTTTTCTGGCGAAGCGGCTGCAAACCGATTCCAACGATAGCAACAGAATACTGTTGGCGTCAGTCAATATTATTACAGTTAGTGCTTTTCTATAAACGTTAGCAAAGATCTATTATGACATAACAGATTTTTTTTTTCCGTTTTAATTTGACTTATTCGTTTTTTAAACTTAGTATTCAGTTCTTCACATGAAATGCAAGAAATTACAAGAAAAATGTCTGCGGAACTGAGAAATGTATATGAGTTCTACTAAAAGAAGATAACACGCAACTACAATAAACAACTACGAACAAAATGAAAGAAGAAAAATGAACATAAATGAAAATACTTGAAAATAAATGAAAAAGAGAAGGTATGCTATACAGAAAATTAAGAATAATGCTGAATATCAAACACTTTCGAAGATTATAAAATTTATAATCATTTGAAATCATGACTTACTGTTTTACGCTCCTATTTTATTAATTTCTCATTATTAAAACTCGAAACAATTTTTTTTCTTTCGTTGGTTTCCAATTATAATTGAAACTACATTGCTTCAATTATAATCGGGAACCAACGAAATAGGTTATTTTTAAACAGATTTTTTGAAAATGAAAATTAAAACAGAAAAAAAGTATTAGGAACAGCAGTTAAAGAACTCTAATTAATAACATTTAACCACCAGTATTTGATCACCTCCGGCAGTTGGTAGCTGTAAAGTTTGACTGAATGTTGTATTATTTTTAACGTTATAATTATCAGCTGATTGCATCTATTAATTCTTCAGATCGGGATCAAACAGTTTTTCACATAGAAGAGTTTTTTTTTTTTTTTTTCCAGTAACCGTAAATTATTTAGTAAATTCAGAGTAAGTACAATTGCATGTATCCCGTTAATCATCGAACATTGAGTTTCATTTTATTTGAGGATGTCACCATTTCTTTCCTGAAAATATAAAGGATGCTATAAACAAACATATCCACGATTTGGATATATTTTTTAAAAATTTAAATATTTTCATCCATATATTTCAGAAGTCATTTGCTGTTCATCTGCATTATGTAATGGGAGAAAAAAACACATTAAGGGTGAAGCTTGGTTCTGTCTTAGAAAACCTACATCACGTATCCAATAATGCAACAGTAATAATATTTCGTTAAATCATCGTTGCCGAACTTAGTGCGGCAACCCTCACTTTCAGTTATCTGCATGCAAGCTTATTACTCAGGAATTGGAGGAAAGCCCAGTAATGTTTAAAAACTTTTTGTCGGGGAAATGCAAAATTTAACTTGGCTGCTACCCAAGTAAAATTCACACAAGTTTTCTACAAATTCTGTATTCGGCCATAAAAGCTTGTTAAACTTTTCCCGTCTTAAGTTTACTAAGGTGTCGTACCTTGCAGCTTGTTCCAGGTGGCGAAACTAATGCCTCCGGCAGGGCCACATTCCGCAACACGCTACAAACCGGTCGAACGGCGCTATGCCCTTGGTAGGCTAGGCCATACTCTGGTGGTTAAACCCAGTTTCACGAGCCGATGCTCTGTCCTAGCCCGTCACCCAACAGCAGCCAGTCTAGTGTATATACTACAATTGTCGTGTCGGCTAGTTAATTAGTTGCACAAGGAGGTGCAGCCAGAAAGATACCTGGGAGGCCATTGGAGTTGAATCATACAGCCTGCCATTCTTTCGCCCTCCATATTGCTAATAAGGCTGGTGTACATGCTGAAACGTCCATTTTTAATGCCAGTAGGACAGGAATTATGCTTGAATTATTTTACAGTATTTTCATATACACTTAATTTCTACTACTCAGTCGGATAATACAGCATTTCAAATATATTCATACGTAATAATTCATAATTGTTAATATTTATATTATTCGTATTATGGAATTTAATATGGAGAAAATACCTGGCTTGTAAGATTTTTCAAATTTAAAATATTTAAAAGATGAATAAGAAATATGTCAAATATGGTAAAATAAATAATAAATATCTTAAAATCCTAAAGAAACATCATTTAATCTAGAAGATTTTAGAATTTTAGCTTAATATTTTTTTGTTGTTGTTTTGAGAGGAAAGCTGATATTAACTGAAAAATATGAATAAATCTTTATAGTTCACCAAGAGCGTAAATTACATTACTTCGCGTTTCATATAACATTCTCTCTCTCTCTCTCTCTCTCTCTCTCTCTCTCTCTCTCTCTCTCTCTGTCGTCTTATGTCCTCTTGTTCTTAGAATAACAAAGAACAACTACTCACCATCACTCTGCATCCCCTCGCTGTTATAACCATTGGTATTATGCGGGGGATCCGTAGTGCCCATGGTGACATCTCGATTTCCGGAGCCCGGAGGTGAGAGATGAGCAAACGTAGGTGGTGAGACTGATGCTGTACGTGATGGAATGGGAACGCTCCTAGTGGGGCTTGGAGCCATATTGGTCCACTGGCTTAAGAAACAGCTCATGTCCAGCATGCTGTCCTCAGGCCTGAATGGCGATGAACCTTGATTTGTGCCACTTGGCACATTAGCCGCTGGAGATTTAAAATAATATCACAATTAAGTATTGCAAGAATAGTCGCGTAATCAAGAAAAATTAATAAAGTTGGTTTTTAATCCGTTGCCTCAGTCTTGCACTACGTGCAGGCGCAAAAGTTGACATACTTGTTTGTTTGCTTAGTTGGGAAATGGGATTAAAAACCAAGTTTATATAAAATTACTTGATATCTTGAATACATAATATACCCAAATTAAAAAGCTTTCTACAAAAATTAATAGATGTGAAAGTATCAATTATTTGTTGAATATGATCTTCGCAATAATCCTTACTCAGGAACATACATGCTTTACACATGATGCTACTGGTACTAATGTTATATTATTATTACGAGTGGTAATAATATTATATTAAACAATAATATTTCAAGAACTTTTAAATTTTTCAAAAGAAAGGCTGCTTAGCTGTACTGTGATAATGAATCTTTTCATAATTTTCAGTGCCAAGTTGAAGGTCTCTCTCTCTCTCTCACCCAAAGTTCATATACCAATGTTCAAACTTGAAACAGCATACTGACATAACAAGCAGTTAGTAAACATCTTCGATTTGTTATTGACAGAATCCAGTACTATAATTCCTAGCTACAATACTGGATTCTGTATTTTGTGCTGCTGAAAAATTATAATCTCCTACCAACTTTTTGTGTCGTGGAGAAATTAATTATATGCACCCACCAACTGAACTCTTAGTTTTTAAAACAACTATTTAAAGATTTTTTTTTTCAAAGACAAGACAGTAATAGTATTAAAATAATACCTTGTCTGTTTCGCCCTAGTTACGTCACTGGATATCATAACACTGAGTATGTAAAAATTCTTTCCAAAAGAGAGAGAGAAAAAGAAAAAAAAAGGCTAGCTAGAAATGAAAGAGAGCTTAGTGGTAGATGATTTCATCGTAGGGATATATACATATATTGAGTGCTTGTGTTGTGGCACTCTCAGCAGAGGATGTTTATCTCAACCGAACTCTCCCTTTCTCTTCCTCGCTTGTAATTTCGTGAAATCTTCACGAAAAATAGTTTGAAACAGCTGAGCTATATATTTTACGTTTTCGATCAATTATGAATGATACTTTATTTTTATGAAGCAAATAGCTTTCATCACCCGTTGTGAAACTACCACCCTACTCACGAGCTTAAGCGGTTTGAAAAAGTTCACTGATTGTTTGTAGAGAAGGGTTTCCTGATTATCCAATTCGTAGCCCACCCACGATACTGATATATTTGTTAACGGTCTTACAACCGCTCGTTTGTGAGATGCACATAAAAAAATAACTAAATATAAATATGTATGATGATTTAATAATTGTTATTAGGCTATATTTAAGCGTTGTTAGCTCAACCCAATCCCCTTTAAAGAAATTAAAGCTGACGAGGATATTGCATTATGTCTGTTAATTGCATGAGTTCTTCGGGCTGGTTGTTTGTTTTGCGGGATGAAAAACTGGAGTTTCCGAGAAGAAAAATCCTTTCCACCTTTGTATGGGATCAGCCAATTCGCCTTCAGTCGAAAAACGGATGAAAGGTTCTTCGCGTTCTAGGCGGGTTTCAAACCTAGGTCTTTTATCATTCATTACTGACTGAGCTATGGAAGCTCCTTTTTAAGAGAAGTAAAAATAGCTGAACATCTTTTTAACTAAGCCATATTTTATGAGTTGATGAAGCTTAACTTATTCATAAATAAATAAATAAATGGACGCTTTAGTAGACACCATTAATTTGTTTACATTTCTGAGAGATTTAATTTTTGATGGATATTATCATTATGATGGAATGTATTTGTGAAAGAACGTTATTTTATTTGCAGGAAAACGCTTTGTTATGCATCGTTTGAAATCAGTTATTTAACAACTAGATCAACTAGAACTGTCATTTATGATAGATTTGAAACTTATTTCACATAATGAAGTGAATGAGTACAAGAATACCAATGTCTAAGAGACTGTTAGTCTTATTACGTGTTAACTGAATCTATCAAATTGTGAGTCACGAGTTCACAGTAGCATGTTTATCTTGTAAGATAAAAAATCTGTCAAAAATATTTTTATATGTTTGGAAAACTTTAAACTCTTTTTTAAACTTGAATATCGATATTTTAAGATTTTTTAAGCTCTAAGTATATAAAATATTGCTTATTTTATCAAATAACCTAGCAAAGGTTCCTTCCTTCCTTCATCAAAGTATATCAGCATGCGTAGTCATGACAAAGTAAGCAATGCACTTCATATGCGGTCTTGTTAAATCTATTTAAACCAAATCAAGCTTTGATTTAATTATTACTGACTACTTGAACATGAAAATAAAACAAATTGGTAAATACCAAAACTAGTTATTTCCCCGGATCATTTGAAACTCTAGGACATGTTTTTAATCTTTGAGCCACAAGCTAATTAGGCAGACTGCATAAGGTAAATGTCATGACGACTCGCCCAAGTATGACGTAACCCTTTACTTTAGACAGCCAATCACCTCTTCACAAATTCTCTTAAGAAAACCGCCCATCTCTCAATATTTCCACCCATCCCTGAGGCGTTTTGAACTGGGTGAGTGCCCATAAGATTCCAAGAACTGACTAAGGTCATCGCCCTCGGTTGGGATGTACATAACCACTTATAACAGACCACACACTATTCCCTAATAATCAGCGCTCTATCATCTCTTATTATATTTTGTTCGGAAAAGGGAAAGTAGAAGCGAATGAATATGATTGCACAACGGACATTCAGTGCAAATTCCTACCTCATAAAAAGAATTTTTCTGTAAGGTTTCTTTTTCTTCTTTCTTTCTTTTTTTTTTTTTTTTTTTGACTGAGACGTATGAAAAGAAAATTTTGAAAAATAGAAAAAAAAAGAAAGAAAAAGAAATTGAATTTTAGGCAAATGATTGAAAACTAAAACCAAAGGGGAAAAAAAGCATCGAAGCGCACATAAATTATTTTTGCTTTTATGTAGGAATGTTTTAGTTACACAGATTTGTGGATTAAGGCTCACATTTTGGATGTCTTTGTTTTATAACTTTAATCTTAAACTTTATACCGAAGTCTATACTTCCAAATTATTTTTGTTTAAGATTTCTCAAGTGGCGTATAATTGATCTTTACTTAGTACACAGTGTCGACGCATTTTAGAATTTCTTAATTCATTGAATAAATGCAAATCATACAAGTAAATTGATTTCAGCAGGGGGTACACAGTAAAGACATTTTGAATTTGGCCCTCAATAAATGAATTTGAAATCATACACTAGTCCTTGAAATATGGCCAAACTGAAGTTTCTTCTTATCGATTTAATTATTTTATACAGTTGTTTAACAAACAACTAGACAATACACCAATAAACTAAGGGAAATGAGATTAATATAAGGCCAGTCGTACTATAGTAAAACCCACTATAGTGACTTCGCTCATTATAACAAATAAAGCAAGAGGTCCCAGCTAAAGTCACCAGTGTAGCGATCATTAAAGAAAATTCATTGTAGCAAACCTTCCAATATGGTGAACTATTATTATTATAGTTTTTGTGTGTTCAGTGTTGCGAAATTTGACTTTATATAACAGTTCCAAATGGAGGCATAGCCCCCCCCCCCCCCCCCAAAAAAAAAAAAAAAGCTCCAGAGAAATATGATCAGGAGAGTAGAATGAGAAACTTCACGGCTGAAGTTTTTTCATAATTATTTTATATGAAAAGATTAATGCTTCGTTATTTTTTCAGACTCTTAATGATAAACTGTGCTGATTTACCGATATTTAATCTTTTGCATAAGAGGACAAAG
This sequence comes from Typopeltis vanoorti, assembly GCF_054136105.1. Lineage (NCBI taxonomy): Eukaryota > Metazoa > Arthropoda > Arachnida > Uropygi > Thelyphonidae > Typopeltis > Typopeltis vanoorti. Next base: position 69,465,797 of record NC_143573.1, on the reverse strand, counting down.
TATTAGTGCGGATAATTTGAAACGCGGCGCACAATGGATTAATGTGATATATTTTCTCGTATCAAGTTATATCTTTTTATGATGTTAAGGATTTCGGCCATGGGTAAAAAATAATTCAACAGCCCTTTTATTTGTTTATTTATTTTTAATTTAATTTTACTTTTATTTATTTATTTATTTATTTGCTTATTTTGTGAATCGGTGATTTTTTTAGTTTGACATCTGAAATAAATGTCCTACTTTCCCATAAAAAATGTTACTTAATTTTTTTTTACTAGATTTTTGAATCTGTTTTTTAGATTCAATCTCATTATCTTCAGTAGTGATTAATTTTTTTTTTCGAATTAAATTTTTCCATTCGAAGCCTCAAAATGAAATTCCTCTTGAAGTCAGATATTTATTCAAGAATATGAACTTATATATAAGTTTGTATATATAACCTTTCTTCAGTGTTTTTTAAAACTAAGCAATTACCTCAAAATTTTTTTGTTGTTGTTTTATACTCATTTTCAATTTAGTTATTGTGCGTCAGCATTAAAGATAGTCCGTTCATTAAAATTCTTACCTGTTCTCCATATCTCGAGATGAGCATAAAGCACTTCCCCAATCTGTGGCGCCCTCTGTCGGAAGTCTTCTTCGGTTAGTGAGCACAGCTCAACTCCATCCATGCAGAAATACTCTGGTTGTACAGTGGGCAGTCCGTACTGATTTACAATCCACAGAATCCAGTCTTTAACGTTGTCCATGCTCCAGTCAGTAGGAACTGTGAAATAAAAACGACACTTCATTTTTACAGTGTATAGAGATGTCTATTATAAAGCATCTCAATTACACCCTTTCCCTAAAATAAAATTATGAATTTAATTTTACTCGCTGTTACGTATTGTCATTAATAACACATGACCAAAGAATAAGAATACGCGCAGTTGAGGCGAGTATCTTTAGGATTACACGCTATTCTTGTGCATTATTGGGCTGGCTTGTGTAATTTCATTATCATTATTATTATTGAAATGTACCGACTAAGCTTTTCAAATGAGGGGTGCGCTGACTCTTACTTGTTCTATTATTTTTGCAACCGCAGCATAAGAGCTGCTGTTGAGGAACACCGACGGAAGTTTCCCAACCATATTGTCCCTAATCGACAAGTGTATGTTGATCTGTACCGATGTCTGAGAGAAAGTGGATCATTTGTGTTGCATCCAAACATGACGTTAACTACTAAGTTCGAAATCATGTGATTCGAATATTTCAGTTCAGTTCTGGAACAAATACTCGGCGAAAACCAGGTTGGAGTTCCTAAAACGACGGTTTAATATTAAAAATGATATTAAAAGATGATTTTTTGTAAAAAAAAAAACAATTTTTTTACTATATCGCACTATATCTCCGTCCTATCTAAAAATCAATATCATATTGATATATGAACGTTTTTGCTTAAATTTACTCGAGGAATCATCAGCCACTGAAGAGACACCTATATAAATGTGAGAAATCGGTTATAACCAGAAACTCCAGTAGCTAAAGAAGAATTCGCTTTTGCACTAATTTTACTTAAGGAAGAGGGAATAGGATAATTTGAAATAATTTTCAAAAGCGTGCTTGGTACTTAAAATATATTTTAGAATATTTTGCCCATTTAATCAATAACAATGTACAAATATAGTAAAATGGACATAAAATAATCATTTAATATGTAAAAGTAATACAGTAAAGATTTAATTGGATTTTAATATTTATTGCAGTTTACGTAGTATGTAATTAAATAAAAATTACAATTTGTATGCGTACTATAAAACACAGTGGTAGTAGTAGTATTAGTTCGTACCAGTGTGGTATTAGGAATTTAAAAAATAAAATAAAATAAAATAAAAACAGTTAATGATCAGAGGGAAAAATTATTTGATGAATTAAATGGGCCTGTATTTTATTTGATTATTTTTTAATATGAGTCTCAGTCGGGAAAAGTTATAACCTTATAGTATATAATGCAGTGGATGGGCAAGGTCTGATAATCTAGAACTCTTCTCTGCTGGAGACCAAACATGGAACTTTTTCAAGCTACCTCAGGCCTTAAGTAAGTAGGGTGGTGTCTCACATCAGACGACCAAAGTCGTCTTCCGCCCTAGTTTCTGTCCCTGGACTTCACGAAGTAGCGTGTCTAGGTTAGTACAGGAGATTGAGTATCGGTATAAAATGGAGTAGGGTTTATTCTCTAACTGGTCCTCTCATAAAACAATGACGCCGTTGACGAACATATCGGCAACATATAGTTTGGTTATCTGATCACTAATCACCAAACAACATCACCATGTTTGTAGTGTCGTATATTATAGACCTTAGTTTGTGAAACCAACTGTGAAAAGAACAGAACCATTCCCAAGAAAAGTTCACGGAATTAATTTACGAATCAATTCTGTACTGTCTGATACAAACGAGTGTGCTTTACACATGTAAAGCACACTCGTATTACAAATTTATTATAAAATTTGTAATACGAGTATTATAAATTTGTAATACTGTATTACAAATTTATTATAAAAAGGCATGTGTTATACAAAGGTTGATATTTGAACAAAGGTACATTTTAATACCTTCGTTTAGTAAGTTACGTCGAGGGCGGAGGTAAAATTCCTAGCAGTGTATGAGTGCCGTACTAGTTCATACAGTGGCAAAGACCTGTACGGAGGGCATCAGTTTAGCCATTTGTCTATCTCCTGTTCTGCATTCCGAAAGCGAGTTTGACCAGTTATCCTTTTATAATGTGCCCACTAGCAGAAAGCGCGAACAGCATATTTTTATGTAAAGATTTAGGTTCGAACTAATAACATATTGAACTCCATTCCTGTACACAAGATTATTTATGTACTGAAGAATGTAATAGTTTACATTAAGATTATTCTTCGTTTTCGTATTAATCATGCGATGGCAAAAGGCTATAGTTATAAAAACAAGATAGCATTTGATAACGAATAGATGAATTAAATAAATGAAGCAGTTTAGAAATAGTAATATATATATATATATATATATATATATTACTAAACTGCTTCATTATATATATATATATAAATAGAACAAAATAAAATTTGCTGAATTTATTTTTTTTTTTACTGTTTCTTTTTCAGAGATTATCATGGTTTTTTTTTTCTATCCGCTTTCACTAGACTAGATTAGATTATTTATGTATAGTGATGGAGTTGCCATTCTGTGTGTGTATGTGTGTGTGTGTGTGTGTGTGTGTGTGTGTGTGTGTGTGTGTGTGTGTGTGTGTGTATTGTTAATGTCATATGTGCGTTGTCAATTTCATGATGATATTGCAGTTTACGTATTAATGTTGGACATCAAATCTCATGATGATCATTGATGTGATTTAATAATTATTACCGTAGTTCCACTTAAATATCAGCTTTTATTGAACAGAATGCGACTTTTCGTATAAAATACTAATTGTCAATAAATCCTGCTTCTATTATGAGGATACAACTGCAGTTACTCCACCTGGTTGCAGTGTCAGGCTAGCAGCTGTCATGCCGAGAGTGGACACAAAGCATGCGTGACACGTTATGTCCGCTCTATGTTCACGACAGTGTGTGAACAGACGCTGCCGAACAACGTTTCCAAAAGAGGGTGGATGCACCCTGTGACACCGTTTGCTATATGCGTGCGAAAGTTTCTTGGCACTAACCTTATCCACATGCAAGAGTGCTGTTCCGAATGAATACTGAAACTAAGCATTGTCGCTACAAGCTACTGATAGATATTGAATCAGTCCACTGGTTTGGAGCTTTTGTCATTACTTGTGTTTAGGAGTTGAAAAAGTTTTCAAGATAAGCATGAACTCGTGTTTGATTATTGAACAAATTGTATCTCTGTGTCCAAAATCTCGTATTTATCTACACGATAATGTTTCCAACAGGGCAAAAATTAACCAGTAACTGATCAATTGATTACTGTTACTCATTTACTCTCTCTCTCTCTCTCTCTCTCTCTCTCTCTCTCTCTCTCTCTGGCTGTCTTGGAAATCATAATCTTAAACTTAGTCCACAATATGGAATCATTTACTATTAATTAGATAAAAATCTGTGAACTTACAGTACATTAGTACCTTGGATGGGTTAAAGTTTATTATTATTATTATTATTATTATTTTACAAAATCTGGAAACCCTGCTCTAGAGACCAAACATGGAACTTATTCAAGTGACACAATCATCAAGATCTTTCATTTATTCCTGATATAAGCATTGTACAGAGAAGGTTGTCTAAGCAAAGGTAAAATAATAAAAAACCTGATATGGTCTTCATTTATTGAACAAAGTATGGACAAATTTCATCAGGTATTCCTGACTACCTCTGGTACTGAACACTTAAACACTTAAATAAAACCGAAGATTACTTTTAATGTTGTCAGTTATGCATTGTTTGTTTTTATTATAAACATTTTAAAATATCGGTTGCAATAGAAATGATTTCGCCATTGTCAACAGCGGATGGGATAACAGGAAGTTTCAAGCTGATTGGTTCCTAATAGTAAAGCAGTTACCTACTTCGAGCAGGAGGTACGCTGTCCTCTTATAAACAAGGCTCTAGAGATTTATTATTGAAATTCCATGCCAGAAAGAATTCTTTACAAAACAAACTGAGACAAGAGAGTGACTGTGTGTACGCGTTTGTGTATGCGAGAGAGAGAGAGAGAGTTGCGTCATTACTTTGGAGAAACGTGATAACGGAAAAGGCAAGATCACTTTACTAACAATTTATACGAATCCAAAGGTAAAATGACACGAACAACGCGACTACTACAAAAGTAATGAAATGATATGTATCTTGTTTGACTTACATATCACATCATTTTGCCACGACAAATGACGGTGTAAAAATGAGTATCCGAATGGCTCATATATTTTGCAAACTATGCATGTTACCAATAATTGCGTGGTATTTAATATCGTTTAGGAATTCAACGATTTAAAAAAAAAATTAAACCAATTTATGTTACATGGCTTACATCATAAAAATAATTCATAATTTAAGATTCAAGATGACAGCACTACAGACGCAACAAATGAACTGAACTATAAATAAGAAATATACAATAATTTACTTAATTAAAGATAGCCAAATAAATATGATTAAGAAGTGCATTTTGAAACGCATATTACAAGAGTGGAAAAGTTGGCTTTGCAACGTATTTCATGGATATTGTTGCTGTTGTTTAGAGTTTCCACCGAAACAACTAATGCTATGAGGCTAGTGCATTGGCAGGATTTACTGTTTTCGGGATGGTTTCTTATAATCTTCATAATTTATTAGTTTTCGTATGCTTTGCGTATTACCATTCTTTACTTTTTTAAAATAATCTTATCATAATATATGATATGCTTCATGAGCTTCAGAATTATCACTGAACTCCACAGGTGAGAAAACAAACACAATCCGCTAATACTGCATTAAAATAGCCAATATGTAAAAATTTCCCACGCAATAACCTAACCTAACCTAACATTGATTTACAGACTGTACATTTTGAATACTATCCCAGCAAGGAGAATAATATTTTATACTTGAACGGATTTGGACAGAACTATTATTTGTTCCGATAGAAAATAATAGCTATAGCAAAAGAAAAATATAGTTCTCGAATGTTGAGGGTGTACTGTGATATATTTATTAAAAAAAAATGTAGATAAAGATACTCCAAATTTTCAAGAAAATTAATTAAAATCGATTACACTTCGATTTAAGAAGAAACAAAATATATTTCTGGCTACACGTTCTCTGTATTGTATTGTATTTAGATGGATATGCATGCTGCAACTCCGATGAACAAAATATATTTTCTTTGTCAAATAATATGCTTATCTTTGCCAAATTATATTTCTACTCTATAATATAATTAAAGCACTTTTAAATGAGTTGTACAAGTTATATACTTGATGAAGTCTGATGTTGGGTGGAAATAGCGGATTAGCCTACAACAAAGGAAATCCATTCATTTTCCGTGTTGCAAGTTGCACATATCCGAATTCATTAAAAACACACGAACACGCAATTTTATTTCAGTGTTTGACGGGATCGCTCACCTTATTAATGAGTATGATGTTATTTACACAGTGGTCCTGTTGATGCTTATCAACAGGACCACTGTGTAAGATTTTATTTCGAATTTTAATTATACAGAAATTAACATCGATTATCTTTGAAGCAAGTTAAATGTCTCATTATCATTTGTTTATTGAATCTAATTTCTCAAGCTTCATCACTGTATATTATTTTCTTAATATTATACCTGCTCGGTTATTTTAAGTCATTTACTGCATCATTATCTTCATATATTTTTGTGGAAAACTCGAGCTTGTAGATCATGGCTACATCGCCCGCCACCCTACTTTTGAAATACGTTAACCTGTTCTGTGGACAATTTGGCAACCGCTTAGTAGTGCCAAGGTGATCCTACCTTGCCATTGTTAAGGTTTTCTCCTTAGCTCATTTAGACATCTAGAAAGTCGGCGGTGGTAAATCAGGTTTTTAATAAGGAGGGATGGGAAGGGGAAGGAAATAAGTGCAAACAAAATGGAATTCTTGTTCGTTATTACTTTAAATCTTTGGTACTTCTCCCCGAATTAGTCATCTAATTAGTATTTTTGTTGCTTAACTGTGCAAGTTTTATTTTATTTAAAAATGGATAAAGCCCATTAATGAAACTAATATTTAATAAAAATCACAATTTCAGTCCTTTTTTTCCCTTTTCGAGGTAGGTATGTATTTAACAGTATTAAGAATAATTTCTGTTTATACAAATCGCATTTCTATATCATAATGTTAACAAAAACTCATATTCGAATTATCCTTTACTTTTGGAAAAGAAATAGGTCGTTCAGGATGGGCTTTAGTTATTTTCAGTTAAAAGTAACGATGTCCCTGAAACCTTTTTTTATTTTTTATTTTTATCCCACCAAACAGTGAAACGAGAATATACGCACTTGACGATGTTATATCTAGACACTGTTATCGGCTGATCCAGCCGATAACAGTGTCTCGAACAAACAGGGTAGTGGCGTCACTCTGAACGATGAAAATATTCTACTATCTAAGACGCCCAGAAATCTATGTGCATCAGTGGGAGTGGAGTCGCTTATTCACTTGACCATCCCATTTTTTGAGAAATTGAGAATAAAGGGAAGTGGATGTTGCTACGTCATTCAAAGCAATAGTTTTTAACTAACTTTATCTGAATTAATTATAGTCATCTAGACAATATAAAATATTTATTCTCAGTCATTAAAGTCAATTGAGTACAAATTAATTAAAACGGAAAATTACCAGAAACACTAAAAAAAAAGGAAGAATGTATTTGCTATCTACTAAAATGCAAGAGATTATAAATATTTATTCACTTCATACTGGCTTAATTTCTCAGGCGTCCACTTATTCTTCTATTTATTTCAAGAACTGAATACATTTGGGCGTTATACTTTCTAGCTACATTGAAGAGAAGTCACTAGAAAGTTGAATTATTAAGATGAAGTAGTTTATCTTCTGAAACAGAAGGTCAGAATACAGTCGTCATTGCATACCTAACAGTGACAATGAATTTTGGGTTATTTTGCAACACTGTTCTGCACTATTAACGCCATGTTTACTAGCCTGTGACAAATTCGAGCATGACTACATCACGCTTCAGTCACCCACTTTATTTGTTGTATAAACCCAAGTAACCCAGTTTGATACTCCAGTCGCAACCCACGGTAGGCTTATACTCAAGAATTCGGACAGGTCGCCCGCCTGCTTGCTTACGAGGCAATGACCCTTCAAGAGACTTTAGTCACTGCCTTGTTCCACGTTTAAAAGTTATCTTTTCCAGCTAACACCTCCTACTGCGCGCATGCGCCATTAACTTCGGTGGCCTGGTTCTTGAAGTTTACAAGTGAGGTGAGAAGTTGCCGCTGCTTCACTGAATAAAGGCTGCCTTTTTATACATGAGTGGGACGAGATTTCCCTGATTTTGGCGTGTCGCGGTTTTCCTCCCCAACACTTCCCCTCCCTCATGGAAGATTAGGGTAGGAGTATAACCTATATAACCTATTTCGTTTAATCATGTGTTTTTCCTCACAACGAGCATTACTGCATTATTTAAATAAATTCAGTTTTTATCAGACAACTGAACTTTCCCGCCTTCTCTACTATAATCACTTTGTTAAATGGTGTCAGAGGAAATGACCTTGACCTGCGAAGTAAATTGCAACGTGCAGCATTATTTCTTTGGATATCGAAAGCGCTGAAACGAAAGTTGCG